>NC_045426.1:191304978-191650812 GCF_902635505.1 Sarcophilus harrisii
TTGTAAATTATTGTAAAGAGAAAGCTGTAGTTGCCTAGTAAGAACCTCTAAAACTCAGATCCTTCTCATTCAAAACTATCTTCCTTAGAGTTTAGCATATTAAGACATTCCTGATTTTGTTTTGCCATTTACTTGATTTGCTGTTTTCCATTTGAGACTGTGAGGTAGCCACCATGGAAAGAATCTGGGCCTGGAATCAAGAGTTCAAATATGACCTCAGACACTTAACTGTATGATCTTGTGCAATCTAGTTAACTGCCTTAATTTAAGTCACTTAACCTAATCTGCCTTAGTTTCTTACCTGTAAAATGAGGATAATTATAGCATCTCACTCCTAGAATTATCATGAGGATCAAATGAGATATTTTGTAGAGTGATTTGTGTACTTTAAAATGTGTTTGAACGTTTGTTGCTTGTATTTTAAAAAAATAACAAAGCACAAAAATCTTCAAAGAGAGCTGGGGGGGGGGGGGGGGGGGGGGGAGAGGAAAGCAGCCAAAGAGAGCATAGAGAAATAAAAGAAGACAGTGCTAAGAATAATTCCATTCCAGGGGATCGTCTGACTTCAGAATTTTAGTCGGTTTAAATTTTACTAGTCTGTAAATCTTTTAAGTAAATTAGCATTGCAATATGTATTCTTGTAGTTAAACTTC
Organism: Sarcophilus harrisii; assembly: GCF_902635505.1. Classification (NCBI taxonomy): domain Eukaryota; kingdom Metazoa; phylum Chordata; class Mammalia; order Dasyuromorphia; family Dasyuridae; genus Sarcophilus; species Sarcophilus harrisii. The sequence continues at coordinate 191,305,632 of NC_045426.1, forward strand.
ATAAGAAACCTCTGCTAGTCAGGCTCTGCTCATAGTTTCAATTAGAGGAGCCTTAAATGCTAGTAATTTAAAATTTTGCATAGAAAGGTCCCATTAGACCAACAATTCATTTCCAAATCCCAAAAGATGAGATGCCTTTGGAATATTATTATTGTTGTTAATAAAGTATGTATGGGAAATAATCATCATACTAGTAAGAGTTGCTAACTTAGATTGTTTGGTAGGGTCTCAGAGTAAAGCAATTTTAAAGCCAGTGCTATTTTTTCAGAACAGACTTTGTTTTAATCAGTCCTATTTTTCTTATCTCACATTTAGCCTTCCTGCTGAATTCTAAGATATTCATGAGGCACAGAGTAAATTAAGATACAGTGTCACTATTGATGGACAAAGTATCATATGATAAGAACTTGTTTAATACATTGACTTTTAAAAAGCTCAATTAAAATGCTAGCTGAATTAGCAATATATCCAAATGATCATTTTATTGTCCTTTTGGAATCACACATTTACCTCCTATCTGCCATACAACTTAGTTACACTAACAAGTTAGTTACACTAACTTCAGTAAAGGCAACTAATACAATAATACAAAGAAAAATTGATTTAAGAGTTAAAAGCTAATCGGTGAAATTCTATTTTATTTTATTTTTATTTTTTTATTAAAGCTTTTTATTTTCAAAACATATGCATGGATAATTTTCAACATTCACCCTTGCAAAACCTTGTGTTCCAATTTTTTCCCTCCCTTCCCCACTCCTTCCCCTAGATGGCAAGTAATCCAATATATGTTAAATGTGCAATTCTTCTATACATATTTCCGCAATTATGCTGCACAAGAAAAATTAGGTTGAAAAGGAAAAAAATGAGAAAGAAAACAGAATGCCAGCAAACAACAAAAAGAGTGAAAATACTATGTTGTAATCCACTCTCAGTTCCCACAATCCTCTCTCTGGGTGTAGATGTCTTTCTTCATTACAAGACCATTGGAACTGGTTCAAATCATTTCACTGTTGAAAAGACCTATGTCCATCAGAATTGATCTTTGTATAATCTTGCTGTTGCCATGCACAATGATTTCCTGGTTCTACTTACTTATCAGTTCTTTTCTGAAATCATCTTCTAATCATTTCTTACAGAACAATAATATTCCATAGCATTCATATACCATAGCTTATTTAACCATTCTCCAATTGATGGGCATCTTCTCAGTTTCCAGTTTTGAAATTCCATTTTAAAGTAGGAGCTTTTAAGTTTAGAAATTCTGACCAAATTGGCCTGTAAATCATAGGCCAATTGACTGATTGACTTTCGCTGTGGGAAAACTTTATGAGGTATGGAACAGAGGAGAGGAGACTATCCTTTAGACCTATTTGCCACTGAGTTAATTTTTATATTTCCTATTCTACCTTGTATATAAAATACAAAATATGTTATAAAAATATTATTCTGGGAATGAGGAGGGATGAGGGAATAAGCATTTATATAGTTATTATGTGCTAAGACAGTGCTAAGTGCTCTTACAAATATCATCTCATTTGGTCCTTGCAATAATCCTGACTGGTAGGTGCTACTATTGTCCCCAGTTTTGCAATTGAGGAAACTGAGGCAAACAGAGATTGTCACTTGGCCAGGATTACATAGTTAATGAATATCTGAGATTGGATTTGGACTGAGGTCTTTCTGACTTGAGACCCAGTGCTCTATCCATGGCCACCAGTTGCCTCTAATTTGATTAGTTAATATTATTTACTCAATAATACTGGAACTTCTTTTAGTTCAAATCAAGTTTGCTGTTTTTTAGCAAAAAGTTAAATCTCCAAATAACTCGAATATTTGTAGTTGAACTCTGGGGCAAGCAGATTGATATGGTAGTAGCATAAAGGCAAAGAAGGCTGATTGAAAAGACTTTTTTTTTTTTTTTAAACCTCTTTGCTCCCTTACATGCAAAACTTCCAGAAAGCACGTAGGACCCCAAAATAGCAATTTTACAAATCATATAATGAATAGTTTATATTCTTAAACAAAAGCTAAGTGCATGAATTCTGTAAAATGTATCTTATATTTGTCTCGTGAAATAGGAAAAAAAAGCCAGGCAGTTCGGGCCAATATCATCCATCCAGAGCATTCTGATTTCTGACACCATCTCAAACAAAATTAATCATTTACAATTTAGTAGTAAGCCCTCATAAATTGTATTATCTTAAATGATAGATTTGAATTTTCCTGGTTTTCAGTGGCATGTTTAAGCTTATTAAACAGAAAATGAGGGTGGGGGTAAATTAGCTTTTGAGTCTTTGCGATATATAGAGTTGATTGGTTGATATTGCTTATCATTTTCTCATCAGGTAGACCAAATCCTATGACTAATATCTTCTAGAAAGTCCTGTTGTAGGAGAGAGCTTATTGCCAGATTGAATGTTCAAGTTCTTATGCTTCAAAAATTTTTGCTTCAGAACAAGAAGTAGAAAATTTAAATAGTCCAATTACATAAAAATAAACTGAGTAATCCATAAAGGAAAAAAGAAAATAAACCAAGATGGATTTAAAAATAAATTATTTTAAGAACTACTGACTCGTATCATATTAATTGCAAAATTAGAGAAAGATATCCTTTTATGTGTTAAATATAGTCCAAATATCTAAAAAGAGGAAAAATAAGGCAATGGAATTATAATAGATCATTGAACATTGATGCAAAACTATTAAGTAAAATATTAGCAAAGAGTTTATAGCAACATATTAAAAAGATTATTCTCTATGACCATGTTGGATTTATAGAAAAATTCAGTCAGTTCAATATTAAAAACTATCTAAATAATAAGCTAAATTAAAAATAAAATGATAAAAATTAAGGTAGATGCACAATAGAGTTTTGACAGAATATAATACTTATTTATATTAAAAATCCTAGAAAGCAAAAGAATAAATGGACTTTTTTGATTATGACAAATAGTATCTATCAAAACCCCAAAACTAGAACTATCTTTAGTGGAAAAACACTGGATTACTTCTGGTTAAGGTGGTAAATGTGTAAAGATTGTTGGGTAGTCCATCTGTCTTACACTTCAGCAAATATCTGAAAAGGATCTGAGAGAGAGCAATGATCATAAAAACAAAAGAGAAAGAGAAGTGAAAAAGAATCCAGTGGAATCTTGGAGAGGGTTTGCCTCAGAGAATTCGGTTTGATGTCTGATAGTCTTACAGTTGTAGGATAAGTTAGGGATAAGTCATAAACTCAAATAAATAGTTCTGAAACAACAGGTGAGGGGAAAAGTCTTATATTAAGAAAATCCAGTGGGACCCAAATTCTGGTAACAGGAACTGAAGCCAGTGGATGCTGTGAATGAGGATGGTATAGGGTGGGATTGGAGATGGATCAAAAGTAAAAACAGTTTCTGGGGCCTGGAATCTGAAATAAAATCACAATCCTAGATTGCAAAAAGAAAAATGAGTAAAGAGAGTCACTTTTGTTATAGATCACTTTTATTTTATTTTATTATAGCTTTATTTACAAGATATATGCATGGGTAATTTTTTAGCACTGACAATTGCAAAACCTTTTGTTCCATTTTTTCCCCTCCTTCCCCCCACACACTCCCCCAGATGGCAGGTAGACCAATACATGTTAAATATGTTAAAGTATATGTTAAATACAATATATATATACATTTCTATACAGTTATTTTGCTGCACAAGAAGAATCGGACTTTGAAATAATGTACAATTAACCTATGAAGGAAATAAAAAATGTAGGTGGACAAAAATAGAGGGATTGGGAATGCTATGTAGTGGTTCACACTTATTTCCCAGAGTTCTTTCACTGGGTGTAGCTGGTTCTATTAATTACTGAATAATTGGAATTGATTTAGTTCATCTCATTGTTGAAGAGAACCATGTCCATCAGATTTGATCATTATATAGTATTGTTGTTGAAATATATAATGATTTCCTAGTTATAAGTTACTTTTAAAAGGGAGGAAGATAGGGTCAACCTGTGGCCCTTGGAGCACTGAAAATCTCATCAGGAAATAAAGTCAACATTGCACGTGCTTTGAGGGAAGAGGGAGTAAAAAAAGACTAGAGATGTAGTACATTCCCAGAGATCAGACTGATCTATCAGAACTCCAGCAGAGTATGGAACAAACTACCAATTAGAGATTGCATAAGACAGAGAAAGGCCAAATCTAATAAATTTGAAGCATAAGATGAGGTGCCATGTCGGCCAGAATGGCTATAATAGCAGCATACAGGCTATAAAAGGATAAGACCATATAGTAAATACCCAACTAATCCAAAAATGCCAGTGAAATCGGAGCTTGATCATGGCAAAAAATCACAGTCCAAAGACAGATTGGAAAAATGAATCAACAGAGGAAAATACCAACACTTTGAAGAAATATTGTAGGTTAAGTGAGGCCTAAGTGGTAAACCTGGAAGAGAGTATTCCAGAAGTACAAACAAAACTTAGGGGTAAACAGTTTGTCCCTAAGGATTACCATTTATTAGAGGAAATGAAGAGATGAAGAAAATGAAGAGATGGAAAAAGTGAAAAAAAAAAAAAAGACTTGAAATAAAAGCTTTATAGGAAAAGAACTGGCAGGAAAATGAAAAAAGGAAAATTTTAGGACAAAGTAAAGACCTCATAAATCCTAGGAAAGATCTGACCTCCCAAAATGGTGATCTATCACAGTAAAGTGAAAACACTGCCTGGCAGACACCACCCAAGTCAAGAAACAACAAACTCTGGGGGCAGCTGTATTTATGGTAGCCTCAGCCTTAGCAACTTTTGCCTCATGGAGAGTTTGAGAGTTAACCAAATAACTGATCAGGGAACGTGGTGGGGCACGAGATAACTGGTACGAGGTGCTGCTCACTTGACTAAGACAAGTCTCAGGCTATGGTTGCATATGAGGAGGAGTGAAGAAGGATACAATTTTACAAAGGGGTAGGGCCCTGTAAGTTTATGGTTACTCACAGAAGATAAGAATGGTTTCCATTCTAGAACAGAGGGGCAAGCAGATATCTGCAGTTGCCTGGTTGATCATAGGAGAGCATTTGCTATGGCAGAGGTGGTGGGGGCACTGTTTGAATCTCAAGTATAGGAGTAGAATATTTGAGATCACTTACAGACCAAGATGTGAATTGAAGGAGCAATAATCAGGCCTTGCATTATAGAACATTGGAAGAACCAAAAAGTCAAAGGCCCCCAGATAGGGCTCAGAAAATAATAGCATAAATGAGATATCCCTTATACCCCAAGAGTGGAACACACCCCTAACATAAAATTAATACTTAAGAAATAGGATAGAGAAGATCAATGTTCAAACTTAGAAGTAGACAATGAAGTCATAACAACTACTTGTAATGCTTCAAAGAAAAATGAAAATAATCTTTTTTTCCCCCCCTGAGGCAATTGGGGTTAAGCGACTTGTCCAGGGTCACACAGCTAGGAAGTGCTAAGTGTCTGAGACCGGATTTGAACTCAGGTCCTCCTGACTTCAGGGAGAGTACTCTATTCACTACACCACCTAGCTGCCCTGTAAAATAATCTCAAGTCCAAAAAAGAGTTCTTGGAAGAGCTTTAAAAAAAGAACCTAAAAATTAAATAAGAGAGGGAAAATTGGGAAAAGAAATGAGACTAATAATATAAAATCAAGAAAATTGTGAAAACTCAACCAATTAGAAAAAAGATATCTAAAGACTTGCCAAAAAATTAATAATAACACCTTAAAATTTAGAATTGGCAAAGAGAAACTAATTAATTCACAAGACATTGAGAAATCATAAAACAAAATTAAAAGAATGAAAAAAATAAAAAAGAATGTAAAATATCTCTTTAGAAAACAAGTGACCTGGAAAACAGAAAAGAGAAAATATAAGTTGGACTACCTAAAGAAAGAGTATGTCTAGACACTATACTTAAAGAAATTGTTAAGGATAATTTCCCTGAAATTTTAGAACTAGTTATAGCTATTCTCTCTCTCTTTTTAAAATTTTTTATTATATTTTTATTTTGTTAAATATTTCCCAGTTACATTTTAGGAGCAGGCAAGAGTTTGACATCTCTGCCCAACATCATAAGAGCATCCCTTGGAGCACTCTGGCTGTCTACCTCTTCGCCACTCCTCTTCCTTTTGTCATAAAATTTATTGGTGATAACCATTACCTTCAGAGTTCTTTGCTAGTTTTATGTTGCAGCCTACAGATAGAGTGTTGGGCCTGGAGTTGGGAAAGACCTAAGTTCAAATTTGCCCTCAGATATTTACTAGTTTTGTAACCTTGAGCAAATTATTTAGCTTCTCTCTGCCTCAGTTTCCTTAAATGTAAAACGGAGTGCCTATCTCATAGGGAGGTTTCTGTATTCTCTCTCTTTTTAAAATAGCTTTTTATTTTTCAAAATACATGCAAAGATGTTTTTCAACATTTACCTTTACAAAGTCCTATAATCAAAATTTTTTTCTTTCCTCTTCCCTCCTCCTCCCTTGACAGCAAGTAATTCAATATAAATTAAACATGTGCAATTCTTCTAAACATATTTCTACATTCTCATGCTGCATGAGAAAAATCAGTTCAAAATGGGAAAAATGAGAAAAAAAACAAGCAAAAAATAACAAAAAAAGTGAGAATATTATGCTTTTATCCACATTTAGTCTCCAGAGTTCTTTCTCTAGATGCAGATGGCTCTCTCCATCACAATCTATTGGAATTGGATTGAATTATTTCACTGAATTAAAAAGAGCCAAGTCCATCACAGTTGATCATTATCTAAGCTTGTTGTTTGCTGTGTCCAATGTTCTCTTGGTTCTACTCACTTCACTTAGCATCAGTTCATGTAAGTCTTTCCAGGCTTTTCTAAAATCAGTCTGCTCATCATTTTTTATAGAACAATAATATTTCATTACATTCATATACCATAACTTATTTAGCCGTTCCCCAACTGATGGGCATCCACTCAGTTTCCATTTCCTTGCCACTACATTTTGCACATGTAAGTCTTTCCCCCTTCTTTATGATCTCTTTGGGATACATATACAGTAGAAACACTTTTGGATCAAAAGGTTTGCATAATTTGATAGCCCTTTGGGCACAGTTCCAAAAAAAACTTATTCTCATTGGAACTGGATTAAAGAGGGAATAACATACATATAGTAGAGTATAAAAATCATCTTCACTTGCAAAAAATAGGAGGGCAAGGATCAAATAAGAGAGAAAGACTCTTAGAAACATGTGTGGATTAAGAAATAGGAGAATGAAGGTTAGAATAAAGGATATAATAGGGAAGATGTAGTCAGAAGTAAATTAGACTTATAAGGAGAGATGGTATAAAATGGAAGAAAGAGAAGGTAAACAGTGAGGAAAAGTAGAATAGAGAGGAACTAATAATTATAATTTTGAATGTGAATGGGATGAACTCACCCATAAAATGGATATGATAGCAGAATGGATCAAAACCCAGAATCTGACAATATATATGAAACATATTTTAAAATGAGAGACACATGTAAAGTAAAAATAAAGGGCTGAAATAGAATGAAGTAAAGCATTTTTTTATGCGTTAGCTGATATATAAAAAAAAAAAAAAGGCAGGGACAGCTAGGTAGCACAGTGGATAGAGCAGTCAGGAGGACCTGAATTCAAATCTTACCTCAGACACTTAATACTTCCTAGCTATGTGGTCCTGGGCAAGTCATATAACCCCAATTTCCTCAGCCCCCCCCCAAAAAAAAACAGAGAATAGTAATCATGATCTCATAAAATTAAAGCTAAAATAGATCAAATTAGAAGAGACAAGCAGGGAGATTATATTAAAAGGTACCCTGAAATAATATAAAAACTAAATATATGTACCAAAATGCTATAATATTCAGATTTTTAAAGGAAAAGCTAAGTAAATTACAGGTGGAAATTGATCATAAAACTATGATGGTAGGAGACTTACAATTTTCCCCTCTCAGAATTAAATAAATCTAAATAAAAAAATTAATAAAAAATCAAGAAGATTAATAGAATCTTTTTTTTTTAATTTTTTTTTATTTAATAGCCTTATATTTACAGGATATATACATAGGTAACTTTTGTTTAAAAAACAAACCTAGGAAAAGAACAAATTAAAAATCCCCAATCAAATACCAAAATGGAAATCCTGAAAAATTAAAGGTAAATTTAATAAAACTGAATGTAAGAAAATCATTGAATTAATAACATTAGAAACTGCTTACATGAAAAACTGATAAAATAGAAAGCCATTGGTTAATATTATTTTTTAAAAAGAGAGAAGAAAATTGCATCACTGGTATTTTAGGAACAGAAATTGAACAGAACTTAAACGAATTTTCTAAGAGAAAAGCATTAGGATGAGATGGATTTACAAACAAATTCTTACCAAACATTTAAAGATTAACTATATTCTAATATTAAATAAATTATTTGGAATTATAGGCAAAAGGTCCTACCAAACTCCTTTTATAAAACAATTATGGTGTTGATAGACTATACAGATACAGTTAATATGGAAGAGCAAAAATAGAGAAAAAAATTATAGACCACTTTCACTGATAAATATTGATGCAAAAATCCTAAATAAAATACTAGTTAGTAAACTATAACAGCATATCACAGATATTATACATTATGATCAAGTGGGGTTTATTCCAGAAATGCAGGGATGGTTCAATATAAAGAAAACTATTAGCATAATCAATTATATTAATACAAAAGTAACAAAAACCATATAACTATCAATAGATGCAGAAAAAGCTTTGATAAAACATAACATTCATTCCTATTAAAAGCATTTGAAAACAGGTTTTTTTTTTCAGTATCTTTTTCCTTAAAATGATACCTAAAATCATCAGCAAATACCATTTTTAATAAAGATAAGCTAGAAGTCTTCCCAGTAAGTTCAAGAATGAAAGGATTTTCATTATCACCAGTATTATTCAATTTTGTACTAGAAATTCTAGCAATAGCAATAAGAAAAGAAAAAGAAATGGAAGGAATCAGAATGGTCAGTGACATAATAAAACTATTTCTCTTTGAGATATGATATTATGGTGTACTTAAAAAATCCTAGAGATTCAACAACAACAAGTTACTTAAAACAATAATTCTAGCAGAGTAGCAAGGTATAAAATAAACCCACACAAATCATTAGCATTTCTAAATTTTTTTTAAAATTATTTTTATTATAGCTTTTTATTTACAAGATATATGCATGGGTAATTTTTCAGCATTGACAATAGCAAAATCTTTTGTTCCAATTTCTTCCCTCCTTCCCCCCCACCTCCTCCCTCAGATGGCGGGTTGACCAATACAGGTTAAATATGTTAAAGTATAGGTTAAATACAATATATGTATATATGCCCATACAGTTATTTTGCTGTACAAAAAGAATCGGACTTTGAACTAAAAATGCAGGCAGACAAAAATAGAGGGATTGGGAATTCTATGTACTGTTTTTGTTTTTTGTTTTTAGCATTTCTACATTTTACCAACGAAGTCCTACAAAGAGAGAGAAGAAACTATATAATTTAAAATAAGCATAAACAATATAAACTACCTAAAAGTATACCTGCCAAGATAAACCCAGAGACTATATTAATATAATTATGAAACACTTTATACAAATAGTCAAATTTAAATAATTTGAGAAATATTCATTGTTCATGGTAGGTCAAGCCAATATAATAAAAATGACAATTCTACTTAAATTAATCTACTTATTCTCTCTCTCTCTCTTTTTTTTAATAGCCTTTTATTTACAGGATATATACATGGGTAACTTTACAGCATTAACAATTGCCAAACCTCTTGTTCCAATTTTTCACCTCTTACCCCCCACCCCCTCCCCCAGATGGCAGGATGACCAGTAGATGTTAAGTACATTAAAATATAAATTAGATACACAATAAGTATACATGACCAAAATGTTATTTTTCTGTATGAAAAGAATCAGACTCTGAAATATTGTACAATTTGCTTGTGAAGGAAATCAAAAATGCATGTGGGCATAAATATAGGGATTGGGAATTCAATGTAATGGTTTTTAGTCATCTCCCAGAGTTCTTTCTCTGGGCGTAGCTGGTTCAGTTCATTACTGCTCCATTGGAAATGATTTGGTTGATCTCGTTGCTGAGGATGGCCAGGTCCATCAGAACTGGTCATCGTTTAGTATTGTTGTTGAAGTATATAATTAATCTACTTATTCTCTTGAGGTCTTTCCTGTAAGTACTGTCCCAATTAAATTTCCAAAAAATTATTTTATTGAACTAGAAAAAATAATAACAATTTTAATTTGGAAGAACAAAAAGTCGAGAATTGTTGGTGTTCTTTCTTCTTTATAATATAAATGGTTCTCTCTGGGGGAGAGGGTTTCTTGGGGAGGTTTTCTGGAGGCAGCTTTAGTTTCAGTTACAAGTAAATAATCACCCAAAATCGCAGCCAACTGATAAAAGTTCAGATCTTTTATTGTGTCCTTCAATATAGCCTGATTAGCTCAGAGGCCTATCTCTCTGCTTGGTTCCAAGAGCTCTTGCAGCTTGTCCCTTGCTTCTACCTCTGCTCTCTCTCCTTGGTTCTAAGAGCTCTTGCAGCTTTGTCCTTTGCTCCTGCCTCTGCTTTCTTCAGCCTCCAGCCAGCACCAAGGTAGAAGATGAAAATGAATCTCTCTTGCCTCAGAGAGGACTTGTGGGCTTGCTTCCTAGAGTGCTGCTCTCCAACCCCAGTCAATGTTCTGAAGTAAGACTCTCCAAGCTCTAAGAGTTTCCTCTCTATATATGATCTCCCAAAGGTTAACTCCTCCTCTGAGAGAATGGGATTATGGGTTATCTCCCAGAGTGCTCTCTGGCTCTAAGAACTTCAAGGGAGGTGTGAATTCAGATATCTCATACTAAATGAGTATTGTTGTCTATCAGTTTTATTTAGTACCTTGTTTCAAGTTCTGGCCCGTAACATCTCCTCATAGGATCAAATCAATCATATTGAACCATGCTAAATTAGATAATTATTGTCTCTATCAAATCTAATGGCTTAACAGTTTGTAAAGATTCCAACAGAGAATATAAAATGAATTAACAGGGGAAAATAGAAAGGAGGGAGATCTAATAGTATCAGATATTAAAACTGGTAATTATTAAAACTATCAGGTACTGGCTAAGAAATAAAAGGGTAGATCAGTGGAGCTGAGAATATATATAATATACAGTAGTAAAATATAGTAACTTTGTGTTTCATAAAAGTTTAAACTTTTGAGACAAAAATTCAGCATTTGTTTAAAATTGTTGGGAAAACTGGAAAACAGTCTGATAGAAATTCGTTATAAGATATTAGATTAATATCTTATATTATTTACTAAGATAAGGTCAAAATGGAAATATAACCTAGACATAAAGGTAGATATCATAAGTAAATTAGAGCATGGAACATATTATCTATAAGATTTATGGATAGGAGATGAATAAACATGAAACAGAGCATTGTGAGATATAAATTATATAATTTTGATTACATTGAATTTAAAAAGTTATGTGTAAACAAAACCACTCTTAACCAAGATTAGAAGGAAATCAGAAGAATTGGAGGGGAGGGGAGGGAGTGGAAGAATTTTATAGTTTCTCTGATAAAAGTCCCCATATCTCAAATACATAGAGAACTAATTGTATTTTCCCTCATTCATTCTCTTCTTCCCCTGTACTTCTTCAAAAGTGTTTTATTACTGACTACTCTCTCTTCTAATATGGCGTCTCTTTTTTCACCTTCCTACCATCCCAATCCCCTCCTATTTTCTTTGTAGGATAAGATAAATTTCTATACCCCTATTGAGTTTGTATGTTAATTCCCATTTGAGCCAATTCTGATAAGAGTAAAGTTCAATCACCCCCCCCCATCTTCTTCTTCTTCCCCTCTATTGTAAAAGCTTTTTCCTGCCCCCCTTTTTAAATGGCAGATAGTTTTCACCATTTCACCTTTTACTTTCTCTTTCTCCTAGTACAATTTTCTCTTGCCCCTTAATTTCATCAATTTTTAAAAAGATGTTATCCCTTCAAATTTAACTCACACCATGTCCTCTGTCTATATATATTCCTTCTAACTGCCATAATAATGAGAATGTTCTAATGAGTTACAAGTATCATCCTTCCATGTAGGGATGCAAATAGATAAACCTTATTAAATCCCTTATGATATCACTTTCCTGATTACCTCTTTATGTTTCTCTAAAGTCCTGTATTTGAAAATCAGATTTTCCATTCAGCTCTGATATTTTCATCACAAATGTTTGAAAATCGTCAGTTTCTTTTTTTTCTTTTTCTCTAAAGGATTATACTCAGTTTTTCTGGGTAGGTGATTCTTGGTTACAATCCTTGCTCCATTGCTCTCTGGTATATCATATTCCAAGACCTTTGGTTCTTTAATGTAGAAGCTGCTAGATCTTGTGTTATCCTGACTACGGTTTCACTTTACTTGAATTGTTTCTTTCTGGATGCTTGCAATATTTTCACGTTGACTTGGGAGTTCTGGAATTTTGGCTATAATATTCCTGGGAGGTTTTATTTTGAGATTTCTTTCAGGAGGTGATTGGTAGATTCTTTCAATTTTTATTTTTCCCTCTGGTTCTAGAATATCAGGACAGTTTTCCTTGATAATATCTTGAAAGATGATTTTTTGATCATGACTTTCAGGTACACTAATAATTTTTACTCTCCAGGATCTATTTTCCAAGTCACTTGTTTTCCCAATGAGATGTTTCACTTTTTTCCTATTTTTTGTTTTGCTTTATTGTATCTTGATTTCTCATAAAGTCATTATCTTCCATTTGTTCAATTCTGTTTTTTAATGAATTATTTTCCTCAGTGAGCTTTTGTACCACCTTTCCCAATTGACCAATTTTGCTTTTTATGGCAAAATTCTCTTGAGGTCTTTCCTATAAAAAATTCGGGTTTTTTTTTCCCTGATCTTGCTATATTTCAGTAAGCCCTAATCACATGACCATAGAGAAAAAGATTTGCCTACGGGCAAGAACTCATCTATGCTCAAACTACGCTCATCTATATATAGTACTTTACTTGGCACAGAATTAGTGACAATGGTAAACATTGTAAAACATCTGCTGCTCAGCTTCACTCTCTCTGCTGTCCTCTTTCAAAAACATGTTTGAGCTAAATTTTGAAGAAAAGTAGGTAATTTAAGATGCAGACATGAAGAGGGATACATTTCAGGCATGAGGGATAGTTTGTACAAAAGTAAAGAGATGTATGAGAATCCACAAACAGATCAGTTTGGTTGTCTCATAAAGGATATAAAGGGAAATAAATCATAATCCTGGAAAGATAGGTTGGAATCAGAATGCATATATAGCTATTAAAATATAAGTTCCTCGAGGTAGAGACCATCTTTTTTTTTTTAATTATTATAGCTTTTTATTTACAAGACATATGCATGGGTGATTTTTCATCATTGACCCTTGCAAAATCTTCTGTTCCAACTTTTCCCCTCATTCCCCCAATTCCCTCCACTTGATGGCAGGTAAACCAATACATGTTAAATGTTAAAGTATATGTTACATGCAACATATGTATACATATTTATACAGTTATCTTGCTGTACAAGAAAAATCGGATATAGAAATAAAGTAAACATAACCTGAGAAGGAAAACAAAAATGGAAGCGGACAATAACAGAAGGAGTGGAAATGCTATGTTGTGGTCCACACTAATTTCCCACAGTTCTCTCTCTGGATGTACTGGTTCTCTTCATTACTGAATAATTGGAACTGGTTTAAATCATCTTATTATTGAAGAAACCCATGTCCATCAGAATTCATTATCATATAGTATTGTTGTTGAAGTATATAATGATTTCCTGGTTTTGCTCATTTTACTCATAATCAGTTCATATAAATCTCTCCAGGACTTTCTGAAATCCTCCTCCTGGTCATTTCTTACAGAACAATAATATTCCATAACATTAATATACTATAACTTATTCAGCCATTCTCCACTTGATGGGCATTTATTCAATTTTCAGTTTCTTGCCACTACAAAAAGGGCTGCCACAAACGCTTTTGCATATATTTATCTCTTTCCCTTCTTTAATATCTTTTTGGGATATAAACCCAGTATATGCACAGTTTGATAACTTTTTAAGCATAGTTCCAAATTGCTCTCCAGAATGGCTGGATCCGTTCACAGTTCCACCAACAATGTATCAGTGTCCCAGTTTTCCCACATCCCCTCCATCATTCATCATTATCTTTTCTTGTCATCCTAGCCAATCTGTGTGTGTAGTGTGTAGTGGAGACTCATCTCATTTTTAAAATTTGTATCCTCATGGACCAACATACTGCTTGCCATATACTATGCATTTTTATAAATGCTTTTTGACTGATCACTCATTTAAATAATTATTTCATAGTTAAGAGTATACAGGGAATTCTCTGATTAATTACCTTGACCAGATGAGAAGACTGTTCAATCAATTAAAACTTTTCAATGCTTTTGTGGAGACTTAACTATGCCTTGTAGAATGAAATCTAGAGATGTAAAGCATTAAAATCTGAGTCAGTAGGGGAGCTCCAATTACTTCTAGTGATAGTTTGAATTTTCATTTTCTACTATTCTCTTTTGTACCTTGTCACTTTGTTCTCACAGGGAAAAGGGAGACTGATACACCCAAAGATCATTTTGGGAAGTACTTCCAATAATTCCTGTATTCCCCAGCACTTGGAATAGTCTGTGGGAAATAGTATTTACTTAATAAATGCATATTGACTTGACTTGACCCCTAGTATCAAAATTACTGAGCTGATGGAAAATGATTTCACCATGTTCCAGCTATCTCAAGACTGTTGCCCTACAATTTTCTGCCAAATTTTTAACCCCAGAGTGTGGGGTGCAGGATCAGGAATTACATAAGTGCTTTGTACACTTGTTGAGAGTATTCATTTCTTAACTAGCAGCTAGGTGAATTTGCTATTCGGATGCTTTAGGTACTAGCCCTAGCAATATAGCCTTAGGGAATTCAATACAGGCTGGTCTGTATCTTCAAGTTTTACATCCTTATTCTTAGGAATACCAGTTAGTCAACTAGCATATTAAGTATCTACTATGTGTTAGGCACTGTGCTAACCCCTGAGAATACAAAAAAAAGGGGAAAAAATCTCTACTTTTAAGAAACTCTTAGAGTAACTAGGTAGGCAAAACAAGAAACAACTATAAACAAACAAATGCCTTACAGGATAAGTTGGTGATAATTAGATGGAAGGCATTAAGATTAAAAAGGATTGGGAAAGATGGCTTGCAGAAGGTAGAATTTAAGATGAGGTTTGAAAGAAGTCAGGAAAGTTAGGAAGTAGAAATGAGGAAAGGAATGTTCCAGTCATGGGAAATAGTCAATGAAAATACTTGGAGTTGGGAGGTGTACAAACAGTAAGAAGGCAGTGTCAGGATCTTAGAATGTGTGGAGAAGAACAAACTGTAAGTAGACTGGAAAGGTAGGAAGAGGCCAGGTAATGAAAGATTTTATCTTTCATAGCAATCAGTGACATTGAACACCAGAAGAAGAACAAAAGCAAGAAGAAGGAAGGGAGAGATGCAAAATTCTGTCTATGCCCTTTTAAAAGTGTCAATAACTGTTGACTTAGCATGACACTGACAGCTTGCCTTTCTTTCCCTCTCCTCCTTTCCTTCCCCTCATACACCGGTTATTCAGCTGCATGCTTCTGGGTCTCTGACTCCTTCAAATACAGAATCTGCAATGGAGGGAAAAAAAATCCAGGCACTTGCTGCCCATTGGGTGGCTGCCATAGCAAATGTTATATCAGTATTTATAAAATAGACATTTTTAAAGTGAATGAATGGATTATTTATCTAGCTGATAAAATCTTTCTCTATCCATGAGTGGATTGATATTCTTTATGAATGATCCTTGTCCACTCTAAAGCTGTCTTCTCCGACCCTATTTAAGTCACAAGCAAAAAGGGAAGCTTTTATTCTGGACCTGATGCTGAAGTAAAAATAACTAGAACCTTGGGAGGAAGCTGACCACAATCATCTTTCATAGAGGAAAGCCATATGTACTCAGAGATTGACCATGAATTTCTAATTTTTTTTCAGAGAATTCAGGGAAAGATACTATACTATGACCTAAAATTCTGCAGAGGAAATAATCTCTCAAGAACAAAATTCTGTTAACACACACAATGATACCCATGAGGAAGAAAAGGGAAAATTGTCTAAAGAGACTAGATTATTTTATAGATATGTTAAGAGAAAATGTGGTATAGGACAGTTTTTATTATTTGACACTTTGTGTACTGCTCATTAAGATCAGCAGATTATGTCCTAAACTGGTCCTAAACCACAGGAAATCCTTCTGTACATATTCTGGCCTCGTTTTTTGGACAAAACATTTGAAAATGATAGTCCCACAATAGCTCAATATCCAAGTTTTAAGAAAAAAAAACACATTTTAAAAGTCCTAATTGGCATAATAACCTGCAATTTTCTTTTCTTTTTTGGCATCACAAACTTTAAATCTTGTCCTTTGGATTTATTGTCATCACATAATTGTCAGATATTTTTAAGAGGTTTTAAAAGTGGTTTTGATGCTATGTTCCTCAATTAACTGCCCAATATGCTTCCATTATATGTAATCTGTTGTGATACTGGTTTGCCCTGTGAACAGACCATGGTGATTTTAACAGTGTCCTTTGAACTTTTGTTTCTCATATCATGGATTAAATGCCAATTCCTGATTGAAGGATAAAGTATTAAAGAAGCACAGAGAATGTTCTCATTATACCTGACACACTATGGAGATTTCATCTCTTTCTCATCTCAGACCAATATTCTGCCTCTTTTCCCTCTCACTAGATCCTATGATTTCATTGATATGGATAGTTTCCTATGAGGAAATTGTTTTCTGATGAGCTCTGTACTAGGTACTGTGCTAAGCTTCCAGAATACCAGGAAAAGCAAAAAATTCATCTCTACCATCACCACCTCCACTACCACCATCACCACCACCAACACCCCTGTTCTAGTTCTCAAGTTGCTCATAGTGGGGTGTATTGGTCTCTGTTCCATAACTTGTTGGGTGGGGGAAAGCAGATAAGAGGTTAAATGATTTAAGTTCATAGATAAAAAGGACCTTAGAGGTCTTTCTTCCTCTTTATTTAAAAAATGAGAAAACTGAGGCCCAGAGAAGTTAATGGACTTGTCCAAGTTTACACATGAAATAAATGTCAGTCAGAAGATGAATTCAGATTTTCTGACTCTGAAGCAGGAAGACCTGAGTTCAAATTTGACCTTAGTCATTTACTGGCTGTGTCACCCCGGTAATGTCACTTTACTTCTCTAAAACCTCAGTTTTCCCATTTGTGAAATGGGGATAGTAGTAGCACTTCCTTCCAAGGATTTTTGTGAGGTTATAATGAAGTAATTTTGTAAAGTACTTTGAAAATCTTAAAGCATTATATAACTGCTAGCTATTACTATTACCTATTCAATTTTATTATCTTAATATGTTATTTCTTGAGCTTTCTTTTTTTTTTTATTAAAGCTTTTTATTTTCAAAACATATGCATGGAAAATTTTTTAACATTGACTCTTGCAAAACCTTGTCTTCCAAAATTTTCCCCCCTTCCCCTTACCCTTTCCCCTAGATGGCAAGTAATCCTATATATGTTAAATCCAATATATGCATACATATTTCCACAGTGATCATGCTGCATAAGAAAAATCAGATCAAAAAGGGAAAAAATGAGAAAGAAAATAAAATGCAAACAAAAAACAACAAAAAAGGTGAAAATGCTATATTGTGATCCACAGTCAGTTCTCACAGTCTTCTCTTTGGGTGTATATTGCTCTCTTCATCACTGAATAATTGGAAGTGGTTTGAATCATATCATTGTTGAAGAGAGCCACGTCTATCAGAATTGATCATCATATAGTATTGTTGTTAAAGTGAATTCTGCTCACTTCGCTTAGCATCAGTTCATGTAAGTCTCTCCAGGCTTCTCTGAAATCATCCTGCTGATAGGAGGCAGAACAATAATATTCCATAACATTCATGTAACATAACTTATTCAACCATTTCTCAAGTGATGGGCAGCCATTCAGTTTCCAGTTTCTTGCCACTACAAAAAGGACTGCCATAGAGGGCCAGAACTCTGGAGAAGTATACTTGATACAAGTATAACTTAACTCAGTGGAACTGATGAGATAATGGTTCTCTAGTTCACGTATATACTTTGTACTTAGTATGGTGATGTAACGGTTCTCTAGTTCACACATACTCAGTATGCTATAATGATGTAATTATAATAGAGTATTTAAGGGCTGAGAAGGACTGGAAATGGGACATTCCATTTTTTACCATCCTTTTGGTGGCTCTCCTGCCTCCTGCACTCCTCTACTAAGATCAAATCTGGTGCCGAGATCCTCCAGAAAGCTAGCCCGAACATTACAGGCTGCCACAAACATTTTTGCACCTGTGGGTTCATTTCCTTCCTTTAAGATCTTTTTGGGATATAAACCCAATAGAAACACTGCTGGATCAGAGAGTATGCACATTTTGATAGCCCTTTGGACATAGTTCCAAGTTGTTGAGTTTTCTTTTAGAACCTTTTTTTCCTTCCTTCTTTAAGTTGGATAATAGCACTTAATGAATATAAAATTATAAAGCTTTCCTCTCATGTCCTTCTCTGATATCTTATCATTGTATAGAGGTGAATCTAGTTTCTTTTATTGTTGTTGTCGTGGTGGTGGTGGTTGGTGTTACGATTACTAATCTAGATATTTTAAAAAATTATTTCATCTTTTATTTTTATATCACATTCATTTCTATATCTCCTTCACCTCACCTCTTGCCACTTGATGAGCCTTTCCATGTAACAAAGATTAAAAGAGGAAAAGATAAAAATACATCAGCAGAACCAAGCAACTCCCATGTTGACTACATCTGAAAGGATAAGGAACCTCATAATCTCTCTGTTTTGACAATGAAAGGAAATGGTTTTTCAGGATTAAATTGGTCATTAAAATTGCCCTTCATTCAGTTTTGATCTTATTATTTTCATTTACTTTGTTGTGATCATTGTATATGTTATTTTGCTGGCTCAGGTTGCTTTCCCTCTGCATTGATTCACTGAAGTGTTCCCATGTTTCTCTGAATTCTTTATTTTTGTCAAATCATAGCAGCAGCAAGGTAATATTGTATGACATTTATATACCACGCTTTGCTTAATCATCCCCAAAGTGATGTGACCCTGAATTCTTGAAATCTGTGTCAGTGGAGTTTAAGCTCTGACGGGTACTATTGGTAGAAATTGGTTGGAAAATCTCCAAATACCAACTCAGCAATGGTCCATGTCTGTTATCTGAGAACTAATCTAGTGAAGGTTGGAGAGGTCTATCATCAGAATGGTTTCAGGCTCATGGATTTCTTGGTTACTCTCAAAGACAGCTTATCAAGTTATAGCAGGGTTTCAATCTGTTTTGATGGAAGAAAATATACATATAAGTAAAGTCAAGTATATAAAAATGTATAACTTTACCAAAAGTAATTCTAAAGGAATAATTATGTCATCAAATATTTATTCAATATCTACAATATCTTACATGTTATGCTTGATGCTATAAAGAATGCAGAGGTGAACAAAACATAATTTTAGCCCAAAAGGAGATTAATAGTCATTCTCATTATGTATTGGAAGGAATAGTAAAGTGGGATAGCTTTTCAGATGACATTACACCATCTCTTACTTTTAAAACTACAAGTAAATAGATTAAGCCATCCTTTTTCTTTCCTTACAACTCATTGCTTTTAATGTATTTTCTCCCTAGCTTAAGAGAATGGGCTGACTTTCAGTGATTCAGAATGTTAAGGAACTTATATACCAGCAAAGGTACTTGGGCATTTGCAAGAGTTCAGGGATGTTACAATTACATAAAATGTATTTAATTTTCATTTAACTACTTGTACATTGTAGCAAGTCTATTCTTAGGCAGTCTGTAAAATAATATTATAATCAATATTTTATAATGCCTTGTCAATTTCTCTTTCATTTTTTTCTTCGGTAGCCATTTTCATAATTTTATACCAACGTTGCACTGTGGAAAGCAGAGACCCGGCCAAGAAGGAGAATGCCATCAGAAATCCTTACTGTGCCACATATGGCTGCTAAGCTATATTTTGGAGAATGCAAGAATAGAAATGTGTATGACTTAAAATAGTTGGAAACTTAAACAATGATATGTCTAGATTTTTTTCTGATAAAAACCTAAGGTAATTTCCTGCTTAGAATATTAGAACATTTCCCAGGGAATTAATCCAATATAGATGATATATTAATATTTGAGTATTAGAAATATGTTTAGAAGGAAAATAGTAATTTTTGTAGCATATTTCAAATGAGTATTTAAAAAAAATGAAATGGAGAGCACTTTTAAGGAATATATAAGAAATTAAGGTGAAAAATGATTTCATATAAAATTATTAGGTTAATATCTATATCCATTAATTGACTTGTGTTCTGTAAACTGAAGAAATCTAGTTGCAAGGATTTATTTTCAAGAGTTTTAATTTTGTTGGATGTCCATATTGCAGTGACTTCTAGATATATTGGAAAAAAATGTATGAAGAAATCATAGTACATGCATTCAGAAGTATAATGTGACACAAAAAATAAATAAGTGTAGAATTTAGAGATTTTTTTCTAGAAGTGCAGACATATGTGTAAATATATAGCTACCATTTATATAGTACTTGGACTGTATGAAGTGTTTAGGAAGGACTAGTACCTTTGTTATGAGGGCTTGCTGAGCCTTTGGTATCCACCTGGTACTCAACTCTCACCTGTGGCTCCAAGAAGCTATAGCATGTACAGCAGCCACACACATCTTGGCAGATGGACATAGAAGATGCCCAGGCCATCTACTGCATCCTGGGCCATTGCCCAGACAACAAACACAAGTTGTTCTGACTTATGTCCCACTATTGGGCTTTGATGACACTGAGAGAGAGAGAGAGAGAGAGAGAGAGAGAGAGGGGCTGATGATTTTGTTCAACTCTATCTCACTTAAATCCAATTCACTTGTGATTTAAGACATCCCCCATGATGTCATGAATCCTTTCTGAAAAAAGGAGGAAATACAACAAAAACAATAAAGCACTTACTTTGTGCCACACACTGTGCTAAACACTCTACAATTATTATTTCATTTAATTCTCACAACAAATCTGGGAAGTAGCATTATTATTATTATTCCATTTTGTAGGTGAGAAAACAGAAGCAAAGAGAGATTGAGTGATTTGCCCAGAATCAGATAGTTGGCAAATGTGAGACTAAATTTGAACTCCAGGTTCTGTGTTCTATCAAGTTATGTGATATTATGATCCAAAGAATAGCTAGCAGTATTGCTATTTATGTATGAGTTTAAACTACATCATTTTTCCTTTAGATTACTATAACAGCTTTCTAACTTTTTTTTTTGCTACAAATTTCCTCATTTTTCTTAAAGTACATATGTCAATAAACCAATGACTCCCTATTATGTTTAGGATCAAATATAAATAACTCTGACCCCATCATGATCTGGTCCTATTCAACCTTTCCAACCTTACTACACATCACTTCTTTTCAAGAACATGAAGCCAACCCAACAAATTGGCCATCTTTCCTTCTCACACCTGATATTTCATCTCTCATCTCCATGCCTTTGTCTTAATTGTCCCATGTGCCTGACATGAACTTTTTTGTCATCCCTACCATTTAGAATCCCCAGTTTCTTTCAAGTTTGGCTCAAGCTCCACCTACACAAAATCTTTGTTAATGTTACTGACTGCTAATATCTCAGAACCCTCCCTTCCTCCCTTTTTAACTTCATATGTATTTTATATATCTCTGTATAAATAGATTTATAGCTATAGACATGGAACTATATCTCCCCTCTCCCCCTGTCCCAAATAAGTTGTAAGCTTCTCCTGTGTAGGGATGATTTAATCTCTGCATCTACCAGAGGGCCTGGCACATAAATAGGGGCTTAATAAATATTTGGTGATTGTTTAATTGATGGGTAAGACTGAAAATGAAACATTTTCAAAAGTAATTTCTGAATGCATGAAAAATTCCCCTTTGGTTTGTGGATACATATATTGAATAGCAAAAACAACAGAATTTGAGTGAGTGACCTGGGTTTGAGTTTTCTTTCCATTTTGAGCAAATCAACTTAATGTTTGATCTTGAGCAAGTCAACTTAATATCTTCATTTCTTTATCTCTGAAACGAAAATAATAATGCCTATCTTGTCTACAAATATCTACTTATATGCCTTAATTATGTGAGATTATTTTTGTATATGATCCTTGATATGACAGGACTTTAAGGGGACATGTATCATCTTCCCATAATTTATATAATCAAGCTATCCTTGTTTAATCCTTTATTATTGTTCATTCATGTTTACCTTCTTATGTTTCCACTTAATTCATAAGATTGAACTTCAAAGTTTCTCCACCACAATGTGGTCTTCTCTTTTGGAATTCTTAGAATTTTTTTTTTCATTAAAGGTCCATTTTCCCCCTCTGTAACAATTCAGTTTTGTTGGGCAAATGATTCTTTTCTGTATCATTGTCTTGATATTCCTCTCTTATCAACCTGTTATCTGACTCGTCACGTTTGTTCTTTTAAACCTTTTCATCCCTTCTCAAACTTTCCCAGATACTCCCTACACTACTCTCTCAGCTGAGAAACTTGCTTCATATTTTACAGAAAAAATTGAGACCATTCATTCTGAATTCCCCCTTCCCTCCTCTTTCTTGCTTCCTAATGCCTTCTGCCATTATTTCCTCCTCTAATACATGATGATTTTTTGTCTATTGATCATTTCCTACTACCCACAAACATGACCCTATATCCCGCATTCTGAAAAAAAAAAAAAGCAAAACCTTACTTGAGCTTCCCATCCTCACTATCACCTTATATTTCTTTTGTCCTTTGTTGCTATACTTGAAAAGACCATCCACAATCCGTGACTCTCTCTTCTTAGCCCCTTACAATCCAGCTTCTGACCTTATTATTTCACTGAAACTGCTCTCTCCAAAGGAACTAATAATTTCTTACTTGCCAAATCTAATGTCCTTTTCTTAATTCTCATTCTTCTTAATCTCTCTTCAATCTTCTCACCTCCTTGATATTCTGTTCTGTCTAGGTTTTGGGGACACTATTTTGTCCTTATTCTTATCTTACTTATCTGACCCTTCCTTCTATTTTCTTTGCTGGATTCTTTTTCAGATCTCTCCCTCTCACTGTAGGTATCCCTCAGGATGCCAATCAGGGCTTCTCTTCTCCCTCATACTATTTTACTTGGTGATCTCATTGGCTCCCACAGATTCAATGATCATCTCTATGTTAATAATTCTCTTTTTTTTCAATAGTAATTTATTTTTCCAAATACATCAGTTTTGTAAAACTTTGCATTCTGAATTTTTTCTCCCTTCCTTTCTTATTTCCCCCGTCTTCAAGACAGCAAGCAATCTAGATTAAATAGGTTAAATACATACAATCGTTTAAAACATATTTCCATATTTGTCATGTTGTGCAAGAAAAATCAGACCAAAAGGGGAAAAAAATAACAACAAACAAAAAGGTGAAAATATTATGCTTCAATCCACATTCAGTCTCCATAGCTCTTTGATTGCAGTTGGCATTTTTCATCTCAAGTTTATTGGAATTGCCTTGAATTGCTGCATTGTTGAGAAGAGTCAAATCCATCACAATTGATCATTACATAATCTTATTGTTACTATGTACGATGTTCTCTTAGTTCTGCTGACTTCACTCATATACTGATGATTCTCAAAACTACCTATCCTTCCCTAATCTTTCTGCTAACCTTCAATCTCATATTTCTAACTGCCTTTTATACATCTTAAATTGGATGTTGAATTGTTGTTGGTCATTTGTTTCAGTCATGTTCGAATTTTTGTGACCCTATTTGAGGTTTTCTTGGCAAACATATTGGAGTGGTTTGCCATTTCCTTCTCCAAAATGAAAAAAAAAAAATAACATGGTCCCAGCCCTCAAGGGGGTGTTGTTATTGTTCAGTTATTTCAGTCACTTGGTGACCCAACTTGAGGTTTTCTTGGTAGAGACACTGAAGTGGTTTGCCATTTCCTTCTCTAACTCAGATGAGGATCTGAGGCAAATAGTGGCTTGCTCATGATCACACAGCTATTATGTGTCTGAGGTCAGATTTGAACTCAGAAAGATGAGTCTTCCTGATTCTAGACCCCTCTCTATACTCGTGTTACCTAGCTGTCCCTAGGATATTGGGTAAACATCTTAAATTCAATAGATTTGAAACAGAACTCATTTTCTTTTCCCCAGACTCCCTCTCCCAATCCTACTTTCCCTATTATTGTAGAGAGGGGAATATCATCTTCCTGGTTTTTCAATTTTCTTTCCTTTCCCCTCAAATATCCAATTTGTTGTCAAAATGCCCTCTAGTCTCCTGCGATGCTGTCACCTCTGAATTTCTTAAAGTGCAGATTTGATCATGTCTCACATACCCCAGGCCCCCACTCAGTAAACTTTAGTGATTTCTTATCCTCAGTATCAAACACAATTTGCTCTGGTTGGCATTAAAAGTCCTTTATAACCTTATTATAACCTATATATATATTTCCAGGCTACTTCCACATCTTATTCCTTACCATGTACTCTTCCTTCCAGTGATGCGGCCTTCTGACTATTTGCAAACAAGACATTCCATCTTTTACCTCTAGGAATTTTCTCTGACTATCCCTCATACTTAGAAAGTTTCTCCTCCCCTGATTTGACTACTGACCTCCCTGAATTGCTTTAAGTCTTAATTAAAATCTTTACCTTCTACAGGAAGCCTTTACCAAGTTCCTCTTTAATTTTAATGTCTTCCCACTGTTGATGATTTCCTAAATATCTCATGTTAAGTCTGTGTCCAATTAGATTGTAAGTTCCTTCAGAGCAGGGGCTGTCTTTCCTTTTTTTGTATCTTCAGCACTTAGGACACTGCCTGTCTTAATAAATGTTTATTAATTGATTGTGGAACATTTTATTTTAAGCTCTTTGTTGTTGTTTTTTATATACCTTTTTATTTACAAGTTATATACATGGATAATTTTACAGCATTGACAATTGCCAAACCTTTTGTTCCAATTTTTCCCCTCCTTCTGCCCACCCCCTCCCCCAGATAGCAGGTTGACCAAAACATGTTAAATATGTTAAAGTATAAATTAAATACAATATAAGTGTACATATCCAAACAGTTATTTTGCTGTACAAAAAGAATTGGACTTTGAAATAGTGTACTATTAGCCTGTGAAGGAAATCAAATGCAGGCAGACAAAAATATAGGGATTGGGAATTCTATGTAATGGTTCCTAGTCATCTCCCAGAGTTCTTTCGCTGGGTGTAGCTGGTCCAATTCGTTACTGCTCTATTGGAACTGATTTGGTTCATCTCATTGCTAGAGATGGCCATGTCCATCAGAATTGATCAGCATATAGTATTGTTGTTGAAGTATATAATGATCTCCTGGTCCTGCTCATTTCACTCAGCATCAGTTCATGTAAGTCTCTCCTAAGCTCTTTGTTTTTTTTACAGTAATTGGTGGCTGCTAAATCATAGGTGATCCTGTGTGTGTCTCCTCAGTACTTAAATACTTTCTTTTTGGCTGCTTGCAGCATTTTTTTCCTTTGATCTAGAAGCTCTAGATTTTGTCTATGCTGTTCTTGAAGTTTATATTTTGTGTTTTCTTTCAGGAGGTGACCAGTGAATTCTTTTTTAATTCTACTCTGTCTGCAGGTTTTAAGAGATCTGGATAGGTTTTTTTCTTTCTTCTTTTTAAAATTTCAAATATATTTGTAAAAATAATTGCCTTTTATTTTCAAAATATATGGAAAGATAGATTTCAATATTCACCCTTGCAAAACTTGGTGTTCCAAATTTTTCTTCTATCCTTCCCTTGCCCTCTTCCCTAGATAGCAAGCAATCTAATATATGTTAAACATGTATAATTGTTCTATATATATTTTCACATTTATAGTGCTGCATAAAAAATTAGATCAAAAAGGAAAAAAATGTGAAAGAAAACAAAATGCAAGGAAACAACAACAAGAAAGGTGAAAAAACTGTGTTGTGGTTCACATTCACTTCCTATAGTCCTCTCTCTGGGTACAGATGGCTCTCTCCATCACAAGCCTATTAGAATTGGCCTGAATCACCTTCTTGTTGAAAAGAGCCAAATCCATCAGAATTGATCATCATATAATCCTCTTGTTGCTGTGTATGATAATCTCCTGGTTCTACTGGGTTTACTTAGTATCAGTTCATGTCTTTCCAGGCCTCTCTAGAATCATCCTGTTGATCATTTCTTATAGAACAATAACATTTATAACATTCATATACTATACATTATTTAGCCATTTCCCAACTGATGGCTCCTACAAACATTTTTGTAGGTCCTTTTCCCTTTTTTATGATCTCTTTGGGCCCAGTAGAGACACAGATATATCGAAGGGTATGCACAGTTTGAAAGCCCTTTGGGCATAGTTCCAAATTGCTCTCCAGAATGATTAGATCCATTCACAATTCCACCAATAATGTATTAGTGTCCTAGTTTTCCAACATCCTCTCCAATATTCGAAATTATCTTTTCCTGTCATCTTAGTCAATTTGAGAAGTGATAAAGGGGTACTTTAGTGTTATCTTAATTTGCATTTCTTTAATCAATAATAATTTAGAATTTTTTTATATCATTCAAAATGGTTTTAATTTCTTCTTCTGAAAACTGTCTGTTCCTATCCTTTGATCATTTATCAGTTGAAAAATGGCTTGTATTCTTATAAATTTGAGTCAGTTCTCTATATATTTTAGAAATGAGGCCTTTATCAGAACCTTTGGATGCAAAGATTTTTTCCCAGTTTTCTTGGGGAGTTTTCTTTTAAGATTTTTTGAAATAGAAAGTCTAGGCTTTTTGTTTGTTTGTTTGCTATGGCACTCAGTCCAAAGGTTCTTAATTTTTTCCCTCCTTAATCTGTTCTGCAAGTAAATTGTTTCTGCTACTAGATAACTAATATTTTCTTCTATTTTTCATCCTTTTGATTTTGTTGTCTTAAGGAATAATTGGCATCTCTTTGGATCATTCTAATTTTCAGAAAGTTTTTTTGCTTCAGCAACATTTTATACCTCTTGTGCTGTTCCGTTAATTCCCTTTCCAATTCATTCTTATATAAATCTTATCCCCCCTTTATTCCTCAAGCTATTTTATTTATTTATAAAAAGATTTTGCAAAAAAACTTCTAAAAATTCTTGCCTCCTGTCTTCCAGGAATTCTATTTATTTTTGCTCAATCAGGGTTTTCCTCAAAGGCTTTGCTTCTGTATATTTTGGAGTCATTTTTTTCTTCTGTGTTTGTGTCTTGAGTATCTCTGACAATATAATAGGTCCTTATGGCAAGATTCTTCTTTTTTGTTCAATCTTCCAGTCTACATCCTCACTTTGTTTTTGATATTAGGGCTGCCATATTTTGGGAGGGAAAGTCATGGCTGATCTTTTTGCTGCTTTCTTGGATTATTGAGTGTTGTATTCTAGAATTTCTCAAGATGGGCTAGGAACCTTTAATATTTGATATTTGTTTGTTAGAGGCTATAATTGAGATCCTGCTGTGCTCCTGGAGTCTGAGCCAAAGCATTGCTGCTTGCTTTTGAATTTTAGTGTACAGTTCCTGTCTACTGGGAACACTATCCTTCCTTATTCCTGCCCCACAATTTCCACAAGCAGGTCTTCTTTTCAGGCTGCCCTGGACAGAACTGAGTACTGGACAAGAAAACTGTCAATTGGTATCTGGATACATTATAATTTCCTAGCATTGATTGGGGGTGTGTCCCCAAGTGAGTTTGGGACCTCTTCTTTCCCTAGTGCATATCCTCTCCCTAAGTTAGACCTAGAGTCCTGCTCAGATCTAGTCATCTCTAGTGTCAAGTCTTGATTGTCTTCTGTACAGACCTGGGTAGGCAATGGACTCGTAACTTTTTCTGGAATTCTCTATCAGGAGTGAGTCAGGTGCACTTTCTAAATCAATTTAGAGGAGTTTTATGGACCAAAGTTTAGCTATGTTCTTTCCACATTTTGTTCTTTCTCCTTTCTTCCCACTGCCTTCTTCTGCCCACCTCCCCAGTCTGGGTCAGAGAATTGAGATTCAACTTGAGATCCTAAAGTATACATACATGCTTATATCTATACGTTATATATACATTTATATATGATTTATTTTTACAGAAAAATATAGATGAATATATTGACATTAATATATATTTATTTTTATATATTGATTACATATAAAATTATATATTGTAATTCATATATTTTATCTATTTATTCTATCTACCCACCTTTGTAATCCATGAAATAATGGACAACTGTAAGGTGGGAGGATGGTAATGGTTATTATTATTTACTATTGGGTAAGGGGGGATTGGATTCTCATCAAACTTTTTATGGAGTAGTAAAGATAAAAGCAATATTGTAGGGGAGAAGCACAGGAGATTGGGTTCTTGTCATCTTGCCATTGCAGTGATTTATTGAGATAGAACTAATGATAAGAGTATCTCTTATTGAAGTCCTTTGTTTTTTGGATTGCTCTTAAAAAGCAAACAATCTTGGTACTGATAGATGGACAGACAGCTTTTTTTCTCATTGGTCCTTCTCTGTTCAAACAACTCACAGGGGTGGGAAAGGCCCACTTGTCACTATTTTTTAAGAGACATTCATTCATTTAATTCACTTTATCACTTCTAGTTGCTTTTGTTTGACTAATTTAGAGATAAACATGTAGTTTTAATTTTTTTTTTTAATGGGAGAGGAATGTCTTGAAATCAAATACTCCTAGATCTTTAATTTAGTCTCAGCAGAGATCATCATCATCATCATCATCATAAGTATTACATATTACATTTTAAGTTACTAAAATATTATTCTTAAGTACTCGTTTGATCCTCACTATAACCCTAGAGGATAATCCCATTATTTTTTCAATTTTTAGATCGGGAAACTCTGGTTGAAAGAGATTAGATGATTTGTTCTAGGCACTAATAAGTATCTAAGGCAAGAATTGAATTCAGTCCAGTTCTCTATCCAGTAAGTGAGTTGCTTCAGAAGCCCACACATCTAACAACCCACTAGTGAAAAGTTGTTTACCTTTTTTGGTGGGAATGCCTGTATTGGCTAGACAAGGACCTCAAAAGTTCCTCCAACTAATAAATAGTTACCTCACATGTTATACCAGTTAACAAACTCTACTTTTAAACATAAATCTTCCCTTGTAAGATTAAACTTGAGTGACTCCATACTTTAGTATGAGCTACTTCAATTAAATCACCCAGCTAAGGTCAACCACACTGAAGTCATGGTAATTTTTGATGGGAGAGAAAGAGGTATGGAGAGGACAGTACTGTTTTCAGTGGGTAAAAGGTGGGAGATGGAGAGCTTTGAATAACCACAAGTTAGCACATAGAATATGGTTGACTTGAGTTGAGGATTTGGTGGCAATGAGGGATATTGCAGTTATTAATAGATAAGTGTCAAAGACAAAAAGTTCTTTTTAAAAATCATGCAATGTTTTTTCTGTGTAGTTACAAAAGTCTAGAAAGAAAATATTTACCTATAAGTTGGGGAATGACTGTACAAATTATAATTCATGAATGTGATAGAATATTATTAAAAATTAAAAGGTTGTTATTGGAGTTGTGAATTGATCTAACCATTCTGGAAAGTCATTATTTGAATATCCAAACCCTTTGGCCAAAGATTCAATTACTGGACATATCCCAAGGAAGTCAAAGGGAGAAAGACCTCCTATACATAAAAAATATTTATAGCATCAGTTTGGTGCTGCAAATACCAAAGAAGTGGTAAGAAGGTAGATTATACCAATTTGGAAATGGCTAAGCAAGTTGTAATATGTAAATGTAATTAAATGTTATTATGAAATGATGAATATAAAAAAATAGAAAAAGGTGTGGGAAGGCTTATATGAATTGATGCTAAAATGAACTAAGTACAACCAAGAAAACAATATGTATGATGACTACAGCAATATAAATAGAAAGAACAACAATCTCCAAAATCTGAATCCTATGTAATTTTAATGACCAGACTTGTCTCCAAAGAACAAATGAGAAAATGAATTTCCCTCCCCTCTTTGCGAAGATGGGAAATTATGAATGAAGAATCTTGCAAATATGGTCAGACTTAGTCAATGTGTTGGTGGTTTTTGCCAGAATACATTTCTTTTGAAAAGATTTTGCTACACAGAATGGCTTTCTGGGTAAGACAAAAGGGAAAATGGACTTGGAAATGAAATAATATAAAAGTAAAAGATATATGAAAAAATTTTAAATAAAAAATTAAATTTTACAGTGCTTCAAATAAACCCTAGATTTTTCCTAAGAAAAAACTCCATCTTTTCTCTAGGTGTATTCTTTAATGATGTTATATAGATACAATTCATAAAGTACCGCAATTTCTAGAGGATCAAAATTGGGGATAATGCAAAGGTGGGTTATACTTTACATTGTTTGAAGACAACCTCACATTGAGATTATGACTCTTTTCCCTCAAATTCCAATAGTATCAGCAGTCATCAATCTCTATATAAATTGTATTACACTCTCAATGAAAATTAACTTAGTTTGCCCTGAACAAGAGGTGTAGGTGGCCCAAAATCTAATCTAGAGCATTAAATACCATTCTTTTTGGAGAATATTTTAAAGGGTGTATGACTATTTATTTTATTTTTTTTTATTTTGATAGTGTCAAGTTATTTTTAAATAGCATAATTTAAGGACAATGAAACAATAATGGTGTGGATTATTTGAACCCATAGGAGGGATTTCTCTTTCTTCCATTTGTTGCCCCTGAGTAATACTAATGAGAGACAAGCCTCAAGGGATTTATATTCTATCTTCATTTGTCAGAGAGATTACATTTACTAATGTCTGAGTATTTTTCAAAAGTATTTTAGAGATATTTTTGTGATTTTTCTTAATTTGAAATAGATGTGATTAATCTACTGTTACAGCTAAAAATCTTGATGAAGTTACATGATATTTATTTCTTACTGAGTATCATTTCACAAGTAGGTCAGTTATTCTAAAGAAATGGCACTGTAAATTTCAACCTGATAAAAATAATTAGGTAAATTATTATACTATTGACCTAATAGTTGAAAAACTCCTTACTACTTTCCTTTTTATCTTTAGCTTAAATTGTTGTATTAGATGAGATTATTTGTTAATGATGTTGAATATACTAAGATTTTTGTTGTTGTTGTTGTTGTTGTTGTTGTTGTTGGTTTATACAGGGCTCTTGAGATTTTCATGTGCATTGTTAAAATTATAAGCCTAATATAACAAAACTAGAAAACAGTTGAAATGTTAATTCATTTTTAAAAAAAATAGTGAGGAGCAGCTAGGTGGTACAGTGTATAGAATACCAGCCTGAAATTAGGAGGACCTGAGTTCAAATCTGGACTCAGACACTTAAACACTTCCTAGCTGTGTGACCCTGGGCGAGTCACTTAACCCCAATTGCCTCAGCAAAAAAAAAAAAAAATTAGTGAATACTGCATAAGTTTAGTTTTTAGAAAATGTTTCTTTTTTTTTCTCAAAGTTCCTTTGTAATGAATTAGTAATGCTCTTAATTTGGTTACCTTATCATTGAATTATTTTATCTTCCCATGTATTACTGGATTCAGAATTATAGAATATGGATATTGCCAGTTGTTATTGGGATGAAGTTAGGCAAATTATTTTTCTTCCTTGGGTCTTTTTTCCCCATTTATAAAATAAATGGGATATACTTTCCCCTAGTCTTTATATTTACTAAATGTGTGATATATACTTTTAGGGAAATATTTTTTAACTATACCACCTTAGCATCCTTTCTTAAAACTACTTAAGATTAGATGACTAAATGATTCTCAACTGATAACTGTGGAGGGAACACAATGGGGGTTTAAGCCAATTGCATTAGATTATTATTCCTGATCCCTGAAGGGTATTATAACCCAGAGGGGGCAATATAGCTAAACTCTGGAGAACACAGTTCATTAATGGGAGTAGGAATTGGGCTAAGTAGCCTTAGAGCTTATACTAATTATATACAAATGAAAGTTCTGTTCCATTTTAATTCAGTAGAAGCTAGAAAATATTAGGTCAATAATAAGATAACCTTAGGGAATCAGATTTCCCCCCCCCCAAGCAACTTCTTCCTCAAAAAATCTATATCTACAACATGACAAACATCAAGCTAGCATCAAAATCTTCTATCATTATCTATTAATAGTAAGTGCTTAATAAGTGCTTAATCATTTCAAAAAGAATTAAGCAAGTAAGTTAGAATGGATCATCTATAAAGTCTCTTTTAGGTATAAATCCTGTGATTCTATAAAAATAAGACTTTATCTATTTTCCATATTTATTTTGGTGAGGCAATTGGGGTTAAGTGACTTGTCCAGGGTCACACAGCTAGGAAGTTTTAAGTATCTGAGACTAGATTTGAACTCAGGTTCTCCTGACTTCAGGGCTGATGTTCTCTCCACTGCACCACCTAGTTGCCCCGACATTATTTATTTAATAATAATAATAAAAAAAAGACAACTACTCAAGTCCTTCCTGGAGACCATTCCATCCCACAGTGACCTATCCCTTTTCTGAAATACCACATTGTTTGCTCTCTGTGTCCCTCACTTGACACTTAACCAAAAAGTTTTGAAGCTTCTAGAAAACAAAAAACTTATACTGTTGCTTATAGTCTTCATAATGTTGATCCTCTTGTTTCTCTACATCTCCCACATTCACCCCCCTCTTTTACTCAAACACTAACATCTTAATTTAGGACCTCATCATCTCTCCCTTGTACTACTGCAATGGCCTCCTAAATGCTCTTCCTGCCTCAGTTTTCTTCCCAGTCCAGGCTGCCTTCTATGTCATTGCCAAACGTGATCTTTCTTAAGTGCAAATCTGACCATGCAACTCTCCGACATTATTTCTAATGACTTCCCACTTCCTCTAGGATAAAATAAACTCCTCTATTTGGCTTTTAAAGCCCTTCACAACTGGTCCCAATCTCTCTATAGCTTCATTATATATGATTCTTTTTTCCATGCTCTATGCTTTAACTAAACTAGCTTTCTCTCTGTTCCTCATACAAGCCCCTCAACTTCCCAGTGTTTGCACTGGACATATCTGGTGCCAAATATATTCCCTTCTTGCCTTATTTCACAGAGTCTCTTGCGTTTTAGGATTTGGCTCTAATAATAGCAGCACCATCACATCAAGTCTTTCCTGATCCTTAGCAATCCTTACCTATAGCAGTCCTTTGATATGCCAGTTAAATAATTTTTCAAAAAAAAAAATGAGAATGAGTTTAGTCTGGCATAATCTGTTATTACTGAGCCTATGCTAGTCCTTTATGATAACCATCTCTTCTTTAAATATCACTAATCATCTCTTTAATAATATGTCCTAGAGTTTTGTGAGAATTCAAGTCAGATTCACTGTCTATTGTTTACAAACTTTATTCTCTTCCTTATTTTGAAAATGGAAAGATTTGTTTTCCTCCTGAAGTAATTTTTTTTGACTTTCTATAATCTTTCACAAATTGCTTTCAAGGACTCAGCAATTATACCTGCCATTTTTTCCATTATTGGGATATGAGTCATATGGTCTGGTGACTTAAACTCATCAAAGGCAGCTAGAATCTGTTACTATCACCCTGCCTAACCTGAATATTTGCTCTCTATTAATAATGTTCTGTGCTTTCCATTTGGAACATTATTCTGTTTAGAGAAAAAAGAAGGCCTTTTCTCATCTTATCTTCTAGAGGAGATTTTTCTTGCTTTTCCCAATGATGATTATCATTCCTTCCTAAAATTATCTTGTTTTTACTTTTTTGTATGATATATGTTTGATTTATATGTAACATATTTCCTTCTAGAATGCAAATTCCTTGAAGGCAAGGACTATTTCATTTTCTATTTGGATCCCTAATGCCCAAAGCATAACAAAGGTTTGCTGAATATGAATAGAAAAGACCTTAAAAGTATATGTTTTTTATTCACAAAAGGGAAAAGATTGTTGTTATTACTATTTAAAATTCATGTTTTCTAGTCAAAGGTGAGGATAACTGGTGGAAACCCCACATGCCTCTGTGATGTTTGAAGAGAAATAGAGAAAGAACCTTAGCATCTTGGCTGGATTGGCTGTCTTGAATTTCTAGAAGAATCTGGGTAAAAGTTGCACAGGATGGGCAGGTATGGATGACTTGTGATCTTCATTGTTGCATGAAGTAAGTGCATGAATGACATTACAGATCTAACAAATATTAAAATATAAGAAAGTAATAAAAGTATTAGGATTAATAGGACCTGCTATAACTCCAGTAAATTAAGCCATGATAAGTATTAAATATAGTTCACTTATGTGAATTTTTTAAAAAAGCCTCAATATTCAGTTTATATAAGTATATACCATGTGATAAGTCCAAGCTTCTAGTATATTATATTTTGAAAATGTCTCAAATTAGTTGTCAAGCTTAATCTGGAGAATTATTTAAGTTTACTCCATGTATCTATTTAAATAAGGGTCAGCTGGATATCATAATATATAGAATTGCATAGAAACCTAGTTAGGAAGACTTATCTCCTTGAATTCAAGTTCAACTCCAGACACTTACTAGTTATGTGACTTTGGGTAGTCACTTAACCCTGTTTGCCACAGGTTCCTTATCTGCAAAATGAGCTGGAGAAGGGAAATGGCAAACTATTCTAGTATCTTTACCAAAAAACTCCCAAATGGGGTCATGAAGAGTTTGTCACAACAGAACAAAAAAGTCCAAATCAACGATGGCATGACTTTATTTTGCTCCGTGAAAACAGTACTACCTATATACTTAACCTTCCAGCTAATTCTTCTTTTCTTTTGTTAGCATTTTATAAAGAATACTTTGCCATAGACTAGTCATGCAGAAGATACGCTGGCTTTAAACACATGCATTTGTAACTCTGTAAAGCATGGTATTGAGCTATGTTACTTGTTCCAACAAAAACTACTGAGTAAAATGTACATTCATTCCCCTGCCCATTGCTTCCAACTAAAGACCCAGACTAAGATAGACAAGCAAGCTAGTGAAAACAATAATAAGAGCAAAGTTTGTGCGTGGAAATTTCATTTATTTTCTTTCAACTATAGTCAAAATTATTTGAGAAGAAGACTTGGATTAAGAAAAGATTTATGGACCCAGTGATGTCAGTGGAAAAATATCTCTTGGACAATGAGGCTGAAGTCCTTTCTTTTAAAAATAAATAAATGCATTTTAAAAAATTTTATGTGACTTTATAATCTCTTCCTTCCTTTCCCTCTCCTCAATTAAACAAGAACAATAACAACAAACAAAAAATAAAATCCTAAAGTCCGAGACAACAAATTGCCACATTGACCTTGCTAGAAAATATATAGATGTTTCCACCTGAGTTTTAGGTGTATCACCTCTCTAGCAAGAGATGAGTGGTATGTTACAACTTTTGCCTTCTGGACATGTGGTTTCTCATTTCATCAATCAGATTCTAAAAATCTTTCAAAGTACTCCTCCCTTCCCCCCCAATAATGATATTGTGATTGTATAATATGTTCTACTTCTACTCACTTTGCTTTGCATCAATTTATTGAGATTTTCCAAGTTTTCTTTGAAACTATCCACTTTCCATTCTTTATGTTGTGTTGTAATTTTATTTATTTTGTTAAACATTTCCCCTTTTATGTTTTAATCTGTTTTCCAGCCATACTTGGGAATTTTGCAGGCAAAATGTAGCTCATGGGTTACAAGTTTAATTCATTTGATCTAGAATATCTGATTCCTTGAGAAAGTAGTTAAGTGTGATTGTAATTTAGTTTATCCTCTTTAAGCAATAACACATATGAAATAAAATATAGCCTTTTAAAATATGTAAATATTTCACAAATATATTACACACTTCCCTGGCTTCTTGAACTTAACATACTGAGTATAATTTAATTTCTTCTTGATCATTCAGGGTCATTATTATAATTCAGCAAAAAGGGAACAAATGTTGTTATTATTATTGTTGTTGTTTTTTTTTTGGTGAGGCAATCACCCAACATTCTACAGCTAATAAATGTTAAATGTCTGAGACTGGATCTGAATTAAGGTCTTCCTGACTCCAGAGCTGGTGCTCTTTCCAATTTATCATCCAGCTGCCTCTAGAATATTATTATAAAAACAAAGAAATCATGATATTGTGTCCTGACTCTTAATGTTAGTCACTAATATTTTCATGCCTTTCCTTCTTGGTCTTTTTCTAAATTCATTCCACACAAATCTTTCCCTAGCTTTGGACCTTTTGCTCTGATATTTGAAAAATCAATTTGGTATCATATGAAAAAAGTTAATAAACTGGATACTTCTTTGGATGGAAGATCACCCTGCTGGATTTATATCTGATGGAGGTCAATCACAAGAAGAAAGAAAAATTCCACATATGCCAAAACATTCATTGTATGCTTTTTGGAATAATAAAGAGCTAGAAACAAATTACATGCCCAATAGTTGTAGGGAATAGTTCATTCTCTATCTAAATGCAATGTGACAGTCATCCCGTGGCTCATGGATGCAGTGGAATGCTATTATATCATAAAGAACCACAAATATGAAGAATTCATAGAAATTGGAAGTCTTCTGTGAGTTAAACCATAGTGAAAAAAGGATTACCAAAACAATAATATCGGTAATGATATAACTGAAGGCAACATGAAAAGACAACAAAACTTAGCTCATGGAGAATACTGGTTCCAAATTGTTGAAGTTAAAAATGAATCTTTCGTTTTTGTCATTAAACTATAAAAAATAGAAATTTATGTTTACTATCAGTAGCAATCACCATATTAGGAGGTTTTTATAGGTAAGGAGATATCTGAGAGAGATATTGTTTGTTGAGAAATTGCTGATGCATCAAAATGTATTAGTTTA
This sequence comes from Sarcophilus harrisii, assembly GCF_902635505.1. Classification (NCBI taxonomy): domain Eukaryota; kingdom Metazoa; phylum Chordata; class Mammalia; order Dasyuromorphia; family Dasyuridae; genus Sarcophilus; species Sarcophilus harrisii. The sequence goes on from NC_045426.1 coordinate 191,342,713, forward strand.
AAAAAAAACTGATTTTAGATCATACTTAGATTTTATACCAGATAACTTAGGAAAGTTTGGAAAAGATATTCAACCATGGGAAAAAATATATATATATATATATACCTAGCAATTCTCTCATGTACACATGCACAAATTCACTTTTTTTTTTTTTTATAAAGCTGGTGCATACATCAGGACATTATTGATCTCTTCCTCCTCTAAACTTCCTTTTCTATACATCCTCATTTTTGTTATGAGCAACACAGTTTATAAGGAGGAGTTGCTTTTGTCTTTTTTTTTTTCATGTCCAATCATTTGCTTAGTCTATCTCCAAATATTTCATGCACACAGCAGCTAAAATAATCTTCTTAAGAGAGATCTGTTTTCCCTGTTCAAAAGCCTTCAATGGCTCCCCCTTATCTAGTAGATGAAAAACAGACTCCTTAGCTTACCACTAAAACTCTCCGTAATTTGACTTCCATCTGCCTTTCCAGCATTGTTTCAGATTACTCATTTAATGAACTTGATCTTCCAATAAAGCTTTTACTCTTAACTATTTCCTGAACTTGATTTTATATCTCCTATATCTGTACATTTACTTAGGACTCCCTCCTTGTATTTCTCTCAGATGTTATTGTTATCTTGTTATCTCAAGTGTTACCTCTTCAAGAAAGCTTTATTTTTTTTTATTGCCCCAGTGAAGCATTACCTTGTATTAGTTGCCTTCACTTTCCCCCTTTTCTTTTCATATTTCAAACACATAAATATTGGTGATTTTATCACTGGAGCTTAGCTAATGGAGCAAGTGAAATAAACTGGAAACTGGGAGTAGTAGATTTTAGAGCACATCTGAAAGCTGAAATAACTTTAATGAAATTCAGTCATACATGAAAGCATCCTTCATTATAATCAGTTCACATTTGTTTTCAAAGATGAGCTAATTAACATAGCCACTTTGCATTAATTCTTCAGCAGTTCTAAAAGGACAGCAATCCCCCCCTTTCTAAAAGCTTAATTATCTTTGAATTAATATTTCATTTGTTTCTGATGTTTAATTTCTTAGTCTTTACATGTATGTATAAGAAAAATCTGGAACACCTAAATCTTGTAGAAAAGTACTGAAAATCAAGATCATTTGTAAATCTATCAATAAAGACAAGAAATTTTTGATAACTGCTAATACTACTAAAATGAAGGCAGAAGTAGCAATGCTGGCATGCTCCCTATCTTCTTAGGAGTCCTTAATTCCATATTAAAAATTCTCTCTTGACAATTAGTTGACAAAAAACCCAGTAACTTTTGTTGATCTAAAGTACACTTTTTTGACAATAATTATGTGTGTCCTAGTTTTTGACCATATTAAAATGATTCAAAGTATTAAAGCAGGCTTGTCGTCCATATAGTGGCAGTGATGCAATACAGTCAATAGACTGCCAGACCCTGGAGTCAGGAAGATTCATTTTCCTAATTCTCCATAATTCAGGAAAAAGAAAAAGAATCTGTGTGTTCTAAAATATTTATAGCAGTTCTTTGTAGTGGCAAAGAACTGGAAATTGCAGGGATGTCCATCAATTGGGTAATGGCTGAAGAAGTTGTGATATATGATTGTGATGGAAAACTCTTGTGCTGTAAGAAATGATTAAATTTGAAAGGAATAGCAAGTTCTAAATAATAGATTTACAGTTTCACATGTAATCATCTTTTTATTGTACTATTTTATAGAAATGCTTATTTTATTTCACAAATTAAAAATAAAGTAAAAACACTCATTTTCCTGAGTTCAAACCTAGCCTCAGATACTTACTGGTTGTATGATTTTGGGCAAGTCACTTAACCCTATTTGCCTTAATTTTCTCATCTGTAAAATGAGCTAGAGAAGGAAATGGCAAACCACTACAATATCTTTGCCAAGAAAACCTCAAATGAGGTCACAAAAAGTCGGACATGAATGAAACAACCAAATAACAATCACAATATCATCCATACTATGACAATACTTATTTAAAAGAACTCTTAATTATCAATGTTTGAGCCTTAATAATTGAGCTTATAATTTAGAATGTTCAATTTTTTAAATTGGCAAGAAAAATTCCAGTAATTGTGTTCACATTTGTAAAAACTTCATAATCATTCATTTTCAAATATGTATAATAATCTAATAGTTAAATATAATTATGTGAGGTAGATCTGTACCTGAATAACACTACTTATATATAATGAAGCTTTTCCAAATGGTTTATTTTGCCAAAGTGATGGGTTAATATCATAAAAGACCCAATTTCTTTCATAAAGTATTCACAAAAGAGACAAGAGAAAGGTAATTTGAGTGCTCCCTACAAGGATGAAATTCATATGTGTTTTAATCTCTAAAATAAGAGAGCAACAAAGATGAAGGCGAATAATACAGAGTGAAGCTTTCCATGATCTTTCAAAGATGCAAGAAAGTATTCTTTGCTTTTATTCATGGGTTTTCCCAAATAAGAAATATATGTCTTTAGGAGTTATTTTTTTCTTTCTATCATTTAAATTGCTATATACTCATGACTCCTTCCCTTAGCTTCAAATAAAACATAGAATGAGAGGACGCAGAACAGACCCTGCCTCTGTAGCATTTATCCTGGCTGTTTTCCCAAATATAGCTCCTTATAAATCCTGTACTCTGGATTCCAAGAGAAAGGAAGTAAGATGGGTGTTTGCTGCTTTAACTTGCTTTTCACTCATATTAATTCAATAAGCATATATTAAACACTATTATATACATCAGACATTGTGTTAAGTGCTAGGACACAAATAAGAAAAAAGAAAGACAGTGACAAAAAGAAAAATAAAGGAGCTTACAAAGTATAGGGGTAGACAATACAAAAAAGGAAGCTGAAAAGTGGGGGGTAGGGAAGGCAACTACACTTCAGGGGGTGGAGATAATGTTTGAAGAAGTTCAAATCAAACAAACCCATATTGGAAAATGGTGAGCTACTTTGAAAGTTCCAAGTTTGGGCTAAAAGAAGGCTTTGGGAGTTTAAAGACTACCATTTGGTTGGTATCAGAGTATATTACTGCTCTATCTGCCATTCATTCCGGTTTTTCCCATGAGTAGGTAGGAGCAGGAATTTGTTGTGTTGATAAGTTTGCTGGCTACCTATGCTGTTGCTTCAACCACTGTACAAATCCAAATTCTCAATATTTTATTAATGTTGGATAGTCAACAGTAGATCCAGGTAAACTGACGTACACTTATTTGAGGTAGCAGATAAAACACTACAGTTAGCAGGAAGGAAAGCTAGGTTTGATTTCTATCTCAAGTATTTGCTACCTGTGACACCTTAGAAAAAATCACTTTCCCTTTTCGGGGCCTCAGTATTCTCATCTTTAAAATAGTAGGTTGACATTCTGGAGAGCAATTTGGAACTATATGGAACTATGCTCAAAAAGTTATCAAACTGTGCATACCCTTTGATCCAGCAGTGCTACTACTGGGCTTATATCCCAAAGAGATCATAAAGAAGGGAAAGGGACCTGTATGTGCACGAATGTTTGTGGCAGCCCTTTATGTAGTGGCTAGGAGCTGGGAATTGAATGGACACCCATCAATTGGAGAATGGCTGAATAAATTGTGGTATATGAATGTTATGGAATATTATTGATCTGTAAGAAATGACCAGCAGGATGAATACAGAGAGGCTTGGAGAAACTTATATGAACTGATGCTAAGTGAAATGAGCAGAACCAGGAGATCATGAGGATCAATTCTGATGGACGTGGCTCTCTTCAACAATGAGAGGATCCAATTCATTTCCAATTGATCTGTAATGAACAGAATTAGCTACACCCAGAGAAGGAACACTGGGAAATGAGTGTGGACCACAACATAGCATTTACATTCTTTCTGTTTTTGTTTGCTTGCATTTTTGTTTTTCTTCCCAGGTTATTTTTATTTTCTTTCTAACTCTGATTTTTCTTGTGCAACAAGAGAACTGTACAAATATGTACAAATATATTGTATTTGAAGATATACTTTAACATGTTTAACATGTATGAGACTGCCTGCCATCTAGGGAGGGGGAGTGGAGGGAAGGAAAGGAAAAGTTGGAACAGAAGTGTTTGCAAGGGTCAATGTTGAAAAATTACCCATGCATATGTTCTGTCAATAAAAAGCTATAATAATTTTTTTAAAATGGCAGGTTGAACTCCATGATCTCTTAAGCTTACTTCCTGGTTTAAACCAATCATCCCAATAAATTGTTCATTTTCTTTGCTTCATAAAGGCTTTTGTACTAAGAGCACAATGACTGACACATAGTAGTCACTTAAAAATGCTACTTGATTGACTGACTGAGAATCAAAATAATGGGTCTTGTGTATATTGGGTGTGATTACTTTCACACTCTTTATTAATTTATAGGTTTGAAGGTAACTAAATCTAAAAACTAAATAGGTAATCAGGTAACTAAAATGCCTGAAGACATATAGTACATATATTGAGAAAAGCTCACAAATGACAGATTTCTTACAACAAAGAGAATTAAGAAAAATTGATTCAAAATAAAATCTATATAAATACAACAAAAAGTATCTAGAAACTTTGCTGTTAGTTCTAATCCTCCCATTAGGGATGCTGATAGTTTCCTGCTGACATTACTCCCTTAACCCTTCCTCTTTCCCTCCCACCCCACCCCTTAACACCCCAAAGAGAAAAAGAGACCAACCAGGAAATGTAAAATAAAATCCATTAATTAAATAGTCACAAAATAAACACAGACTTTCCATTATTCCACAGGACTAAATCCAGCCAGGAAAGGAGGTTGCAAAACAAAAGCTGCAGCTTTATTACCCTCAAATGGTGATACTGTGTTTACCAAAAGCCTAAATCTCCAGGGCTGACACTAACACTTAAAATTAAAGAAAGTTTTTCTAACACTTATCCTAAACTAAAGGATTTTAAAAAATAACTCCCAACTTGACTTTCATCTGGAATTTCAGAAAAGTTCACATTTTCTCAGAAAAGCATTTTTAATGTTTGCTATGCTACCTCTAAGTGCTTGAAAAATTGAAAACTTTTTTTTTTCTGGTTACTGATAGGAATTTTTAAAAAATTAGTTACAGCAATATACTGTTTGTGTTTTCTTCTTGCTTAGAGAAGAAAATCTTGAAAAATGTTTGCAATCTAAGAACAGTAGAAAAGTTGAAGAAAATATACTTTCACCTGTGCAGAAGTAGACATATAGCACTTGGAGGTCTTTTTAGAATTTCAGGAGGTTGGGACAATGACCTTGACCTTATGATAACACCTTACTTCGAAGAAAAAATCTTGATCTATGGTACATAATGCTCTATTCTGATAATTTGCAGAAAGATTGATTTGCTATGGCATAGCAAAGTAACTACTAAAAGCTTCCTCACTGAATTAGAAGAAAGTTTCAGAAATTGCTTGTCTGTGCCATGTTATTATTGTTGAAGCACCAGGTTGCAAGTAAAATTTAACATTTTGATTTTATATTATGAAGTAAAGATCTTAAAACAATCTTGATTTTTGCACCCTATTATGTAAGATTTTTATTTATTTATTTGTTATTTTTATCTTGTGCTGGAAACTGTTTCGAGGATCAAGGTATCCGACAGTGACTTTCTAAATATGGTGGTATACTTAGAATTTTAGCCAGAGTTTTGATTTCAAATGGAGATATATATGTGTCTATGTATAAGGCAGGCCATCCTATATGTTACATGCTGTGTTCTGTAGTGAATAGGCTTTGTCTTTCTTGGTAATTTATTTCTTGACTTGTTTCTGTATCCAGAATCCTACTCCACCTAGGATACTGATTAAATTTATGAACATTTATCTGTACTTGATTATAGGGCATCTAATCGCATTTGAATTGATTTTTCATTGACTTCCCAAAGTGAGCAAACTTAATTCCTGCTCAGCCCTTATTTGAAAGCCCTTTGCTCTAGATTTTAGCCAGCTCTATGGGCAGCACAAACATTGGAATAAAGCAGAAATCTTGAGAATCGAGTGCCTCCATTTTACTACCTCCTGCTCCATTCAATATTTCCAATTAATTAAGCCCTTGAAAAAAGAAAATAGCACATCCTAGCCATCCTGCTAATGAAACTAGACCAAATGGAAAAAGAAATATAGTTAAGACTCTTGAAGGCTTTTCACAGCTGGTGTCAATTTGACAACATTGTTCTCTTGAGCTATGGAGTCTCGTCCAATTACTTTCATCCACTGTTTTGGATAACCTTGCTGCCTTCTCTTTTAGGGCATAAGGGGCTAGATTTGGGGAGGGTGGTGTTATACAAATCTCTAATACTGAATCATGTTGGTGATTATGTTGCCTGTGTAAAATAGATATAGAGTCAGGAAAAAATAAATGCATGAAAGAACTTACTAGCACTTATTTAGCAGGAATAATCAGATACCATCTTTCTATAGCTTTTCTCCAATCTTAAAAAAATCATTCAATACTCCTTGACTTTACTTCCTCTCTTTTCCCTACACTGCTGGTTCTCCTTCTCCATCTTTGCTAGATCATTATCACTGTCCTGTGGTTGTCTATCAGGGATCTCTCTTGAAAATCTTCATCATCTTGATCCAGATGACTTCCAGAGCTATACATATAGTTGTAATCCCTCTCCTGATCTTCAGTTCTACGTTATAGGATGCAGGGATTATAGACATAGTGCTAGAAGAAAACTTAGAAGTCATCTAAACCTCTGTTTTATGGATCAGGAAATAGAAACCCAGAGAAATTGAGGAACCTGACTCCAAATCATACAGGTAGTTAGAACTGAGGTCTAGCTTTGGACCCTGTGACTTTGGGTTCAGCATGTGGGTTTTTTCCATTGAGTCACTGGACATTTCCAATTGAATGATCTATGTGCACTTCAAACAAGCACAGCCAAATGAGAAATCAATAATTATCCCCCCTCTCTAATTCTCTCTTCAAAAATCCCTATTTCTGTTGTGAACCCTATTATCTTTCCAGTCACACAGGTTCACATACCTTGCTATTATTCCTTCTTTTACTTTCTTTGCCAACCGCTCTCTATTCTATTTCTAAAAATATATGTCATCCCTTCCTTTCTATTCACAAGGCTACACCTTAGCTCACCCTTATCACTGCTTCTCTAGACTGGCAATAACTTTATTCCTGGATTCCAGGATTTTCCTTTCACACAGCTCCCAAGATAATCTTCCTAAAGCATAAATTCAGTCATATCACTTCTCTACTCAAGAATCTTCCCTGGCTCCCTATTGCCTAGTAGTACAACATACAAACTTCTCAACTTGGCTTTTAAATCCTCTCACAGACTTACTCTGGGTTTTCTTGCTAGGCTTGTTTTACTTCTGCATTGAGTCAAACTGACTTACTTGCTCTTCCCAAAATGTGGTGTTAAATCTTTCATCTCTACACCGTTGCATAGGCTATCTCAATATCTAGAATATATTTCTTCCTCACTTCCACTTCCTAGAAAACTTTAAGGCTCAACAGATACACTAATATCTATTGAAACCCTTTTCTTGCTTTTTCACTTGCTTTTAGTCTTTCCAAATACACACATACCACACACACACACATACACACACACACAGAGTATACATGCATGTATATATGTATGTGTTCACATATTATGTGTGTGTGTGCAGCTAGATGATGTAGCGGATGGAGCACTGGGCTTCAAATCTATCCTCAGACACTAACTAGTTATGTGACCCTGGATAAGTCACTTAACACTAACAGTTTCCTCATTTATAAAATGAACTGGAAAAGGAAATGGCAAACTATTCCAGTATTTTTTTCTAAATATATAGGTCATATTTTCTCACCAGATTGCTCAGCTTTTAAGAACAGGAATTTTTTTTCTTGATCTTTGTATCTCCAATACCTTGTACTAGTAGGTAATTAATCAGTGACTCTTTGGATGGAGTAGAATGTGGATTAGATGATCCACAGTCTTGAGTGCTTTCATCTCCTAAGTGTATATTTCAAGGCCTTTGTCTTCTTGGCTTTCCCTCAATGGAAAATTCCTAGTTATAGCTTTCATTCTTAGAAAAAAAATTAAGATTCTTTTTATCCAAATATTTGTGTTTTTTCCTTTGCTTTAATGGTCATCTAGTTTCCAGATAAAACCCAGTATTGAATGTAATAATAACATCTTTTTTTTTTTTAATGTAATGTAGTTGCTTTAAAAAAAATAAACAAAACTTTTAAGTGTCTGGATGACTCAGTGACCATTATGTAGTGATTATAAAAGAATTGCAAAATGGTCAAGTTTCTGTTACACAACTGCCTATTTTCTTGGTGGAACAGCATGCTGCCATCTTGCCTTCATCTGAATACCAAGAATAGAATGTCTTTTTTTTTTTTTTTTTGTATTTTCATCCTTCTCCCAACTTTGGTCAGTTCAAGGAGAATGTAATGAATGCTATTTATGAGAATAAAAATGATGTGAAATTGTGGGAGGTCAAACTAATTCTTTGTGTCTTCATCACTGCTTTCTTTCCATGTTTTCAATTTCAGTTGGCTAAACCCTTCAGAAATTTCATCAGAATACTAGCCTGAGGCAAAAAAGAAGAGAGAAATAGAATATAAGAACAATTGGCTCTTCCTGAATGGGCTGAACCACTATCCTAGTCATAGGGGATTTTTGCCATTTTCTGAGAAGGGATTTTACTATGCAGGGAGGCTGAAGAATCAGTCACATCAATAACATCTCCATTTTATTTAAATTAAAGTTCAGCAATTAATTTATATGAACCTCAATATGTCCCATATGAATTCAATGGTGGTGGACTAAAGGGGAAAATGTTTTGAAGAAGAAAGACTTTTTAACTGTGTTATGTAGGGTTCACAAAATGGATCTACAGAAAATGTCCCTAGTCCCAAGTTTTATATTTCTGCTAGTCTCAACTTCAATTCTGGTATCACTAGAATGCTAGGTTGTATAGTGGATAGTGTTAGATGTAGAGTCAGGAAGCTCTGCATTTAAATCTTGTCTTAGACACTTGTTATCCATGTAATCTTAAGTAAGTCACTTAAACCTCTGTCAGCTTCAATTTCTTCATCTACTTCTTCATCTCATTAAGAAAATGAGAATAATAATATCAGATTTATGGTGAGTATTAAGTGAAAAACAGATGTAGAGGGTTTGCAAACCATAATTTACTAGATAAATACTAACTATTGTTATTATTACAATTATCAATTAATTATAATATGTACAGTACATGTAACTATATGGTATATATAATTTATTATGTATTATTACTTTACATAGTATGCATATATAATTAATATATAGTATATATAACCATACATAGTGTGAGTATATAATTAATATATAGCATGCATATTATACATTTAACTATATACAATTATCTCTTCTGCATCATGAGGTTAGGCACATAGTTGTTGTTTTCCTCTCTTCTCCTTCTCTCCCCTTCTTTTCTTCCCCCCTTCTTCCCTGTGATCCATAAAATCTGAGTAAATTTTTATTTACCTTCCCTTAATACCAAAGAAGTTTGAATTTTTTCTTTTTCTATTATAGGATGTTTACAGTACCTTATTGTAAAATTTGGATTGATGTTATACAATATTATATATCTACTTTTTGTATTTCTGAGTTTCTAAACTTTTTTCTGTGTTGTCTGCTAGTCTTCATGTGCCATCTGTGGCTTCCTCAGAACTTCCTCAAAATTCTCATTTAATTTTTTTGCTGACCCACAAAGTATTGAAACCATGATGGGGAAAGTTGTGATGTGGAAGGAATAACTATAGTATCTATATATAATTAATATTTAGTATATATTTTATATGTAATGATATATACATTATATTTAGTATGTAATTAATATAAATATACATAATATAATAATAATGTAGTGTATATATAATTGACATATATTATATATTGTTAGTAAAGCACTATCCTGATAAAAAACAGTTATCTATCTTGTGAAACTGCTTTCATTGTCAGTCTTGTAAAAGTACTTTAATTTCAAAGATCTTTCTACCTAGAATATCTTTTCTATACAGTCTTAATCCCATTAAAATTGTATTCCTTTGCTTTAACCCGAAGATGCTGGATTACTAAAATGTCAACATACTATGAATGGTAATTTCTGAAGCCTTATCAATTACTTGTCCATCAGGGTGGATGAGTTTATTGGTTTTTGTTTTTTTTCTGAGGGTTTGTATTTGCAGTGTAGGAGAGAAGATAAAGAGAGAAAGTAGGTGCCATTTGGAAGATAAGAAGAGAGGGTACAGCCCAATATGAGGAGCACAAGAAGGGGAACATTGGAAACACCAAAGACAAACTTCACTTCTTTGTCTTAAGATAAGTCCTATATAGATTAAAGACCATCCAGTATCTGGTGGGTCTTGAGAAGAGTGAGTATATTATTTAGAAAGTACAGAAAGCTTGATTATTTCTTTATTTAATGTACTACTAAAGGTATGTAGACTGGAGCCAGTCCTGTGAGCCGATTATTACATTTCCTTTGTGAGATCTATACCATGAAAATTAACAAATGTTAGAAATGAGGACTTGGTTTATTGTTCTATTCATTTCGTCTTAAGAAAATTATGGGAAGATGTTAATAATGTAAGTTAAACTTCCAAGTGTGTCATTTGACCAACAGGATGATTTCAGAAAGGCCTGGAGAGACTTAGACGAACTGATGCTGAGTGAAATGAGCAGGACCAGGAGATCATTATATACTTCAACAACAATACTATATGATGACCAATTCTGATGGACTTGGCCATCCTCAGCAATGAGATCAACCAAATCATTTCCAACGGAGCAGTAATGAACTGAACCAGCTACGCCCAGAGAAAGAACTCTGGGTGATGACTAAAAACCATTACATTGAATTCCCAATCCCTATATTTATGCCCACCTGCATTTTTTGGTTTCCTTCACAAGCTAATTGTACAATATTTCAGAGTCTGATTCTTTTTGTACAGCAAAATAACGGTTTGGTCATGTATACTTATTGTGTATCTAATTTATATTTTAATATATTTAACATCTACTGGTCATCCTGCCATCTGGGGGAGAGGGTGGGGGGTAAGAGGTGAAAAATTGGAACAAGAGGTTTGGCAATTGTCCATGCTGTAAAGTTACCCATACATATAACCTGTAAATAAAAGGCTATTAAATTAAAAAAAAAAAAAAAAAGAAAGAAAAAGAAAAAAAATACCAACTGTTTGCTCCTTTTTTTTCAGACTCCTTTGGCCTCCATCAATATTTTTGTCATACTGTATTACTTGAGTTAATATTTGTAAGAAATGGTAAATTTCTTTACCCATTTAGGGCCATCAGTAACTAATTTGAATGTTTGTAATTGCATGTTATTTCTTCTTATCTTTGTACTTCTAATATAATATTGATTTTAACCTTAGTTCTAATTAGATCATAGTTGATTGGAAGGCATATAGATCGCTATATTTTTAGATTTATTGCTATATTTTGTCTTGACATAACAGATACTAACTAATACCAAGTGTCCCCTCCAACAGAGCACATTCCCCTAAAACAATGTATTATTTTGTCAACTGATATGGTGTTTGGTGACTTTTAATTTTGGTCTTGTGGTACTTTCATTGACTATTGTATTTCCTTAAAATTTTGTTACCTCTCTATATTGGTTGTATACTTTCATAGATATTATACCTTTTAGATATTGTATCTTTTCTTCACTCTAATTGTTCATATAAGTATTCCCATGTTTATCTAAATTTTCTGTATATGACAGATCACTAATTTGGAAAACAGTTCGATATCTTGGAAAAATAGACCTGATTTCACTTTTTTTTGTGACTGCTTTGTAATTCACTTATTGAAAATATTCAGGAATTCCATGCGTTAAGCATTTGAAGAGTCCACAAGTCTTTGGTCTCCTTCATTAACAAAGAACAATATTTTGTAACCTCTGTCAAAATTCCACTGTGCCAGAATTTTTCACTGAAGTCACCAAGAAGCAAGATATGTATTGACCTGCTTTGTTGAATTTTGTCAAGTTTTTCAGACAATTTCTCTAGCTCTGAAATAAATGTTGGCATTGGTGCTATACTAAAAAAAAACAAAAAAACAAAAAAAACAAAAAACAAAAAAACCAAATTGTGTCATTTATACATTCCTGCCCTGCTCTCTCCCCAAACCTTGGAGAGTTAGTTGATAAAAATGTACTAGTGTATCCTTGTCTATAACCCTATTCAACAAATTTGCTGTACCAAAGACTAGAGTATATAGATAATTCTTACTGGCCTTGGCCTCTGTATCTTCTCAGGATGATATAAATGTAGTCTTTTGCTAGCTTAGTTCCTCCATTAAAAAAATAAACAAAACATATGTTTAAATAGTAATCTGAAATTATATTGATGCAGGACATTTAAAAATGATTATAAAGTTATCTTTTAAAAATTGCAATAGACCTATCTTATATTTGAAACTTACACTACATATTGAAAACTACCTATTAAACTGTCATTTAATTTTTAATGTCTGTATTTAAAAGATTTTTGGGTTTTTGACTTGAAAGTTGTACAGAGATCTAAATCAATTATATAGTATCTTTTTAGTGCGATCTTTTCTTCTAGGGCGAAACAAAGGGAAAAAAACCTATCTCAGATATAAAAGATTCAGTTCCATTTATTTCTTTTTCCCAAGTCTCCTGTTGGTAATTAACAAAAGGTTCTTGTTTTCTGTCTATTAAATATACAAGCAAACATGGTTTATCTTTAACCTTCACAAATAAGACTGATTTATGAGGCTATTTTTTATATAGTCTAGTTAAAACTCTGAGCTGGTTTCACTAGTGCATTTCTCCCATATAACAAGCTGATTATTTATGTATCACCTGGGGACTCCTCTCCTCAGTCCACATGTGGGTTTCTCCCTATTAACTTTCACTGATTCAAGATATGCTATTTGTCTACAGCTCATGAACCCCCACTGATATGCTAGTGAACCCCAGAGTTCACAATTAGTTAAAAGCAAAGTTTTTTTTAATGAAATAACTTAGTAAAAAAAAAAATAATGAGGACATTTTCCCCATAAGTCTCTGGAATGATTCTCCCATAAATACACACTACATTTGTGGTTAGAGTAGACATACCAAAGGAATATATGTAGATAGAGATAGATACATGGCACCCGTAGGCAGGTCAACAATGTCTTCTGGTGACAGAATCAAACTTCTCCCTCGGGTTTGCTTCCCTTTGGTCTCATATATCATGGCTTCTGTCTTTGCCATTGATACTGTCTCTGTCCGGTATGTGATTATGGTGGAGATTTTTGCCAATTTTTGCCTTTCATATAGTCACTGTTGGATAGTATGTCACTGATCTCATGATGGTTTCTAGATATGGCTCCCAAAGGGGGTTATAGTTTTAGAGCTTTTCTCTGTTTTCCACTTCTGATTTCATCTGGATTCTTAGTTGGGGTACAAGGAGTAAGCCATCTGCCTTTTACTCAAAATCCCTAAATTTAAGCATTTTTTTGGAAGACAGATTCTTCACATATCAAGCCAACCCTTTTCTGATTTTTCTCCTCTGCAAGGGCATAAATCATGAATTCAGGATCTGGTGCAAACAAAAGACCATATTGCTTTTTGACCTAGTATCTTGTCACTGACAGGGCTCTCCAGATATTTCTTTTCATAACTTGTTCATTGCTTGTTGAGAACAGGTGGGCCCTAAAAGGGAGATTCAGTTGCTATTCCATGCTAACATGTTTTAGATCAAAACTCCAATGACTTCAAGTTATGTCCAATCTCCTTTTTATTATTTATTGGTTAGGCAATTGGGGTTAAGTGACTTGCTCAGGGTCACATAGTAAATATCAAGAAGTTGAATTTGAACTCAGGTTCTTCTGACTCCAGGGCCAGTTCTCTATCCACCATGTCACCTCCTTCTCCTCTCCCCTTTCTCCTCAAGTCTTCTTTTAATTTTCAAGTCTTTGATCTAGTCCATAGCACCTGTAGTTTACTATGAGAACTGGTAAGATCTTGGTTGAAGGGAGAGGGAGTATTTAAATGAAAGTAGTATCATCCCACAGTAAGGAAAAGAAACCACAACAGGGAAGAGAGATATAATAGATTACTAGTTTAACCACTCCCCCCCCCCCTTTTATTTTCTAGGATGATAAGGGCTTGTGGGAGAATTCCAAGAATCTTTCCACTTACCATTAACCCTGTCTACATCCATTCTTCTTGCTTTGTGCATAAGAAAGGGAGAACCTTCACCCAGTGAAAATACAGTGTTTGTAAGAGGTTATGTAACAACCTGACTCAGGCTAAGCAGATGTATGCCCAAATGGTCTTGTCCAACTTGAGTATGGAAAGGAGGGTGGAGAAAGAGAATATACCTTTGTAGGCTATCTGCATTTCTCCCAGTTTTGTGGGTTATAAGATGTAATTTTTTTTTCCATTTACTGTTTTTCTTTTTCTGAACCTTTCTTTTAAGTGAACCTCAGCAACAAATGAAGAGGGTCCCAAACCTTCTGAGGCCATAGAAGTAGAAACTTATAGAGTTGTTATCTCTTATGCTAATAAGTGCCTTCTTCATACTCACTCATCCTACAATGATCCATTGTTAGATCCTCTGGCGATAACCTTACATGGGTCCAGATGCCAGCTGGAGAGTTTTACAAATAGCTAAGTCTCCCCTGGAACTAACAGATAAGTGGTACAACAGCCTCACCTCTTCTCTTGGTATCCTTGGCTGGAGTATCTGCCCTTAAGACTGGAGTGTAGGCGGTCTGTGGGAAGAGATTTGTTATGGTTTTGACTTCCTCAGACTATGATGGTTGAACAAAGACTTGAGTATTGTGGGCCATTTACCCTCCCATCACCCCCTAGAGTCTAGGCCTTAGCCATCTTCCCTACTTTGAAGGGGGGGGGCAGTGGTATTAATTTGCCCTTTAAATTCTATTTGCTTCACTCAGGTTAGGGCACTGTAAGATCATTTCAAAATGTTTCAGACTTTGAACTACACCCATTTGCTCTTTCAATCACATTAGTCTAAACCATTAAATTCATGTAGACAAACCAATAATTAAAAAAAAAGATTTATGAATTATTCACAATGTTATGTAATGGCAGTCTGGCTTACGTGCAGATATCATGAACTTGCTCAGAAAGCATCTCTACATGTGGAGAGGACTCTGGGGAGATGGTTCCTGGGAGAATCATGAGGATATATAAGGAAAATACTTTAAAAATCTGTGGAGTGTGCATGCAACTGGTTCTATTTGGGTAATTGAGTGGTTAAAAGGAGGCTTTTCCATTGCTTGTGTTGCTAGAACTGTCAGAATCTTAAAAAACAAACAAACAAACAAACCTGAGTCAGCATCAGCCAGCTTTCTTTTTTGTATTTGTATTTGAGAAAATCCAGGGACTCTTTCAAAATATTCAGTGAGAGACTTTGCAGTAAGAAAAAGATCCTTAATACTTCTTTCCATTTTGCTGCATCGTGGTCCTCCCAAGCAGATCTAGATCCTTGGCCCTTTTTCATTCTAGGTTCAGTCTCCAAAGCTTGGGAGAATGAATCTGTGAGATAGAAACCAGGTTGGGTACTGCAGCTAGCCTAGCACTGATGCTAGAGAAGCAAGGAAGGATCTTTAGTCTTTGGGAGTGCCTTCCAAATGCATGCCAATGAAAACTGAAATGAGGATTTACTGTAAATCATGCCTTCTTTTAGATGCAACCTAGAGAGATCCAAGGCTATGTGAGAATTCAGCTAAGTTTTTTTTTATTATAGCTTTTTATCGACAAAACATACACATGGATAATTTTTCAACATTGACCCTTGCAAAAACTTCTGTTTCAACTTTTCCCCTCCTTCCCTCTACCCCCTCCCCAACATAGCATATAGTCCCATATAGGTTAAAGTATATGTTAAATACAACATTTTTTATATATATTTATATAACTATCTTGCTGCACAAGAAAGATTGAATTTAGAAAGAAGGTAAAAATAACCCTAAGAAGAAAAAACAAAAATGCAAGTGGACAATAACCAAAAGAGTGGAAATGTTATGTTGTGGTCCATACTCAGTTCCTAGTGTTCTTTCTCTGCGTGTAGCTGGTTCTGTTCATTACAGATCAATTGGAACTGATTTGGATCCTCTCAATGTTGAAGAGAGCCACGTCCATCAGAAGAATTCAGCTAAGTTTGATCTTACTCCCTTGGTAGTGTAGTACTACTATAAGGGATAATGTGTCCTTGCATTATTGGGACAACTATTTCTATGTTTCCTGTTATATTTTTATAAAAGTCAATTGATGGAAAGTAGTTAACTTACTAGGGTGGTAGTCACTGCTCCTCACAATGGAGGGAGGTCAGATACACATAATGAGTTCATTTTTGTATGGCTTCTAGAAAAGATTCCGATCTCCCCCACCCTCATCCTTCGGTGCTCCTTTGGAATTCTGATGGGAGATGCAATAGGCTGAATCCTGAGAAAGTGGGACCAAAGAAAATATGGTACAGCTGTAATAAAATCTATATTACTCTCCCAACTGTGCTTCCAATTATTCAGACTTTACTGCCATCATCTTTTCCACCCTACCTCTTTTCAGCTCCATTTTATGTGTAGTCTTTTCTTCTTAGAATGTAAGCTTCTTGCTTCTTGAAGGCAGGGGCTGTCTTTGTTTTTTTTTTGCGTTTTTTTTTTTTTTTTTTTGGTATCCTCATTATATGGCATGGTATGCTGGTTGAGTTGTTTTATTTCCAATAGGCTTGGTAAAATAATAGCCAAGTAGGAGTAAAGGCTTGCTCTTTTTTTTTCAAGTATGGTTACAACCTACACACACAGATGGAAAAAGTGATTTATTCACAAATTACTCTGTGCTTTTTGAGAAGCCTATATTATTACAGTTTTTAAACTAAAAAAAGTTTCAGTTTCATCTGATTGTGTATTTGAAAAGGTCTGGATTTGCGAAAGCAGGATGGAATGAAGAGGTGGTAAGGACAAGATGTATTCAGAAATAGTTTATAGAAAGACTGATTTCGTCCAAGGACCTCTCATCAGGAATGCACCATTATATGATAGTTTAAAAGAGATTTTAAAATTCAATTTTCAGCAAACACAAGACTTCTAAAGTACTTGGGACCATGACCTGAATCTCACAGCAGTCTTTGAATTTAGTCAGGTTGATTGTATTGTTGGTCTCACCAGGTGATTGTATCTCTAAACATAATTTTGGAGGTGGGGGTGGTAAAAAGCCTGCTGACAATTAGAAAACAAGAAGAACTTATGTCATGATATTTGCTTATGGGTCAAGAGAGTGCCATTGAATGGGCATTTCTTGGTTCAATTGTTGATTGTAGGTCTTGTGGGAATCACATTTACCAGCCCATTGACTCCCTGTTCTTTAGTCTTAGCACTGAACAGGGTAAATGGCTGCCCCTTCTCTTCTAGTCATAGCTCCTTCTTATGGACTCTATTTTTTTTAGACTTTTAGAGAAGACTCTAAAACTTCTTATGTTTTATACAAAGTAAAACCGTATTAGTTTATAAATAGTTGAATGAAGGCTGTTTTAATTATTGACTTCAAAAACTATGATGCTTCATGCTTTATTAACAGTAGTTTAAAATCAAAACCTGAAATAAATCATCAGAGTTCTTTTATAATTTCTCAATATACATTTATATTCAAAAAATATACTTAAGTTCTTGAAAAGCATTTTAATTTTAGGTTAAATGATTAATATTGAGCCTTGCTTATGCTATTAATTTGTTTAGCAAATTTTTCCTTAAAAGATCTAATTTAAACTTTAACCCAGCTCATAATGAATTATCTCAAAATAATTGGATCTGAATGAATGAAATTGTGTTGTATTTGCTAAAATGTGAGAGGATGCTTTGTGTTATAGGTCCAGTAGAATTGGGGGGAAAGGAAGAAGGAATAAAACAACAAAATACTTTCTGTTAAGTTAAAATGACACACTCTCCCTGTCTAATCATGCAGTAAGTATTGGCACTGATAACATGATTGGAATTGATTAACTGGGGCAACAGGAACTGATTTTGGTTTCCTTAACTCTTTTCCTTTCCCCCACCCCCCTCAAACTATTTGTGCCTCTTCAGGGACATAATGAAAAACAACATACTCCTTTATATATTATACTCCATTGTAAAAGTCCTAAGAAAAGTTCAATTGGTTAAAAGTATCTTTCTGAGTTTCAGTGTTTCTCAAATGTGTAAATCCATAAGGTCTCTGAAAAGCCTTTCAAGTTTCCTAATACTTAAAAAATTCTATCAGCTAGAGTTGTATTCAGATAGCTTCTTTGCAATAACAGATTGCTAACTGATCATTAGATCTCATTAGGTATTCAAATGCTTCTAATTTTAAACTGGATGTTACCATTCTCACCAGGACATATTGTCTATAGTAGCTAACGATTCTGACTGTAAACAAAAGTGGCTTACAAAATTTAAAACATTTTAATTTTAAGTTGGTTAAGAGTAGAGGGAATTTTAAATTTTCTGTCATTTATTCTTGTGTGTGACTAACACCTCTGGACACTGAAAGAGAAGCAATTCATTATGGTATTCATTCAATAAGACTTGATTTAACAAGGCAGCTTAGTTCCTGTGGAAGCATTATTCTCCATTTGATAAGCACACAAGCTGTTTTCTGAATTTAGGGATTTGCTTTTAGGATGTTCTATCAGTCCCCAGATGACTCTAAAAGCAAATATTTAAACTTTTAGTTTCTGTTGTTATTCCTGAAAGTTTATTTCCTAAATATAAACTTTGTAGTGGGGCTTTCCACTGGGTCTTATAAATGATATGTTCTGGTGAAATATGGGAATATTCATCAATTTTTAAAGACCCTGTGTAACTCTTTAAACAAATAATCAGTTTCCTTGGGAAAATATGGAATGGATAATTCTGTAAGTCTTCCTTCATCAACATTAGCAAGTTCAGCATTTTATACAGAAAGTTTTGAGATAGGTGTTATTTTGGGTGATGGTAAATAGCTATAAGATGAATATGTCTTCATATGAAAGTCTTCTTATTGCTGTGGAAAGCCTAGCCCTTAACATTTTCAGAAAGGCAATGTAGGTTAGCTTTTGACTTCAGAGGGTATCAAATAGCTGTAACAAAGGTATTGGTCTCTCTGCCAATTTGAAGCAGGAACAATTAAATGAAATAAGAATTCAGGTCTTGACACTATTTTTTCCCACTACCTTGGCTATAATTCCAAGTGTGGTGAATAGAAGGAGAACAAGATAACAGAATGAGACATCAGTATGACTCTGGGAGTTCTGGTAGCTTCCCGGCATTCACTGTGTATTTGTGTTCCCCTGCATTGTGTAGGTCTCTTAGAAATATACATTAGGCTGTGTTATAGAGTGCTGTGTCTTAGACCTGGGCAATGATGATGATCATGACCAGGTAGCACTGCTTGCATCCTAGACAGGAACTTGGGCATGCTTCATTATTGCTTTGGGTGTTAGAGACCAAGGGTTTCCTTTTGTGAATGGTCATAACGCTTCAGGAACTGTGGCACTATGCAATCTATTCTCTCTCCTACCCTATCCTATAATTCTAGAGGGTTTAAAGGGTATTAGACAGGGTCAAGAAAATAGCTGCAGGAATCCCAAGGGATGATTGCTCAGTCTGATTAGCAAAAGTCATCTACACTATGATGTGTAGTGGCAATTCTGTGACTAACCTGTCCTGTTGCTTGAGCTTGCCATTATTTTCTCATCTATGTTTTAAGGATAATAAAAGTAGAAAGTGGTTTTTTTAGTTCAGCAAATATTGAATTTTTAGATAAAGCCTTTTTTTTTTTGGTAATAGATTTGGTTAGAGTACCCTGTAATCTTAAAAAATTGGGAGCATCATGGATTGAATGAATGCTGGTTCTTCCAGTGGAAGAGGGAAATTCCTTTTCTGCAGGATTACTAACATTTTAAAATCACAATCCTGATAATTCAGGAGTAACTTCTCAACAAGGTGACAGGAGGCAGACCACTCAGCTCCCAAATACCTATTCCAGTAAAAATGAAATTTACACTGGACCAAATAATGACTAAGAAATCCAATGAGAAACTACAATAAATTATTTCTTCCATTCCAAAAGCTAATGGGTATTAGGAAAGGGGTCCAACAACAAAGTCAACTCTAGGACTGCAAACACACCAGTAGCCTCCAACCACTTCTAGTGTTAGTTCTGAAGCAAGTTTTGCTTGTAATATTCTGTGACTTAATGAGTAAGACAGTCTCCTTAGGGTATGCCCCAGGGTTATCAGAGAGTCTGGGAATGTAGACCTTTGAAAAGCCAGGTAGCTGTAGCAGCCAAAGCATTGCAGCAGTGTTCACACTAGGATATTTGAGCAATTTGGCTATGAGGTTCCTAGTACATTTTTTTGAGATGTCATGCAGGGGTCCTCAAACTTTTTTTTTGAATTTCCAATGATGAATCTTTTCTTTTAAATAACTTTTTATTGACAGAACCCATGCCGGATAATTTTTTTACAACATTATCCCTTGCACTCACTTGTTCCGATTTTTCCCCTCCCTCCCTCCATCCTCTCCCCCAGATGGCAAGCAGTCCTGTACATGTTAAATAGGTTACAGTAGATCTTGGATACAATATATGTGTGCAGAACCTAACAGTTCTCTTGTTGCTCAGGGAGAATAGGATTTAGAAGGTATAAAAAACCCGGGAAGAAGAACAAAAATGCAAGTAGTTTACATTCATTTCCTAGTGTTCTTTCTTTGGGTGTAGCTGCTTCTGTCCATCCTTGATCAATTGAAACTAAGTTAGATCTTCTCTTTGTTGAAGAAATCCACTTCCATCAGAATACATCCTCATACAGTGTCGTTGTTGAGGTATATAATGATCTCCTGGTTCTGCTCATTTCACTCAGCATCAGTTCATGTAATTCTCTCCAATCCTCTCTGTATTCGTCCTGCTGGTCATTTCTTACAGAACAATAATATTCCATAACATTCATATACCACAATTTACTCCAATCGATGGGCATCCATTCATTTTCCAGCTTCTGGCCACTACAAACAGGGCTGCCACAAACATTTTGGCACATACAGGTCCCTTTCCCTTCTTCAGTATCTCTTTGTGGTATAAGCTCAGTAGAAACACTGCTGGATCAAAGGGTATGCACAGTTTGATAACTTTTTGGGCATAGTTCCAAATTGCTCTCCAGAATGACTGGATGTGTTCACAACTCCACCAACAATGCATCAGTGTCCCTGTTTTCCCACATCCCCTCCAACATTCCGCGTTATCTTTCCCTGTCATTCTGGCCAGTCTGACAGGTGTATAGTGGTATCTCAGAGTTGTCTTAATTTGTATTTCTCTGATCAACAGTGATTTGGAACACTCTTTTATATGAGTGGTAATAGTTTCAATTTCATCATCTGAAAATTATCTATTCATATCCTTTGACCATTTATCAACTGGAGAATGGCTTGATTTCTTATAAATTAGAGTCAATTCTCTATATATTTTGGAAATAAGTCCTTTATCAGAACCTTTGACTATAAAAATATTTTCCCAGTTTACTGTTTCCCTTCTAATCTTGCCTGCATTAGTTTTGTTTGTACAAAAACTTTTCAATTTGATATAATCAAAATTTTCTATTTTATAGTCAATAGTGATTTCTAGTTCTTCTTTGGTCATAAATTCCTTCCTCTTCCACAGGTCTGAGAGGTAAACAATCCTATGCTCTTCCAATTTATTTATGATCTCATTTTTTATGCCTAGATCATGGACCCATTTTGACCTTATCTTGGTGTACGGTGTTAAGTGTGGGTCAATGCCTAGTTTCTGCCATATTAATTTCCAATTTTCCCAGCAATTTTTGTCAAATAATGCATTCTTATCCCCAAAACTGGGGTCTTCCCCAAACTTTTTAAATGGGAGGCCACTTCACTGTTCCTCAGACTGTTGGAGGGCTGGACTATAATAAAAACAAAAACTTTGTTTTGTGGGCCTTTAAATAAAGAAACTTCATAGCTCTGGGTGAGGGGGATAATCATCCTCAGCTGCTGCATCTGGCCCGCAGGCCGTAGTTTGAGGACCCCTGTGAGGGTACTGAAGACACAGTATTTTGAACCTTAAAGATCTGGGAGTGGTGCTTAACCTTGGGAGTTGGGGATCAATGCCGGAATACAGGTGAGCCAGAATGAAAAACAAAACAAAACAAACAGGGTTATGTAAAAACTCAACAGGGGAAATAGCCCAAGTTCTTGGTTCATATATAAATCACATATATACTATGAAGGGTTTAGCACCTCCAAAACCTGTTAAGAAATAAGGAGGGGGTGGGGGAGAAATAGACAGACTGGGAAGCAAAGGGTGTGGGAAGAAGACAAAGGGAGGGATCCATGGGTGGGAGAAGGAGCAGAATTAAACCAAAGAGTTAGCAGGAATAGGAAAGATATGTATTTGTATGGGGGGGGGGGTAATGTATGTGTGTGTGTGTATATATATATATATATGTATGTGTGTATGTATATATTTACATATGTATACATAAATATATTCTTTCTTAACTATATATAGACTGCTTAGAGGTGTTGGTGGGGAGGGATGAAAGGGGAAAAAAAGAATAAAGTAAAACAGTTGCTTAGCAGAGAACAAAGGGACAATTTACAAGAAACCAAAGAAAAAATGGACACTTGTGAATATAATTTCTTCTATTAATATTTATACTTTCTTGAACTGGTAATTTATTATATATTTTGAATCCTCCTTGATGTCCTACTGGGCACATGACAATGTTCTCTTTTGTTTTATTTTGCATTCCGTTTCTGTTTTTCTTATTTTGTTTTTTAAAAATAAAAAAGAAAGAAAAAAGAACTTTTAAAGACTTAAGAACTTATATCAATGCAGTGGCTAACCATTTCTCCAGATGACCTAATATGAAGCATGTGAACTACTTTCTGACAGGGAAGAGATTGGCACAGGGTAGAGAAAGAAATATACATTTTTTTGGGACATGGCCACTATGTGGATTTGAGCTTTTTGGCTGTGCTTATTTCTTACAAATTGTTTTTTTTTTAATTTCTTTCCCTGGGTTAGTAATTAGGCAGCGAGAGATGGAGGGGGGGAGGATGAATTAGAAAAAATAATTCAAAAGAAAAATAAGGCCATTAAAACATTTTTTAAATGCACATAAGAAAACAGAAAGCGGTTCAGAAAAAAAGCAAAAATAAGCAGGAAATTTTGAAAGAATATGGCATTTATCTTATATTTAAAAAAAACAAATTATATGAAATTCAGGTTCACATTTTCATATAGAATTGTTTTTCTCATCTTTGTATATGAAAATAATCCTTTTTTGATATTTAAGTTCAGAACAACAAAAATATTTCAGGGGTAACTTTGTTGAAAGCATTATACTGTTTTATTAGTGAGTGGTAGTAGGAGGGAGAGGATTACGAGTTTTAGGACAGGGAGGATATGGACATTCTGCCTATATATTGAGAGGGAATGTGTAAAAAAAAAAAATTGGCCACATTCCTCCTTTACTCTTGCAAATAGTAGATATTTAATGAATGTTTGTTGAATTTATGGAACTGAATGGACCTTTTGCAGTCCTTTGAGAAAAAAGTAGGTAGAAAAATATTTAGTAAAAAGATATAGAGAGTGTTGAACATAAGAAAACAGTGAACATAGAGTCTTTAGCTGCTATAAAGACCTGGCATGGGAAAGGTGGCTGATTAATAAAAACTTATTGTAGGCATAGAGACACTGATCTATACTATTAAAGACAGAGGGAGGATACTTATTTCCTATAACACCTTTTCAGGAGTGAGCAAGTTTCCTCAGATACATGTGGAAAGACTAGATCAAATACCTCCTAGGCAGATAAAGTATAGTGTAGCAACTTAGGAGGTTATTACCATAGTTAAGGAAGCATGTCAGATAAGCTTGTCGAAGAAGAATGCATAAGTTGCTCATAATAAGCTCAATAAAGTTATAAATGTTTTACCCAGGGCTCTCTGTAAGAATATAGAGAAGCAAGGTGACACTAGATCTCTGAGACAGTATTCTTAATAAGGTCCATGAGCTGTGGTTGTAAAACTGAGTAAGTTGGAAGGAGGGAGTACAGAAGAATCAGTTAGTCCACTTTGTGGAGATTTCAATTACTTGAGTTGCTTTTCTTGAGATTATCTGTTTGTGATCTTTTTGTGTTATGTGTGTCCCTGGAAAAGCTCATGCATTGAACTGTGCAATAAACTTCTTGAGGCCTTAGGATTAGAGTATTGGGAAATAATGACACTTTCACCGTGTCAGTAACAGCTACATCCTTGACAACATCTTATGAATTTTCCTCTATTCTCTTGCATGTGCCCGAATCTTGGAACCCTGACATCATCCTAAATCACTGTACCAATAATTACTCTAAAAGGAATAATACACTAATGTGAAGGAAAAGTAATTAAAACATTTCACCACTATGCCTTTTAGTATGTTTAATGCTCCTCCCTTCTTGGATAACACAGTCTTTTAATTGGCAAAGGTGGATACTTTCGAAAAACTCTCTTTGTGTTACACTAGTCAATATAGAAGGATCATGTAACTCCTTTTCAGTAGTTGCTAAGGTGATCAGGGAAGAAATATATTTTTATTCACTTTATGATCCTGTTATGTTCTAGAGATGAATTTGAAAAAGCATGACAGATGGTTATATCTATGATACTAATGATTGTGCTGTTGTCAAGTTACCTTCCACATAAAGCTTTTGGATGCAATGCATACATTTCATGTTGACTCTGAACCTTATATGACTTGGGTTTCAGATGTTATAACAGGAATTCATCTTGGGTCTAGCTCCATAATTCTTGTGGCCAAAATAAACATGTTAGAGTATCATCTAGAATATAAATCACAGGATGCTAGAGAAATAAAAAACTTCAGAAATTGCATAATTCATCCCCCACATTTTGCAGAGAAGAAAACAAATCGAGAGGTTAATTGATTTGTCTAAGGTCACACAGGTGACAATGGCAAAGCCACGATTCATGCCCGAGTTTTTTTGACTTCAAATTCAATGATCTTTCTGAATCTGTGTTGCATTTCACATGCTTTTCTTTGTCTTGTGAGTTCTTATATAAATCAGAATAAAGAAGTTTTGGAAAATCTTATGATGTTGTCCTGTTATATTTAAAGTATTCACAGATTCCCTTCTCAAAGCTAGTGGTGGTTATGAATTAGATCTCAGAATGTGATCATCTTAAGCAAGAATCTTAAGAGTATTTTCCCTCCCAACTTTCCCTTCTATGTCATTGATACTCTTTCCTGTTAAATAAATTAATTTTGAACTAAATCTTTATTTCTTTATCCCTAACAGAATGGACAAGCCATTGAGGTTAATGTAAAGAGAACTTTCTTCCTCTCTTCAAGTATACAGAATACATAATGTTATTATTCTTGTTCAGCAGTAGCTCTTTCAACTCAGGATTAATAATACCAGAGGCGAATCAATCAATAAATCAGTAAGTGTTTACTAGGTGCCAACTATCTGCCAGATACTATGTTTGATATTGTTAACATAAAGGAAGAAATGAAAGCATTCCATTATAAAAGAAATTCTATTATGTTGGGAGCAACAACAATTATATATAGCATTATATATGTTAAATAAATAAAAGGAAAAGTTTTTGGAGGGGAATTGGAAAGGTCCTAACAGCTAAGTATCTATCAGGAAAGGTGCCATATAGAAAAAATTGCTTGATTTGGGCTTAGAAAGAATCAGGAGATTGTTGAGAAGTGGAGAGGAGGAAATGTATTCCAGGAATAGGGAAAAGCTTATACAGAGATGCAGAGATGGGAGATGCATTATTATATATGAAAAATCTTAAGAATATTAATTTATCTGGAGTATAGAGTACAATAAGGGTAGTAATATAGTCGGGAAAGGTATCTTGAAGCTATGTTGTGAAGGGCTTAAATACTAAACAGAGGAATTTGTATTTTATTCAAGATGTAATAGATCTTATTGAGTTGAAGAATGACATAGTCAGATCTGTGCCTTAGGAAAATTGCCTTAAAAGTTGTACAGAGGATGGATTGGAGAGAGGAAATACTTGAAGGAGACAGATTAAGAGAATTTTGCAAAGTCTAGACAAAGGGTGATATGGGTCTGAACTAGGTGGGTGGGTATGTGAGGAAAAGAGAAAAAGCAAATGTGAGAGATACTATAAAGGCAAAATGGAAAAGATTTGGCATCTGATTAGATATGTGGGGTTTGGGAGAGCAGGGAGTTGAGTTTGATTCCAAAGTTACCAAGCTATTGACTGGAAAGACAGTGGGGCCTAACAGAAATATGAAAAGACCACATAACTAGACATTTTGGCACAGACTTCTTCAGGACCTTGAAATTGAAATTTTATTTTCTGAATGTGGTCACAAAAAAGCTTGTTCTTAGAAGCACTCTGAAGCTGGCAAGTGTAGTATAATCTTCATTGGGTTGGACTCACATGGGTTCTCTTTAGTGTGTCTAATTGTCTCATACCTCAGATTTCTACAGTTATCACTCCATAGTTTTTAATAATATCAATTGCTTTGTGGGAGGGCAGGCCGGTAGGTACCTAATATTCCTTGACTGATGGAAGATCATAGACAGTAGTTTACTTTGCTTTTTTAAATACTAGATTCAGCACCCTGGACAGTAACCATGACATTGCTCATGAAAATATCAGTAATTTTATCACTGCAGATATTTGCTGTTCAACATGAAACGACATGCTAAGTTATAAGTTATCTAGAAAACATATTTACCAATATCTAATTATCTGTTTCAAGGCCCAGTCAGTTTCATTTTAGAGGTGGAAATTAGTTCTTTACTTGTCTAATACCTTCCAACTCTCTTCTTGAACAAACCAATAAGTCTCTATTAAGCCTCTATTATAAGCCACTCATTATGCTATGAAATGGTGATAAAAAGGCAAAGAATTCATGATTTATAGGTGGGAGGATTTTAAGTAGTCTATAAACCTTTGGTCACTATCATATTTTAATTCTAAACCATATTTTCTAATTACTTCTAGCCATCCTCTCCTCTGTCTTCCCTTGGGTCATTGAAGTCATAAGAAAGGCAGAATATCTTATGTTCTTCAAGGAGTTTCTCTGCGACAATCTTTGCAAGAATGGTTGATATATTATGCAGTCATCTTTTTTTTAATGATAACTTTTTATTGACAGAACCCATGCCAGGATAATTTTTTTTACAACATTATCCCTTGTACTCACTTTGTTCCAATTTTTCCCCTCTCTCCCTCCACCCTCTCCCCTAGATGGCAAGCAGTCCTATATATGCTGAATATGTCGCAGTATATCCTAGATACAATATATGTGTGCAGAACCAAACAGTTTTCTTGTTGCACAGGGAGAATTGGATTCAGAAGGTAAAAATAGCCTGGGAAGAAAAACAAAAATGCAAACAGTTTACATTCATTTCCCAGTGTTCTTTCTTTGGGTGTAGCTGCTTCTGTCCATCATTGATCAATTGAAACTGAATTAGGTCTCTTTGTCAAAGAAATCCATTTCCATCAGAATACATCTTCATACAGTATTGTTGTTGAAGTATATTATGATCTCCTGGTTCTGCTCATTTCACTTAGCATCAATTCATGTAAATCTCTCCAAGCCCCTCTGTATTCATCCTGCTGGTCATTTCTTACAGAACAATAATATTCCATAACATTCATATACCACAATTTACCCAACTATTCTCCAATTGATGGGCATCCATTCATTTTCCAGTTTCTAGCCACTACAAACAGGGCTGCCACAAACATTTTGGCACATACAGGTCCCTTTCCCTTCTTTAGTATCTCCTTGGGGTATAAGCCCAGTAGTAGCACTGCTGGGTCAAAGGGTATGCACAGTTTGATAACTTTTTGGGCATAATTCCAGATTGCTCTCCAGAATGGTTGGATTCATCTACAACTCCACCAACAATTATGCAGTCATCTTTATGGTAGTTTTAAAAATTCTGTTCATTATGAGCACTGCAAGGTAGGATGACCAAATGGTTTATGAAATGATGCTACTTTTTGCCTTTGGTTATACAATGAAATAAATTTCTCCATTTATTGATATAGTCCAGTTTTAATATGTCAACTTTTCTATCATTGGACAAAGTTCTCACATTTGTATACTATAAGCTAAATAAATATAATTTAAAATGGTTCTTGCTTGATTTTGAGGATTATTGGTGACAATTCTATAAGATTCTTTTCCATGACCTCATTAAAATCATCTGAGGTATATATCAGTTCATTGTCAGAAATGAAAATATTTGATAATCTCTGAGAGACCAAAGTAGGTCCCCAGAGATAATCCTCCAACTTGCTAAAGGTTTGTACTAGAGTTATTTCTGTTAAGTTCAAGGTACTTCCAAATGTACTCAAAAGCATAGTTCATAAATCCTCACCAATGTATTTACCATTAATGCAACATTATCTTGGACTCATAAATAGTTCAAAACAAAGACATTTAATGAAAGGGCATAGTTTTAAAAAAGGTAGAAATAAAACATTTCTCCTTTAAACCTCCCCTGAAAATAAATGTATAAGAAGTTAATGCATATAGGGAGCTTGCATAGCTAGGATATATGTATAGCATTTGATGATGTATTCTGATGATGTCATCACACTACTCCTTTTAGACATCCTTTTATGGATCTACAGTGTATATTAATTTATATACCATAGTATGGTGTATATTAATTTGCCTTGCCCCACTTGATATATATTCTCTGCTGAACCTAGTCTTTGTCAAGTATCGTTCTGCCAGATGTATAATCTCAGCTGATTATAGATCTTCTGAATGTAGTCTGTCAATTTTTTCCAGGCCCAGACTCACCAAAAAAGTATCACTGTAGAATTCTCTCTTCCCTATTTCCAGTTTTTGGCCTTAGCAGAAGTCTTTGGCAACAGGCTTATCTCTGTTGTGCTCTTTTAGTTTATAGACAGAAGTTTCTTTTTCCTCGGTTTCTCTCTATCTCTGTCTCTGTCTCTTTCTCTAGGACACTAGCCTTCCCAAGCAATGGCTAAGGACTGGAGTTGAGGAGAAACCTTTGTTGGTATTATTTTCCTTAAAAAACTATTTGTCTTGTTTCTTCAGAGTCTTGATTTTGAGATTTCCAATCTCCAACATGAGACTTCCCAGCTACAGCTACTAAGTTTTTAGAACAAAGAGAAGAGACATTTTTTTCCCCCAAGTAGTTCAGAACTCTCAGCATCAAGTCTTTTTTTTTTTTTCTTTAGACTCTGAGAATGGCTATTGTGACTTTGGTACCTCTGATCTTATTAGAAAATCCTCTTAGTATTTTTCCATTTTAAGTAATTCTAGATCTAGGTTTTAAATATACATACTTTACTTTCCTCAGTTAAGGATCATTTAAATATTGCTATACTTCTTAATGTTTTTAATTTACTTATTCTCAGCTATTGTTACATTGCTACTTTTCTAAAACAGAGACCTAACTATATTACTTCCTTTCTCAATAAGCTTCAGTAGCTAACTCTAGAAGAATTTAGTTTAGTTCTTTAAAATATGCAAGATCCTACCTCAACCCATTTTTTTAGCATATTGTTTTCCTTCTTTTCTGCTTCAGTAAACTGGCCTGTCCTCCTACCTTATGCATGATACTTCCTCTCCCATCTCCATGCCATTGTAGTTCATTCCAGGTTCATTCTTGGAATGAACTCCTTCTTCCTTCCATCTCATAGAATTCTCAAGTTACTGCTTCAAGCGGTACTTTCAAGTTACTGCTCAAGTACTACTTTCTAAATGAATTTTTGTGTAGTTATCTTTCCCTCTCAAAACTATTTTCCCTCTCAAAACTATTTTGTACTTAATGAATTTGTATTTATTTGTATATATTTGCAATAGTCATTGTGGGTAGCAAGCTCAGTATTCCTGGAGTCAGGAAGACCTGAGTTCAAATTCAGACTGAAACACTTGCTAATTGGATGACCTATATTTCATGGAGACAGTGGAAAACAGGTGGCTCTGATGTGTTATAAACCATGGAATCACAAAGAACTACAGAACAACAACTAATCTGAGAATTTGCTTTGCTTGACTATATATTTTTGTCATAAAGGTTTTAATTTTTATTTCTTTTTAAAATTTTATAATCATCTATTTATTTTATAAATATTTATTAAATTTATCTATCCCTCTCATAAGTATTAGAGATGCAAATTTTAAAAAAAGATAGTTCCTTCCCTCAAGGAGCTTAGAATTTAAGACAAGAAAACTGAAAGGGAGAAAGTATGCAGGTAGTGGGCTAGGAGAGGTTATTAGAGAAACTTAAAGGAACACAGAAGAGTAGGAAAGGATGAGATAGTTAATTTTGGCTCCCTCTTTAACTAGAGATTCTACGAAGAGCTCTTAGTTTTTTTTCCCTCCAATCAGAGGGTTCTGGGGGGCAAAGAGTATTGACAAAATTTGAGTACCAGAGCTGATGTTATCTTATAGAATAAAGAGGTTTCTAGGCAGTGATGGAGAAGTACAATAGAACTCAGAGGGATAGAAAATAAAGAGAGAGATAGCTAATATGCCCTTAGAGGAAAGACTAGTTGGGGTTAGAGTGAGATATAGATTGAGTAGTATTGAGGAAGATAGGGATAAAAGAAAGGAAGTAGAGGTTGGGAATGGTTTTCTCCTATGTACCCAGTGACTGATGAATTCAGGAATAGAAAGAGAAATAGGTAGTGGAAATTATTAGCCATAAGGATAGTAGTGGCAGATGAAAAAAGGCTCCCAGTCTTAAGAAACATTGTTGGGAAAAGGACCTGGGGTATGGGGCCATAGTCACTCTCTCTTGGTGGTCCCTGACATTTTGCCATAATTTGATACCTTTTTAAAAATTTTAAGGTCATCAACTGTCAATTTCCTAATCTACATTTTCAGAGTTGAATTGCATATGCTGTGCAGTTCCTTAAAAATGTTCTAATTCTGTGAATAAT
The DNA here is from genome assembly GCF_902635505.1 of Sarcophilus harrisii. Lineage (NCBI taxonomy): Eukaryota > Metazoa > Chordata > Mammalia > Dasyuromorphia > Dasyuridae > Sarcophilus > Sarcophilus harrisii. The sequence continues at coordinate 191,373,673 of NC_045426.1, forward strand.
AATAATCAGTGTAAGTACAAGTTACTTAGTGTAATAGTGTCTATATTTAATTTTATGAAAATATGTTAAATGTTCCTAAGTTATACCTATTTGAAAACCAATAGTTGCTGTTGCTTTGTTTCAAGATGGTAGTAAGGACTCAAAACTTAAAGTGTATCTTTATTGTCTTTAGTTATGATGAAGTCCTGGGTAGCTAGGTGGAATTGGTAGAGAGAGTCTGAAGTACTGATAAGATACCCTGAGGCAAGCAGAGAAGGGCTCTGATAAGGATCAGTTCAACCTTATAGTCTTACCTCTGTGGAGGTCTTGGGTAGCCACACCTTGTAATGTCCAGTCAAAAATCCAAGTTATGTTAAACACCCAAGGTTAAATTTCCTCTATAAATCAGTCAATTCCTTTTGGATTAATCTGCCATGGTGTTCTGTCTCATGGAGTCTTTCTTCCTTCTTCCTCCCCAATGCCTCATGGTGTCTTTCTCCTCACCTCATCACTCTTCCATGTGTCATGATTAACTATATGGTCTCCCAAATCTATTTCATATTTACCATTCCTGGTGTCTTATTTTGCCTCTTTGTTTTGTCTGTAACCTCTTCTCATAAATAAACCTACTTTTTGCCAAAGAGAATGGCTATTGTGACTTTGTCACATGACTGAATCCCAACATTTGATACCAAATGCTCTTTTGAATCTCATCATTTTGTGCTGCATCTCAAAACACATCAGTTACATACTAGTTGTAGTCAAAATCATTTAGCCTTTTATAAATTACTAAGGAAGAAACTAATGCAAAATTTTGAGCAATCAAGTTGAAGTAGAGATCAATTTGGTGGATGCATTTAATAAATATCATTCTGTTTACCTCAGATGCATTAAATATCATCTTCATTTGCCATCAGTGGCTATGCTTGGTTTCTGTGCAAATTGTAAAAACATCACACCTCTCCCAGGATAAGTTGAACACCAGATTTCACAATGCAAATTGACTCAGCTTTTGAAAATCAATATCTCCTTAACTTCTTCAGTTGCTTTTCCCCTGTGAATGGAATGCAAGAGGGTAGAGCATTAAACTCCTTTCAAAGCCCTCCCAAAGCTGAGAACTTCCAGATAACACTTCATTTTCCATTGTTGACTCTCTTGGTTTGGCCCCCACGGAATATCATGCTCCTGTGACTTGGAGGATCACCCCCCTTACCTTTTTTTGTGTATTGTCTTCTCCCATTAGATTATAAATTCTTTGAGGGCAGGGACTTTCTTCAAGTGCTAAGCATAATACCTAGCATAGGGTAGGCATCTAATAAATGTTTTTCTTGAATTGAATTAAAAATTAAATACATATCTTCTAGGCTCAAGTAAAGCAAAGCAAAAATAAAATTTGTAAGAAAGACTGTTTGAAATAACATTGAAAAACAAATGTTCAGTCATAGAAATGTAACAAAAGACAGAAAATAGAGAAAAGTTACTAGCACTAATTCTAAATAAAATATGTTATGCCCTTTGGCCTCAAATTCCCAATTCACTTTGACTATGTAGATATATCCCCCTGTGTTTTAACCAGCCCAAGCTTACATACATAGTGTGCTGACAGCAGCAAACTTTTTTTTTCAAAAGCAGTTCTGTGTGCTTCTATTTATTCCTTTGAAATATTTCAAATAAGTCCCTTTCGCTTTATCCCAAAGCATCACAAAGTAAAATATAGACCAAAGGAGAAAAAGTAGAGAGGAGTCAAAAGACTTGCAAGTCTTCTAGTACTTTTCCTACATATGAAGAAAGGGTACCCAGGTCAGTACTGAAATTGTTCTAATTTCTTCCCATTAATGTTTCCTGCATATCCAAAAATAGAAGGAGACTGTACTATATCTTTTATATTTAACATATGAAAATGAATTTTTTTAATCATAAAAGATCAAAACAATGATAATCTGATAACAGTCGTAGAGATCTTGATTTATTGTAGAAACATTCTCATATTGATTTGATTCTTAAAACTTGTAATTACAAAGTTGGCTTATTGTGTACTGAGTAGTTAGTTAACAACTTCTAGAAAAATGAACTTTTAAAAACAAAACAATCTAGCTCACAAATAAACCCAAATAAACATTAGATTTGGAGAGTTTAAGAGAAACATTTTCCCTGTTAGCAGGAAGAAGCAATATATTTGAAAGTTCCTTAAAGAAATTCACAGGATATATACCATCACTTTCCTGATAGGAGGTAGAGGTAGATAATATATTTCATCAAAATTGCTTTTTTTTTTTTTTTTTTTTTTTTTTTTTTTTTAACAATTGTGTTATTATAAATTGTTCTCATAATTCTGCTCAATTCACTTTGTGTCAGTTCACAGAGGATTACCAGATTTCCATTTTGTCATTTCTTAGAGCATAATACTAATCTATTACATTTAACTTTGGGAAGCCTTCAAGTAAAGCTCTGTGACCAACTGCTTGTCAAGTATATTGTAGAGAAGAATCTTATCTGAGCATCAGTTGAAACAGATGGCTTTTGAGGTGCTTTTAGATTCTGAGATTCAGTGACTTTCCTAGATTCAATTATAAATTATGACATATAAGTTATGACATTTGTGTTCATGAGGTGGAAGTGACAAGGGGAGCCTCCAAACTCTCACTCTCTCTCAGACTTTGGGGGGAATGCTTGAGAAACTCCCTCAGAGACTCTCTCTCCTGAGAGACCAGCCCCAGGGAATCAAGATAAAGTGATTTCATTCTGTTATCTGAATGGGACTAGTTGAATCCAGGACCACTCCTACTTAACCCAAGCTGGAGATCTAGATATGACCTCTATTGAGTTGGAGATCCAGGGACACTCTCGTTCAATTAAAAAATTCTCTATTCTGATTTCAACTCAAACTGCTCCCAGCTCCCACTAAGACCTACCCATATAGCAAACTTCCTTTGGCTTAATTCCTTGCAGAGGACCTAAAAGCAGGAATCATGCCAGGCCAGGGGACTTCCCTTGGCATAGTTGCCTCCGAGGGACTCTCTGCCCACTGAAAAGACATTCTCTTTTCAGCATTAACCTCTCTTTGTCTCTGTCACACATTTCTCTAACAGGACTATACCCCTCTTTACCTCTTAGTCAGGATTTCTCTGCTAGACCTTTTACTTGTCTGTATGGAATGCCACTAAGGAAATCAGTCTTCCTAACAAAGTGTGGCTTCTCAATTCTACTAATAAACTTTTGCCAGTCTAACTTTTCAGGTTCATAAATTCATTTATGAAGGACCTGCGCTGACCAGAAGGGGGTTTCCACAATCTCTGCCCTGTGCTGAACCTCATCATTTTTGCCTTCCTGACTGGGAATTGAGGGGAGCTGAACCTCATCATTTTTCTCCCTGACCAGGAATCAAGGGGAGCCAAACCTCATCATTTTTAGTTGCCTGACCAGGGGGGAACTGAACCTCATCATTTTTGGTTCCTTGACTGGGAATCAAGGGAAGCCAAACCTTATCAGAAGTGCCCTGTAAGGTTCTTTATGTATAAACCTTGGCATTGCTAGCAGAGACTAAGACCTGGGCAGCATATTGTTTTAGTTTCCTGACCAGGCAGAACAATTGTAGATTTTTAGTAATTAGGTAGCACAGCAGTGAGAGGAACTTTGGTTAAGATTTTTTGGTGGTTCTTCCTTTTTCATAACCTTTTTTTTTTTTTTTATCTTGGTGGGGAAAAAAAAAACACCCACATATGGTTAGCTGAAGACTATTTTTAATTTTAAGTTTTTTTTTTTTTCCAGTCAGGTTGGTAAAGTTCAATGGGTTGTTTGTTTCTCCTTTAGGAGAAGTTACTCAAGTATTTTAAAAATATATTAAAAAGTATGGTTTAGGTGCCTAAAACCTTTGGATAATGGGCACTATGCCTAGAATTTAAAAACAAATAATACTTTGTAAAGATGGATAAAATAGCTATTGTTATGCAGAAAGTTTATGAACATTTTTGATAGTTAAAAGCTGCCTTATATTAATGAAGGAAGAATGTTGTAAAAAGCAGGCCTATTTTTTTCTTCTTCTACCAAAATGATCCAAGTCCTCTGCACTCTTTGGTGAGGGAACTGAAAGGGGCACTTGCAATCTTATTAATTATCCAAAAGGGGACTTTTTTCAGTAAAAGAGCTTTTATTTTATACTGATATCAGCTTAGTATATTTCAATTGAGCTAACTGTGGTCTCTATTGGGCAAAAGCTTATGTAGGTCTTAAGATCAATTTTTAGTGAGCAGATAAAATTCTTTTTGAGACAAACTTTTTTTGTCAGTTGAGTTAGGTGTCAAACTGCTCCAGAAGGAGTAGGATTTTTCAAATGACACTATTTCACCATGCCTGAAGCCATTCTAATTAATTTAGGATAAAACAGCTAAACATTTTTAATTAGTTGGGGGGATTATTTCATTATTTTTTTTTTAAATAGATTTTTATTGCTAGCTTATTTTTGTATCACCTATATTTCCCAGTGTATCACCTCTGCTTTTCCTTCTCAGAAGGCTATATATTGTAACAAAGAAGAAGAAAGGGGGAAAAGGTTTGTCAAGACATACCAACATCTGAGATAAACAATCTACAATGTTCTGCACTTTTAGAGGGAGTAGCTTATTAAATCTCTTCTTTGGGACCAACTTTAATTATTATAATTTCATAACATTCACTTTCATTCTTTGTTGCTATTGTTATTCTATTTACATTATTTTCATTGTGCATATTGTTTTCCTGGCTCTGCTTATTTCATTTTGCATTAATTCATGTCTTCCCATATTCCATTCAAGTATCATGACTTATCTGACCTTTCCTTACTACTACAAAAAAAAGTGCTGATATAAATATATTAGTGTATATGGGATCTTTCTTTTTGTCATTGATCTTCTTGAAGTATAAAGCTCTCAATAGAATTTCTGTCTGAAATCATATAAGCACTTTAGTCACTTTCTGTGAATAATTTCATATCATTTTCAAAAACAGTTGGACCAATTCATCACTCTATCAATAGAATAATTTCCATTTCCCCACTATCCTTTCAACAATGATATTCTCATCTTTTATCACCTTTACTTTACCATTAACAAAGACTGTGTTTACAATTATAAACTAAAATGAAAAATGAAGGCAGTTATACTTGATATAATGGAAAGGGATGGTGAATTTCAAATGAAAAGACTTGTGTTCAAATTCTGACTTTTACCTAATTACTTATGTGATTTTGAACAAGTAATTTCTTTGGGACTCAGTTTCCTTATTTGTAAAATGAAGGGGCTGATTTAGATAACCTCTAAGGTCTCTTCTGGCTCTAAATCTCTAGGATATTCAGGTCAAAGTTGTTATCTGTCTTTCCCTTCTTCCTGCCTCCAAAGCCATTCATGTTATGGGTATAAATACAATCTAGTAGGCAAGGAGACCACTGCCAATAAAATTACCTACACTTTTTGTAACATAGTCTTTGGTTCATTTTCAGGATAAACATAAATCAGCTGACTTAAAGTGATTGCGGGTGCAATGTATATTGACTTTCATACACTTAAATACACACATTTGTCGAATAATATGACATATTAGGGACTGAAGGAGTATTTTTTTTTAAATGACTAACACCCAACCATCTAGGAAAAGTGGGAGTGGGTTGGGAGGAAGAAATATTAAGAAGATGGAAGCAAAGACTGGTAAAAGAGGATAACTATAAATGGGTACATGGTCCCGGAAAACAAAAACAAAAAACCCAGTGTTCTGAGTAGTAAAGTTCAGAATGAATCAACACAGGCTGGTGACAGAAGAAGCTAAGGACAAAACATAATAGGGATGATGATGGTTGTGGTTGTGATTGTTGTTGATGTTGCTGGTTTGTAGCAGTATTGGGAATAGAAGAACTAAGACTTTTGCTTGAGGTGGATAGAGAATGATAACATAGCAGAAAGAAGAAAGACTGAAGATGACAAATGTTAGAAGGACAATATAACAATATGACAATATGAACAATATGAACAATATGAACAATATAACAATATGAAACACATGTTAAAAGGATAATGTTATAGTAAAAAATATCTTTCAAAGATTTTAAAATTCTGATCAACCCAATGATAAACAATGAATCTAAAGACTAAATATATCACACAGTACTCACTTTCTGCCAGACAACTAAAGAACTTAAAATATAAAATAAGGCATATGTTTTTAGATATGGCTGATATTTTGCTCTAAAGAAAAGATATTGTAGGGAATAAAACCAATGGATTATATTTTGTGATGGACTCCATTTGGAAGGGGATGTTTCTCAATACTTCACAACCAATCTACTATGATATGTATGTTGTATATACACATACACGTGTGTGTGCACACGATAGGTAGCTAAGTTGATATAGAGTAGTGCACCTGGTATGAGGAAGACCCCAGTTCAAATTTGGCCTCAGGAACTATTTCTTAATCTATTGGAGAAGGAAATATTAAACCATTCCAGTATCTTTGCCAAGAAAACCCCATAGTAGGTCACAAAGGAACAATCATAAGTATGTATATATTGAAGGCTTTCTTTTCCTTTTCATTTGTTCATTGGCCAGTGGAATGGGGTAAAGAATGGACAGATTAATAAAAGAAAAAGAATAAATAAATGATGATTGAAAAAAATCCCAATAGATTATTGAGCTTGACTTGAATTCTGAGTAAATTTCCAAAATGGACCATTAAGGAGATAATTGCTTAACATCTAGAAAAGGAAGCAATGATTGCAGAGTCAGCATGGCTTCATTTTTCTTTGCATCCTAAAATCCTAAATGCTCATTGATAAGAACAAGTAGTACCAAACTAAGCTAAGCTTTTCCTTTCCTTTCCTTCCTTCCTTCCTTCCCTTCCTTTCTTCCTTCCTTTCCTTCCTTCCTTCCTTTCCTTCCTTCTTCCTTTCCTTCCTTCCTTCCTTCCTTCCTTCCTTCCTTCCTTCCTTCCTTCCTTCCTTCCTTCCTTCCTTCCTTCCTTCCTTTCCTTCCTTCCTTTCCTTTCCTTCCTTCCTTTCCTTTCCTTCTTTCCTTTCCTTCCTTCCTTTCCTTTCCTTCCTTCCTTCCTTCCTTCCTTCCTTCCTTCCTTCCTTCCTTCCTTCCTTCCTTCCTTCCTTTCCTTCCTTCCTTTCCTTCCTTTCTTCCTTCCTTCCTTCCTTCCTTCCTTCCTTCCTTCCTTCCTTCCTTCCTTCCTTTCCTTCCTTCCTTCCTTCCTTCCTTCCTTCCTTCCTTCCTTCCTTCCTTCCTTCCTTTCTTTTTTTCTATCCATCTTCTGCCTCCTTTCTTCCCTCCCTCCCTCTCTCTTTCCTTCCTTCCTTCCTAAATAGTATTTTAAAAATAATTTTATATTCAACTGAAAAGAATGTACACCAGTTGGGATGCCCAGATCATACCATTTATTCTCCCTTATTTTCCTTGTAGATATAAAAGTATCAGGTTCAGTCCCTTATTTCCTACTTTGAGTATCTAATGAAAGAATAGTATAGGGAACAAAATCAATGTATTATATTTTGGGAAAGGGCTTCAGTTGGAAGGATATATTTCTGAATACATTATAACCAATCCATTATGATACTTAATGGACAACTTGTCCATTAAGATACATAGTTTTAAATATCTTCATTTTTTATAAGTGAAGATTAAACAAGGAATTCATGGTCAAAAAAAGACAATTTTATATCTGTCAATGATAAAATCCTTTTTGTTTTCCCTAACATGCTATTTATTTTTAATGAGAATAAAGTGATTTAATATGTTTCATTGTTTTAAAAAGTCATGGAGCATGTGTGAAACATCTGAAGCTCCAAGTCTTAGCTGGGTTTTTTTCAGTTCTTATTTTTAATGGCTTTCACACACACACACACACACACACACACACACACACACACACATACAGAAAGTTCATACAGATCCTAATGGGTGAAGTGCATTGTTGGTTGTGTTAATAAAATTGTGATATTCATCATTCAGTCCCATGTACAAATTATGCAATTTCTAATGAAATACATTTAGTAAATTTTCCATCTTCCCCATGATAATGAATTATGCTGATAAGCTAATAGGAAAATGTTGCATTTTAATATTTTTAACAAGTGGGCTTGAAATCCAGTAAATGTCATCATTTGGAAGATTTTTTAAATAGGCTAAATAATTATGTTTCCAAATTTCTAAAGTGTATGAACATTTACAGATAATATTCTTATACCATTCTGGACATAAAAACTAGATTTTTAAAATATCTTGCTAATCTTAATAATTCCATACTATCTAAATTAGTTAATATCTCAAGATACAATATACATTTTGGGCAAGGTTTATTATTAATGGGGCAATCTAAAGTCATATTTCAAATAATCTTGATAAATTAAAATTCTTTTGAGCTATCAGTTCTGCTTAAACAGCCTTCATTTTTACTGTCTGATGTAGCAGACAAAGAACTATATCTAGGAACAAGAGAAATATCACTTCTTATTTTTGTTGTTCATTTGTGTTCATATTATTGATATGCTCTTCAACCCTTTTTTTTTTTTTTGCAATAATCTCTAAACTGTACTCTTTTTGTGAGAGTTAGTTTAATTGAAACCACATGTTATAACTTGTGGATAGGATTAATTTGGCACACATAAGTGAACATATTATCTTAAAATTCTGGGAGCAATCAATTGAGAGCAGACATTTCTATCATCCCATCTTCACTGTCACTGTGATTTCCTATTCTTCCCTTAGTACTTTATCTTTTATACTGTACATTATATGTAACTAAGCATTATATTAAAACAACTACCTGAGAGAGGTATATGAAATGCTAGTAAACTTGAAATTCTTTTTATGTGTTTTAGATAATACAAATGTAAATAAAATTCCCATTATATTTCCCTACATTCCAGTGCATGGTCTTGGGGTCCATGTATTCCATTTTGAAGACTACTGAACCAGATAGTAAGATATTTACTTGTTTTCAAAACTGTTTGTATGACAGAAATCAAAGAAAAGCTGTTCAAGTTGTTTAACTTGGAAAGAAATTGATAGATCGGCAGGCAGATAGATAAAATAGACAGTAATTCTGAATCCTTTTTCTACCCCTATCACTTTATTCCTTATTCCCATTGCCCTTAAATCTTTTCCTAAAGTTCCAGCAAAATACCACTCACACATTCTACTGTACTCTCTAGTTCACAGGCAACAAAATTTCCTGCATCCTAAATCTTTATTCTCTTCTCCTTTTATCTACTAGCTAATACTAAAACCTAGCTTTTCACTGATGACAGTCTCTTTGGCCATCCTTTCTAGTACTGGTTGAGCCTACACTTATTCACCATGACTTACTGACTAAAGCAGGAGAATTAGAATAATCCTTGTTTCCTATTGCTACTTTGAGGTAATCCTTTTACCTTCATCACTGAGTAAACTTCTTTGAGTTTCATGCTACTCATTCCTACTGCCCAATCAAAATCCTGGTAACTTTAGGCTATCAATCCCTTTTCCCCCCAGTTCACTTTCCTCACTTTCTTAACAACTTTGGTGACTTCCACACTTTTTTCCTTTCCTCTTCAACTCCTACTTTCATATTAGGAGACTTGAGCATGATATTGACTCTCTTTCAAACATTCAACCTACTCAGGTCTTCAAACTACTTATTCCCATGAACTACTCCTTCACTCCACCTTAGCCATGCACAAAGATGGTTATTCCCTTGATTGCAAATAAATCACTTCTATGTTCAAGAATTTTGAAATCCTCTTACATGACCATAATTTGTTGGCTTTTCACTTCTTCTTCTGTCTTTCCTACCAAAACCCTATTTGTTTGTATCTTGACTTCTAATCTTTTGAACTTTCAGTTCTTTCTTAGGCTGTCTCCCCTGAACTAACCACCTCTCCGCCCCCCCCCCCACCCCCCAACTCTACCCAATGTTGAACGGATTAAACACTACAGTATCTTCCTCTTTTGAATCTGTATCTCTCTTATTGTATTACATATTATACTCAGACAAAGTTTGGCCTTGGATCATGCAAAATATTTGCTGCCTCCTATCCTACACACACATTGCTGAGTGAAGATGGAGAAAATCATGAAATCATTCTGACTGGATCCTCTGAAAGTTTATGTTACATAAACTCAATTGGGCTTTCACTGCTGCAGGGCAATTCTACTATACCTATTCTGTGCATGGCTCTTTAAATTTTTTCATTCCTCCTCAAACTTTCCATGGCTCCTCTTTCCACAACTATTTTGCTTGAGAACCTTGCCTTACATTTTACAAAAAAAGTTGAGGCCATTCACCATGAGGTCATACTTTTTCCTTCTTCCTCTTCTCCAATCACTCAGTTACTTTCTGTTGTTTTCTCCTTCAGATAGATACTCCAGTGAAACTTCTCAAGGATCTGTGCTTATTGGTCTTATGCTGTTTAACATAAAGTCATAGATGGTATGCTCATCAAATTTACTAATGACACAAAATATGGAGAGATAGCTAATACATCATAAAGAATAGGACTTGTAAAGACCTTAAGGGGATAGAACATTGATATAAATCTATTAAAATGAATAGGGATAAATGTAAATTCTTATGCTTGGTTATTAAAAAAAAAAATACCCCAAACTCAAGCATAAGTTGGGGGAGGCTTGATACACACATACATGTCTATATATATAAAGGGATTATGATTGTTGCCCCCAGGCCAAACCCCACAGAAATTCTTAATCACTGACAAGTAGGTCGGCATGCTCTCTAATCACATCATCTGGTTTAGACATACCACAGAAATCAGCCAATGAGAAAGTAGTACCAACAGGATGCAGAACAGGATATTGGACAGTAAACCACAGAAAGAACTTTCCCAAATGCTATGCCTGAGCACTTTCTTTGCTTTCCTTTTCTTGTATTTATAATATCATTACCATATCATACCTGCTCCTTTCTGCTCCCCTTTTCCCTCTGGGCCTTTGTGTAAGTATTTTGGGTAAGCATATGTACAATTCCACCAAGGCTTTAGGCTTTAGTTCCACTCTTCCTATAACTTCAAAATTTATGTATCTTGAAATATAGTTAGTACCATTTACTCTATAAAAATCCTTGTTTTGTTTTGCTAGGCTGCTGACTCTTTTCAGAGAGCTTGGTCTGTCCACTGAGTAAGTAAATCTTATTAAAATGCCTTTGCTTGGGTTACAGACCGTCTGAACTTGAATTCTTTCAAAGACAACACTGAAATCTCCCTGCCCTTACTTCAACACATACATATATATGTATATTTATACACATATACATATACAGACATACATATGCCAGTTTTTCTGAAAAAACACCTGAAAGTTTTAGTGGACTGCATGTTCAATATCAATCAATAGAGTGATGTGGCAGGGGAAAAAATTAATGCAACATTTGGCTGAGTGAAGAAAGATGGATTCCTAAAAGCAATGTGAATATGGGCAAGTCACTTAACTTTTCAGTGTGTCAAGCAAAACACTAAGAGAACAAATTAAGAAAGGTTTTCTTTTACTTCTTGTTTTTGTCTGCGTTTTGTTTTATAGCATGACTTATATGGAAATCTATTTTATATGACTACATATGTATAACCCATGTCAAATTGTTTGCCTCTCAATAAGGGGGAAGGGCAAGGGAGAAAGAGAATTTAGAACTCAATATTTGAAAAAAGATTGTTAAAATCATTTTTACATGTAATTGGGAAAAATACATATTTTCTAAAAAGTTAAGAAAGGACTGCAGATTCCCATTTGTGATGTTTTCATTTTTGGAGTTCCTTACATAAACAAAAATATAGGTCTAGACCAAAATAAAATAAACTGAAACAGAGACTCACATGCAAAATATCAATTCAAAGAGGGCAAACAGCTAAAGCCTAAAGACCTATAAAATACCTTATTTGACTTTTAAAGCCCTTTATAAACTCTCCTCTTCTTACCTTTCTACTCTTGTTATATCTTATTTCTTTCCATGTAGTCTATGTTTCAATGGCACTGTTTTCTTTAACTCTCTAATATTCTACACCATCTCCTGATTCTAATTGTTTTTCATTGGTCATCCCCAGACCTGGAATAAATACTTTTCCTCCTCATCTTTATCTCATTGATAGCTAAAATCCTGCTTTCTACAAGAAGCCTTTCTTAGTCCTCCTTAATGTTAGTGCCTTCCCTCTGTGATTATTTTCAATTTATCCTGTATAAATCTTCTTTGTACATAGTGTTAGCATGTTTTGACTCCCCATTAGGCTGTAAACTACTTGAGATTAGGCATTTCCTTCCCACACTTGGCTTTTTTCCTTTCTTTGTAGTTCTGACATAGTACCTTGCCATATAATAAGCTCTTTAAAATGCTTATTGACTTGATGATTAAAGAGGTGGATAATTGATATCACAGAGGTCAGATGACTATTGTTCATAATACAGTTTTTGGAAGATTTGGGAATAAGAACAGGATACTTAGTCACTAGGGATTACAAAATGTGTAGGAATCCAGTTAGAGGGGAACTGGTAACAAAACTGAATGGATGATGAGGTGGTAAGCTCTTAACAAAGGGATCCTTATATTACATTCCTCTCCATTCCCCACCAAAGTTAAGGACAGGATTTATGTTAGCCACTGGAAACTGAGCAAATAGGTCAGCCCTCTTGCTAGGATAAAAGGGATATAGAAACTAAGAGTTGGACACACATCATTCATATCATTTCAACCTTTTAAAAGCTGTGTGTTCTTACGGAGGCAAAGTGCTGAACCTTGACCATCTTTCCATTCAAAATTGGGTAACACCAGTGCTATTCAAAACTCTTAACTACTGACTTTCAGGGTTGCATGCATGCAATAAAGGGATCGAAATGTGTGCCTGATGCTTACTTTATGGCCGTAGTTCTAAAAGGTGGCAAAGAAGATCTGGGGCAGTAACAGGTTCAGATACTGAAAGTACTGTTCTTTTATACTACAGAAGTATTAGTCATTCATATGATTATATCAGAATAAAGGCAGATAAAGCTTTTGTTAAAATGCAACACTCATTCCTATTAAAAACACTTGAAAGTACAAGAATAAAAAGGAGCTTTTCTTAGAATGATAAATAATATCTCTTCTAGAACTAAGAGGAGATACTATCTGTAATGGGGATAAACTTGGAAGCCTTCCTAATAAGATTGGGGTGAAGCAAGAATGTACATTATCTAGTATGTTGGAGGGTATATAGAAAAAACAAGAAAGCTAATACACTATTGATGAAATTGTGAACTGGTCAAAGCATTCTGGAAAGCAATTTGGAACTATGTTCAAAGTGCTATAAAACTGTGCATGCCCTTTGATCCAGTAATACCACTACTTAGTTCATAGCCTTTAGATCAAAGAAAAAGAAAAAGGATATGTATATACAAAAACATTTATAGCAGCTTTTTTTTTTTTTTTTTTTTTTTTTTTTTTTTTTTTTTTTTTGTGGCAAAGAATTAGAAACTGAGGGCATAGCCACCATCTGGAGAATGGCTGAACAAGTTGTGGCAAGTTGTGTTAGAATACTGTTGTACTATAAGAAATAATGAAGGGTGTGATTTCAGAAAAAACAAGTAAGCCCTATTAGTTGATACAAAGAGAAATGAACAGAACTAGGAGAATATTGTATGTAGTAACAGCTATATTGTAAGGATGATCAACTATGAAAGACTCTGATTAATACAATAATCCACAACATTTCCAAAGGACTCATGATGAAAAATGTTGTCTATCTCCAGAGAGAAAAATGATGACTTCTGAATGCAGACTGAAGCATTTTTTCATGTTTTTCTTTGTTTTTTCATTATTGTTGTTTGCAACATGGCAGATGTGAAAATGTTTTGTATGAATTCACATATATCATATTGTATCATATGTATCACATTGCCTTCTCAATGGGTGATGGAAAGGCATGAGGAAGGGAGAGAATTTGGAATTGAAAAATTTTAAAAAGTATAACCTTAGAAGTATACATATTTTATTAAGAAATTATTCTATAGTCACAAAGTTTGATATATCTTCTTGATCTCTAATGTTTAAATACAAGTTTCAAGTACATATATGATTAAAACTAATTCTTGACTCCCTTGTGGAATATTTTAGAGTTGGTCTAGGAAATCATGTTGACTATAATAAATATTGTACTTTGTCAAATATATCATGTGAGACATGTTCTATCATGCAAGTAAGGCAGAGTTCATATTTTAAGAATAGTGTTTGAACATAGCATTAGTACTTAGTGATCTCTAAACATCTGGATATCAACATTTCATCACTGTTTAATTTTCTGAAATTTTGTTGCCCCAGAAACGCTAAAATACTATGTCATATTTTAAAATAATTATGTTCAAGAACATTTAGATAATTTTATTTTTAGTCAATCAATAGGCATTGATTAGCTCTGTGACTGACAATGAGATATGTTTTGAGAAAAAAGAAAAAATTCCCCCTTCAGAGTTATTATAGTATGTTATGGAGATGGCATATATATGCAAATGTGTCTATATATTTTCACAGATATAGCTATAGACTTCTATAATTGTATATATGTATGCATATGTGTATATATACATACATGTGTGTCATGTATAGATCTCTCTCTGTCTCTCTCTTTATCTATATCTATCAGCCTTTCTACTGTAATCTTAGATCTCCATCCCCACAGAGGATAGTAATTATTTTGTATTCAAAGATGGACCTTGTGGGAACTCCCCTTCTAAAACTATAGCTATGAGCCCCTGCACCATGATATTATCCCTCTTTAGTGTCTACCAGTAGACTCAGTTCTTACATATGACTAGCACAGTAACATTTCCCCCACAAACCTGACACATAGTCTTCCACAAATATACAAAGCATCCATAGAAAGAGTAAACTCAAACTTAAAAGTCCATTCCTAGCAAGGCTCATGTATTTTCATAAATCTTTATACTGCAATAACTGGAAGCCCTTTTTCTCTTCATCTACTATAGTCCTGGGTCACCAGGGTCTGCTATTCTTAATAGCCAGCTCTCTTCCCTACTTTTTGCCTCAAATCTGTTTCCTTCCTCAAGTTATTATCTCTCTGTATCGATGTTTATCCAAATTGTGTGTCTCTGGTCCCTCAGTTGTACTTCTAACTCTCTTGAAATGAAAATTCTCAAATTGCTACATATGGTATTTATTGTTCAATGAACTTTATAACCAATAGAGGAGAGGAAGAGAGAATAATCTCTTCTATGTAGGGCTCTCCTCCATAGTTTCTAAACTTCAATCTTCTCTTTCATCTAAACCTTCCAGAATTTATTGTAGCTATTTAAAATGCCTATGGAATGGCTAATTGTTGCTTTCTGATTTATTTAAAGGTCCTATTCATGCCACATTAAGGTGTGACAACATTTTATAGTTTGTTTAGCACCTAGTTACCTTTTCAATCTTTTACATCTATTGAACTGGAGTAGGGGAGAGGGGCTGAGAAGCAACTCTCCTTTCCCTTTGTTTATAAAATGTACATATGTCTACAGAAATAGACTTCTGGGGATATGAAGTTCATGCCCAAATGTGAAGGTTCCACTCTCTATAATGCTGAAAAGTTTGTTACAGATTTTTGCTATTTTCTTTCTATTTTAAATGTCCTTGGGATGATTTTTCTTTCTTAGATTTCCTGACATGCTTTCTTAAACTTTTCCCCCCTCTGCTTCTTTTCTCTGCTACATAAGATAATATTGCTCATAATTGTTCATCCTTTGTAAGGTTTTACAAACAAATTTATATTCAAAGTGGGTGTTACCTTTGTTGCTTGGCAAGTACATCAAATGTTTGGTAAGCGCTTTCTCTGCTTACCCTCCTCTCCCCCTTTTTTTAATCTTGCCTCTCTATTGTGGCAATATATTTATAGTTATTAAACTTTTTTTATAAAATTATTGAATCAGTGTCAATAAATTTTCTGATCTTTATATCCCATTTCATTATTGAGTACTTAATAGTTCATGACTAAGTTGCTTCAATTATATATTGTATTTTATTCCTTTTTTTCTTATTTTTTTTTAAAAGCAATTCTAATTTTTGTATTGAGGAGTTGATCTGACTGCTTTGACTGTTCATTCATTGACATCAAGTATTTTTTTCCATCAGAATTCAATCTATTTTATTTGGTAGAATGTCATTTGGTGCCTGCTATTTCCACTACTTATGAAATGCAAACAAAATCCATACAAGAACATTTTCTAGGGAGATATTAACACATGAAAGGATTGAGAAAGGCTTCAAGTATAAGGTAGCATTTGAATTCAATCTTAAAGGAAACTAGAGATTCTAAAAGGTGAAGATGAGGAGGGAGGACATATGAGGCAGAGGGGTAAGCCTGTGCAAAGTATGGAGATGGGGGGCAACTAGATGGCACAGTGGATAGAGCACCAGCCCTGAGGAGGAAATGAGTCCAATTCCTGCCTCAAATCTTAACCCTTACTAGCTGTGTGATCTTGGTCAAGTCACTTAACCTCAATTGTCTCTCATACACCCCATTTCCTGAAGCAAAATAATTTATCATAAAACTGGAAAGATTGGTTAAAGTTAAAGTTAGTTAGTTAAAAAGCCCAAAAGAGAAGTTTGTATCAAAGCCTACCAGTAATGGGAAACCACTGGAGTTCACTGATATCCTAGGCAGGGGTGAAAGGAAGTATTTGACTTTTATTTTGTTAATATTTTAACATAGAACAAAACATTTCAGATATTACAAGTTGAGCTGACACAAAGAAACATCTCGGAAATCTGCACAAAGAATGTTTTAAAAACTGCATGATGATTGAAACTAAGTTGAGTTAATGTCTGTCAGAAGATATAATAATATTTAACACATACACGCAAGCAAAAAGTTTATATATCCAAGAAAAATTGGAGCTGGGGATGACTCATATAATACCATGTCAACTGTTTATGTAATGTGTGTGGTTGCATTTTTGTTCTCTACTACCCAACTACCACATAATGTAACAACATATGAGCTTTCTACTACTTAAAACTCTTAATATTTGGAAATTAGCCATATTACACATACCTTTTTACATACACATGAATTCATCTGTTTATTATTGAACATGAAAACAGAGCAGGATCGAGAACTCTTAAAAAAAAAAAGTCACTCCTATAAAAGAAATCCTATTCAGATGATTACCCAATATTCTCTGGTAATAATTACCAGAGAATATTGTACAAATGCTCAAATAATTCTAGAATTTTATCCATGTGGCTATTTCTCTTTAACCAAACAGATCACAACTTCTCATATTTGTCTATCCTGTATCTTTCCATACTTTCCTATAATTTTGTAATATAATTATGTCACCATGACAGTAGGCCATAGTAGTGACCTTTATTAGTTCCCTTGACTAGAAAATGTAGAGAATACCAATGTGGCAGTCAGAATGGTCACTGATTTTGTGATGTTGTTCAATAATTTGAGTCATCTATGACTCTTTTTGATTCCATTTCAGGTTTTCCTGGAAAAGATAATACAGAGGTTTGCCATTTCCTTCTCTAGCTCATTTTACAAATGAGGAAACTGAGGCAAAATTACCCAGTTAAGTGACTTCTCACGCAGTTAGTGTCTGAGGCTGAATTTGAACTCAATTTTCCTGACTTTAGGCATAGCACTCTATCCTCTGTGCCACCCAAATGCCCTTTCCATTGATTTACATGAATTAAACTTCTGTAGGAGAAGATAACAGCTGGTAATGATGTCCTTTCCTCCATCATTTCCCCTTTTCCTTCACCTTAAAGCAATTAGTAATTTGTTAAACAAGGTCAGATTGGAGTTATTTTAATTGCACGCCCTAACTTTTTCTCATTTATTATTCTTTCTTCTAGCTTTGTATTTTCTCTTTGCTCTAATAAATCAGTGCTTTGATTACATAGATAACTGATTCAGAAATAATTCCTCTGTCTGTAACAATTTTTTTCTTGCCTTTTAAAAACATAGTAAATGTTACTTTTTGTGATGTTGGTGGATGTTTATTGTATCCAGCACTTTCACATTCTTTTCTTGAAAAAAATATATTCATGATATAACTAGGCAGTTTCTGTATAGTTGATGTCCTTGGATTTTCTCATTCCTTATATCTGAACCACATATTCAACATATCTTTGTTGTTGCTGTTGTTATCTTCACCTATATCTTTCTACCTTTGCATTCAAATCATAAAATATATGTTGATTTAATTGAGAAGATCTTATTCACTGCTTTATAGAGTTTTCTTTTGTTTTCTTCAGCATCTTCAAAAGACATTGCATACCTTGAAGTCATTTTCATGGTTGTCTTTTTTGCATGGGCTTATGAGTACTGCAAAATAAGATGTCCAGTTGTTCAATGAAGTATTTTCTGTTTCCATTGGACATATGAAAAAAACCCAATTCCATCATTTGCCTCTCTTAGGGAATTTTGGGTCCATCTTTTCATTTATTGGTATCTTCCTTCAGTTTTTTGGCTTTGATGACAGCAAGAATGCTCAGATTGGTACAAGTAAGTTTTTTCACTTACTAATATGCCCCCCTTTACTAGTCATCAGACAAGGTTCTCACTTTTAGAGTACCAACAGCTAAGTTTGTTTACAGATAATCTAAAAATTGTGTGCAACTATTAAGTTAAAGAACAATATATTGTATACAAAGTAAATATTAAAAAAAGGCACTAATAGAAAAAAGATCAAGAAAGTTCTGAGAATCTAGAGACTCTTAAGAAGTGGAGGTGAGAAAAAAACAACAAAAAATAAAAAGTGGAGGTGAGGGAGAGAGATGTGGGTGACAGCTTGTTCAAAGGCAGAGCAATGTGAGACAAGCTCTAAAGTACTTAGTAGCTCTATATTTGATGGGCTATTATAGAAATGTTTTTCTTTTCTATCACTGTCATGGGAGTTTGCACAGGTGAGAGCTTTGCATCAGTAACCCAGTTTTATGGATCTAGGAATCTATATCTTGTAATTGTCCAAGCACAGCATTAAGACCCATTTTTGTATTTTCTTTGTCTCATAGATTAGAGGGCCAAACAATTTATCTCCAAGTCACCATTACTGAATCTTTCTCTATACTTTGATAAACTGGCTTTTGGAAAGTAATCATGGTCTGTTGTCAGAACCATGCTGTCAACCTTTCCACTAATTCAGGAAAGCCCTAGCCATCACACTTCACTTTACTGTTTACTCTCCAGAAATCTCCTCTTTGCCAACTGCTTTGTCACTCTAAAGAAATTTTTGCCTTCATTGCTTCTTGTGGACCATTATTTTAAGGAAATTCCAACCATCAAGGTTTTTTTTCCCACTCCTCATTCTTCAGTCATCTACTCATCAACTGAAAGCACACCCATTCTCCCTTCTCCTTCTCCCCACCCCATTTCCAATGTTTATTCTGATATCACAGGATCAGAGATCTGGAGCTGAAAGAGATCTCAGGGGCCAAGTAGTCCAACCCCCAACATCTGATGCCTAGGGAAATTGTGGCTTGACCAGAATTACCTAGAGAGTAAATGTCAGAGGGGAAATTTGAACCCAGGTTTTCCAGCTTCAGAGTTAATTCCTTTCTACTGTATTTCACTATTTCCCTAGTCCTGGAAATATGAACTACCATAAAAATCATTTGTGCCATTGTCCCTGGATGAGGTGTGCCAATCTATTTCCCTATGGATCCTACTTACCATCTCTGTAACTTTCTTTACTAAAGTATCTCGTTCTTGTCATCACTTTGCTTTATGTATTGACATTAGAATATAAGCTTCTTGACAAAAGAAACAGTATTTGCTTTTATATTTATATTCCCAATGTTTAACACAGTGCTTGGCACATAGTAAGAGCTTAATAAATGCCTATTCATTCATTCATTTATTGATTCACTCAAGCCTGAGTGAACCTAAGAGTGTGACCTACTGTCTCCCTTTGGAATGCAAAATAATCAAAATACTGTCATTAGGCATTGGGGTAGGATTTTGTGGAGGATTCACTGTCCCACAAAAATAAAATCTCTTTATGCCATTCATTTCCAACTTAACTGCAATGTTAGTGTTAAAATCACATTCTCTTGATGGTACTATTAAAATACTTTCCCAGACATTATATAACAAACATTTGGACACGCAATTATTTTGATAGCTTAAAAGCAGATAAAACTGTTTCTACCTTTTTAGCAGTTGTAATTCATCTCTATTAATCATTAAAAATCTCAGTAGCAATCTGTTCCATTCCTTTGCTTCCACACATACTTGTTGAGTGTCTGCCACCTCTTTGACTTTGCAATTTCTTTCCACGTGTGCAAAATGAATTATATGAGAATTCAAGGGGTGATGCTAGAAGACTCCGTTTACTTTGCCTTCCAAGAGATTATTTTTAAAATTTGCAGGATTTTCCAATCCAGTTCCACCACAGTTGGGGGAAAAAAGGCTCTTCTTACACTTTGCTCTGAGTATTTTTGTGTTTGTTGGAGTCTTTCCCCTGTCTCCATTTCTCTATGGAACTGAGATAATTTTCCAATTCCATGCCCTATTTTTGGTCCAACATCCCCACACCCCACCAAAAAAAAAAAGGGGGAGAAAGGGGAAACAGATCTAAAAGAAGAATCTACGCAATTACCTCAACTCTATACAGAATAATAGCTGACATTTATATGGTATTGGAGATACTGTGCTAAGTGCTTTATAATTATTACTTCATTTGATTCTCAAAATAACCCTACCAGGTAGGTGCTATTATTATCATCTCCATTTTACAGATGAGGAAATTGAGGCAAATTGCAATTAAGTGATTTGCTTAATATCACACAACTTGTAACTATCTGAGGACACATTTGAACTCAAGTCTTCCTGACTCCCAGCTGGATACTCTATTTCCTGTAAGAAAAAGAAAGGAGAAATAACAAGAACAATAACACAAGAAAACAAAGAAAAAGCTTTAAGTAGCAAAAAATTCTCCCATTAAGAAATAGTGAATAATGTTGATATCTAACTCAGAAAGCACCTAGACCCCTAAATGGCAATACTATCAGTTATAATTATTCTTTTATTCTGTTTTATTTAGCTGTTTGAGGGATTGTACATTATGAGGGAATGTATTTGTGATTATATTTATGTTTATATAATGTCAAAACAAAATTTATCCATTAAAAATGCAGGAGTAGAAAAGGGAACCTGGCTGGATATAGTGGGAAGAGATAGTTGGGAGTCAAGATTCTTGGGTTCTAGTCCTGGGATCTACCAGTAAATTACCATGTTCCTTTGGACAAATGAAGTACCCTGTTAATAACTTATTAGCTTCATCTGTCAAGTGGAAGAACTACCTCTTCCATCTACTTTCTAGAAATCTAATGAGTAGCAAAGGAAACATCCTGATCAAAAACATCCATATTAATTTTATTTGCCAGTTTATTCCTTACAATTTCTCTTCCTCCCACCTTCAAAAATATTGGTAGTAGGGCATTTTTCTTTGCACTCATTGAAACTGTCACAAAGTCTTGACTTTTGACACTATATATTCAAAAAATCTTCTAGAACTAGAGGATACCAAAATTTTCATCTATTCTAACCCCATATTGAGGGCAGGAATCCCCTTAACCACAAATATTAAGATTAATAGAATCATTGTTAAAGTGGAGATATCAGGGTAAGCCCTGAGATATTTGCAAAGTATATTTATCTCTAGGTATCAGGAAAAACAAACTTTTGAGATGTTGGCAGTTTATTTTTATTTCTAAGCTCACTTTTTTAATATTCTTTATTCTCAAAGCTTTGTGTTTTCATGCTTCCTCTTTGTGTTCAAGATCCTCCAATATGGCATCCTTCTTGGCTTATATTCTCTCTCTCTCTCTCTCTCTCTCTCTCTCTCTCTCTCTCTCTCTCTCTCTCTCTCTCTGTCTCTCTCTCTCTCTCTTTTTCTTTTGCTGAGGCAATTGGGGTTAAGTGACCTGCTCAGGGTCCCACAGTTGGGAAGTGTTAAGTGTCTAAGATCAAATTTGAACTCATGTTCTCCTGATTTTGGGGCTGGTGCTCTATCCACTGCACCACCTAGCTTCCCCCTGCTTGGTTTATTCTCAATGCTCACTAGACTTTAGTGTCTCTCTTCCTTTCTCAATTAAAAATTGATCTGTCTCTTGTCTCATTCATTTTGTCTTTCTTTCTCAGGTGACTAATCCGCTGATCTGAATATATTTGAACAGAGACTAATTAGTCTCCTCAACAAGATATTCCAGTGGAGGGTTAGGGAGGGTCATCTCTTAGGCTGCTGACTAGATTAGATGATTTTTACTTCCCTTCCAGCTCCTTCCCTTCCAGTGGCAAACTGATTTGAGCCCAGATGGTAACTGATAATGAATCAATCACTTTTGAGTTTTGATTATGGATCCCACTTAGGAATATCTGCTATTTATGCCCATAACATTTTATTTCCTGCCTCTGTGCCTTTCTGTATGTTCTTTCATCTCATCTCAGCCTATTGGAATCTATTTCCTTTTAAGGGTTAAAGTGCTACTTTCTACAAAGGGACTTCCTTCCTTCTTTCTTTCCTTCCTTCCTCTCTCTCTCCCTTCCTTCCTTCCTTCCTTCCTTCCTCCCTCCCTTCCTTCCTCCCTCCCTCCCTTCCTTCCTTCCTTCCTCTCTCTTCATTTTTATTAGTTGTCTCTTATGCCTGCATGTTCTTCCTCTTTATTTTCACCTCCTGACTTCTTTCAAGACTCATTTTACCTTCGGTAAGAAGTCTTTTTCCATCCTTTTTTCTTTGTTTCTTTCTATCTTTTAAAATTTTTACTAGTTTTATTTTGTACTTAAAAATAAAAGAGGCATTTTTATAATATAGTAGAATAGGGAAAAAAAGATGATTGTAGCTGAAACTGAAAATCTGTTATGTACAACTTATTATTTCTTTTTTTTTTTTTCTCTTTCTTTTTTACTTTCAACTCATTCCTTCTCATGCCCATATCCACCCTGGTTCTGAAAATTGATACCATTAGACACAAATATGTATCTGTATCTATATTTACATACATATATGTAAAACCATCCTATATATATCTATTATCAGTTGCATAATGCAGATAGCATCTTTTTCAAATGCTCTTTGATAGTTAGTTTGGGTATTTATAATAGTCAAAATGATTTATTCACAAGGAGTCCTTTTCTGCAATTTTATTAGCAATTTCTCCCTTTTAAAATTATTTTGTACATATTTGGCATTTACTTCTCAACATATTGAATCCATCTTTCCTTTGTAAACATAATTTTGTTGAGAGCAGAGATTGTTCCTTTTTTGTCTTTGTACTACAGAACCTAACACAGTAACTTGCTCACAGTGGGTACTTTATAAATGTTTGTTCGGTTGAATTAGAAAATGGTATCTTTCTTCTCTAAGCCTTCAGAGATGTGGCAGGGTGAAAGGAAATTGGAGGAAGAAGTAGGGCCATCTTGGAGGAATTTAGTTTGTTCTGAACATGGATACACTATTTTTCAGGTTTCAAGAAGATGTCTTCCTGCTTCACTGATGAGAATCATGGCAGACTGAATGAGCTGGACCTCCTGTAAATTGATCTACCAGAGTCAATAGTTCCTCCCAAAATCAGAGCTAATGGTTTTAATATGATGGCCTATGGAACTACAGAGTCAGCAAGAAGTGGGCTGTTGAAAGACTCCTGTAGTTCCTGCAGAAAGCTCCTGAAATTTTGTTTGCTTATTTGTTTTTTTAAATATGGTGACTAGTCATATTTATGATAGATCATGGGCCAGCAGGTAATTTACCATATCAGATACTAAAAAGGAGTGCAAACAAAACTAAAAGGCCAGTGATAAAAGGATAGTTCTAGTTAGTCTCTTAACCCAGAAAGATTTGATTAAAGGTCTCAGGATCATTCCCTAGATATTCCCTAGATAACCTGGATATCTGGTTAGGTTTGTGAATAGGTACTTTCTTTGTAGAATCAGTCTACAAAGACTTAAATGTTTGTAAAAGTAAGGTGCTGAACTGAGAACTGGGCAATGCAAAGAAAAGCAAAAATTATCCTGCCCTTGAGAAGCTTAAATTATAATGGAGGAGATAATATGCAAATAACTTTACATACAAGATTTAGACAGAGCAAATGGGAGACAATCTTAGAAGGAAGACATTAGCTTTAAGGGAATGGAAAACTTGACTTCACAAGGCAAAATGAGTCTTGAAGAAAATCAGAAGGTGAAAGTAAAGAGGGAGAACATTGCAAGCATAGGCGAGGCCAGTAAAAATGCATGAATTTGAGAGATAAAATGTTCAAAGAACATTAAGGAGGTTAGTCACTGGATGTGGAAGGGGAAAGATGTTAAGCAGGGTTTAAAGTAATATATGCTATGTAAGAGTGTATAGAGCAGTAGGAATGTATGGAATTAAAAGTCAAACAGAGGATTTTATATTTTATCCTAGAGGTAATGGGGAGCCATAGGAGCAATCAAGGGAGAAAATGTGATATTGTCAGACTTGATCCTCAGCAAGATCAGTTTGATAGCTAGAGGAGGAAGAACTGGAGGGGAAAAAATAGACAACTGAAGGATACTAACCAGAGGGCTGTGGCAGTAGTTCAGGCATAACAGTGGAAAAGGCCTGTGTCTGCCTTTTTATTCTCTTCTTATTCAGAAGAAAGAGGAAGGCTTTTTTTTTTTTTTGTTAATGGGAAATATTATGAAGGTAGAATTGAGAGATTAGATGGGAGTGGGAAGCATGAAACAGACAAAGGCACCTACCCATCCCTGAAGCATCTCCCTGTGGTTCAGGTATTACTGCAAAGTAATAGTTTTGTCGGCTGCTGTAATATATGCTCACCAAAGCTGTTAATTTCCCTAGAACTTGGGTGGAAAGGGATGCATTTTCTGGCAGCAGGGCACACTTGTACTATCTTAAATCATCAGTAAAAAGCATCCAACCCAGCCCCTGCAAAGTTCCAAAGCTCAGTAATATCCAGAAAAGTGGCCACACAGGCTTTTTGGTTCTGGTTGAACTCTACCCTACTTGGAGAATAGGGAGAAGGTCTGCAAAGAAGTACCAGCACTGATGGAGTTCAGGAATGCAGTAGAGCAAGTCAAAATAAGGAATGAGGCAGAAGGTCAATGGAGCTGCAACAAGCCAGAGGCAGGAGGTGATGTTAACATCAAAACAATGTCAGAACGAGAAATATAAGCAGTGATTGAATGGGGAGCTAATGGGAGGTCTGGTCTGGGTTTTAGACTACAAGAATCTGGAGTGGGACACAAAGCAAGAGTTTGATTTGTTTATTACTCTTGTTGTTCATCCTTCTTTCTTGAATGGTACAAATTACATGAGAGTGAGATCTTGACTTGCAAGTGAATTGGATTTAATTGTGGCAGAACTTCAAGTCATCAGCCTCAATCTCTCCATCACAGTCAAGGGAGTCTAATCCAAGACATAGATAAGAATGACTGCTGTCCTTAAAGACCACTCAGTGGTGCATAGAAATATAAGTCCTCCATGTAACACTAAATCTTCTTGGAGTGGGGAAATATGTGACAGCTTCTAATCTAGTCTAGACTCTACTTCACAAACCAGGCGAGAACCCCAAATCAAATAGTGAAGTATCATATTGAATGCCATCTTTTATGGTAGATTGGCTCCATAATCACCCCCACCCCCAATTTTCTTTAACAACCAGTTCCTTCTCTGCTACTTACACACACAATCTAGGGTCTCCCCCAGATTTAAAACACTCTCACTTGACCCTATTATCCCCTCAAGCTATTATCTTATATCTCATATATCTCTTCTTTTCACAGCCAAACTCTTCAAACAAACAACAAAAACTGTCTCATTGCTTTTAGTTCCCTCCTCTCCCCTTCCCCCACTCACTCCTCAATCCTTTTCAGTCTGGTTTCCAATGTCAACAGTCACCTGAAAGCTGTTCATCCCAAAGTTATTAGTGGTCTCTAAACTGCTGGATATGATGGAAATTCTCTGACTCTTCATTCTTCTGGACCTCTCTGCAGCCTTTGACACTTGGGCAATTATAAGCCATTCTCTTCAGAATCTTTCTCCAAGAATCTCATAGAAATTTAGATTTTTTTCTATGTACTTATATACTCATTTCTATTATAATTATATTTTACTATCTTATTCCCCTTCTCCCCCAATAATCAATCAATAAGCATTTATTTATTCAATACTTCATGTAGTAAGCACTAGGGATTCAAATATTAAAACGATATAGTCCTTGCCCTCAAGAAACTTATTTTTTACTAGGAAACTACAACCTGTTCTCAGAAAAGCCTGTGCAAGATACTAAAATGTGTGTGTGCATGTGCATAATATACATATAGATACACATGTACACAAACATACACACGTGTAGATATACATACCTATGTATATTTACATACATGCATATATCTTGCATGTAAATATATAACAAAAATCTATAATGTTTATCTGGGTCAGAAGTACTAACAACCAAGGGGATCAGGAAAAGCTTCTTGAAGGAGGTGGCAATTGATCTACTGGATTTTAAGCTCCTCAAAGGCAGTTAGAGATCACATATAAGTTCATCTTTATGCCCGTACCCTGCTTCGATATGCACATATATGTAAATTTACATACATATATCTTTCATATAAATATAAATAAGTAAATATATAACATAAATCTACAATGTTTGTCTGGGGAGAAGTGTTAACAACCAAGGGGATTAGGAAAAGCTTCTTGAAGGAGGTGGCAATTGATCTACTGGATTTTAAGCTCCTCAAAGGCAGTTAGAGATCATATATGATTTCCTCTTTATACCCCTACCCCACTTCAAGGAAGTAGCTTACTCTCTTACATAAATTAGGTGCTTAATAAATGTTGACTGAATCAAATTTATGTTTATTGCCTTGAGTTGCAATGGCTAAAACCAAAGACTGGATGGGAGAAGATGATAAGAAGTGGAAGGATGGGGAGATCTCAAAAAACTTAAATTACTGTCAGCAGAGTCTGGGTCCATTACTTCTGAATATAGTATTTTATAAGCTTGAACTTTTGGCGCTAGAATTTAGCAGCCAGTCAGTCAAATGATGAGGGGAAGTGTAATTGCAGCTCTCCTAAGGATTTTATTTTTGTACTTTGAGTAAATGGATAATGATGGAATTCAAAGACTGCAACTTTTCTAATTATGGAATGTACTTGAAACCCTGATTCATGGGGGTAATAATGATGGTAATGTGTCCCAGGGCTACCTCCATCAAAGCTACTTGCATTTGTTATATTTCCCTTCACTCTGCCTGCTTTTCCCATGCAGTGTTTATTGTCTGTGGTTTATGCTGTGTGGCCACAAGGAGAGGAGTAAACCTGTATGGTTACTTTAATAGTCACAGTCATGCAGTTTCCTTATAGAACTTCATCCAACTGTCCCAGTAAAGTGTGAAATTCCGTTTTCTGGGAATTGTTTTCTTCTGATGTTTATGCTTCTTAACCAATGTCTCAGTGCTCTATCCACCCTATTCCCAAGGCCCCAAATGCCTTTCCTTTCTCCTTCCCCCATCAGTCCTAACACTGCCTTCATTTCTGACTGTTAAAATCCCACTCTCCTTTCAAGGTCCAGCTTAGCTGAAAAGTTGTTTCCTTAACGAACTCTTCCTGGATCCCCCTGCTGCATGGGATCTCTCCCTTATTTGGACTCTCAGAGCATTTTGGAACTCTATTAGGCCTTTAGTTAGCATTATAAGATTTGTGTGTGAATCTTTTCTGCCTAATTAGGGCTTGTGGGGGGCAATACGTTGCTTTACTTCATTGATCTGTCTTACAATGCCTCCAAAAATAAGTCAGTCAAAAAGCAATGGATGATTCCTTCTCATGTGTCAGACACTGTGCTAAGTGCTAGAAAGGCAAAAATATGGGTGTTGCCAACAAAGAACTCACATTATAACGGGAAAGACAAAATGCAAATACTATGTATATAGAAGACATATAAAGGGTAAACATAAAGTAATCTCAGAGGAAGGGGACTGGGAGTGGGTTTGGTGGGAGATATAGAAAGGCCTCTAGGAGAAGGTAAGATTTAATCTATTAGATGACATAGTGGATAGAGCCCTGAGTCAGGAAAACTTATCTTCCTGAGTTCAGATGTACAATGGAGACTGACATATAGGATCACTACTGGTCTTTGTAGTATCTGTAGAATCAGATAGAATTTGACTTGCCAGAATATTTAGTTCATCAAAGATACCAGGATTTTGACAGGTTGAGGAATAAACTGGAAGAATCCCAGCCTACCTATCTCATTCTTCTAGATAGTAAACCCTTTAGTTCATTACTTATCTGTGTCCTGCTAGGTTGGAATATTCATTGAATTTCTCATTAAACTAAATATTATACAAAACATTCGCACAACAAATTTCCTGCCATGGGAAGGCTTATGTTGGTTTGATCCACATTATAGGTACAATGGGACTTCTGGATACTACACATTTTAACTTATGATACCACACATTTATTAATATTTTATGCCTTTTGTTTTTTATTGCTGGTTGGATAGGCTTAATGTGAAGTATGTAGACTTTTTGGATGTTTGCTTATCTGAACTGTCTCAATAAAAATTGTACCGGTTCAAAAAAAAAAAAAAAAAAAAAAAAGGCCCAGGATAAGCTCCTTCTGTTTGATCTCCTAACCATGCTGCTAACTTAAGCTTTGATTGACAAAATCTGCTTCAGCCTTCTCTCCCCTTTGATTAGAGGGCAGAGTCCTGAACTTCTCCAAATGCTCCCAGTGGCCTTTCAGCTCCCTTCACTTTTCATCTGATGCATCTGGTTTGAGGATCCCTGATGTATCTCACTCTTACCCATTTCTCCCTTTTGTGTCTTGTCTCCCCCTACTAGATTGTAAGCCCTTTGAAGGTAGGGACTGGGTTTTTTTTGTTGTTGTTGTTAATTGTATCTTTAGTTCTTAGCATAGTATCTCTTTGGTAGTTAATAAATGTTAATTGGATATTGAGCGTTGGATTCTAAAGAAGCAGTGCTGGGCCTGAAGTCAGGAAGACTTGTATTCCTGAGTTTAAGTTCAGCCTCAGACACTTACTAGTTAGGTGATCCTGGGCAAGTCACTTAAATCTTTTTGCTTTACTTTCTTCATTTAGAAAAGGAAAGAACAAACAACTTTAGTGTCTTTGCCAAGAAAACAATCCCCAATGGGATCGTGAAGAACTAGACATGACTGAAAAACGACTGAACAAAAACATTGGATTCTAAATTGTATACTATATCTTTTTTCTCATTATTATTCTTCCTTCTTTGATTTTAGCCCTGTGTTGATTGATTACACACAAAACTGGCTCAGGGATAGTTTTCTCATCAATAATGAATTTTAGTCTGTCAAAATATAATAATTTTCATTCTTTGTGGTATTGAGGTTCACCATTCCTAACATCTATCAATTGCTTTTTTTTTTTCTTTGAAGAGATAACATAGAGATTTGAAGCTTCTTTATAATCTACAAATCTTTGACCTTTCTTATTTCTTTCTCTTGGAGTATGCCTTTTCATATGTGTCTCTTCATCCTCATCTTTTGTCACCTTTGAAATGAAGTTGCAAAGTAGCAGAATATGTCCTGATTTGATTTAGAGTGCATTGGCAAATTCTTTCTTTTTAAGTTTATTGCTATTTTTTGGTTTTTATGTTATAAACATTTACAGATTCCTCCTGATTCATTACTCTTGTAACAAAATGAAACAATTAAGTAATATGGATAACAGTGATCTCATCTGAAGGTATATGCAATATTTCACATCTGTAGTATATCTTTACCTCTTTATTTAAAAAAATAATTAATAGAAAATCGACATGCTCTCCCATCCACTTCTTATCCCATTGGAAAATATTTTTTTTCTTGAATAAAACTGCTTAGGCAAGAATAACAAATTCTCCTAGTGTCTGTATACAAAAAAAAAAAAAAATGCACACTTTATTCTGTGTGTATACAGGATGAACAAATGATCCATAAAATTATGTATCTGGGAGATTTGGGCATATGATAAAATATACTTGGACCCTTTCTTTGTCTCTTCAAGAAATAATGAATTTATCCCTCTACTGAGTAGTAGTTTTTTCTTCTGATTTCATTTGTAGCAAGTATGTCAAGATTTATGGAATTTTTAGATATTCCAGAAATATGTTTCCTCACTGGTCATTGCATAAGAACCTAACATTTAGGGGGCTAGCAGTTAAGTTAAAATTTGTGATGGCTAAAATCTGCATGATTCTTAGTACCCTCTTCCCATTTCCCCAATATTGTCACTGCAGAAGAGAAGGGGACTTAATATTTTCTTTTTCTAATCAGTTGTGATTTAAAAAAAAAAAACAAAAACAACAAAACATTACTTGGTGGTTAGCTTACTGGTGATTTGCCTTGTCTTGATTAGTTAGATTGGTATTCAGAAAACAGAATCTCTTACTAGAACTCTACTGGAAGACTCTTTAGCATATGAAATCTGTCATAGATTATATTCTAATAGTATGTAGCTTTCAGGAACCTAGGATCACCTGTTTCCTGGGGAAATCAGATTAGGATTTTGTGGTAGGTTGAAAGTCAGTAAATCAGTCATTCAACAAACATTTATTAAGTAACTATTATGATCCAGACACCATCCTAAGTGCAAGTGAGATAAATAAAAGCAAGAGATAGTCTCTGATTTCAAGGATCTCATGGTCTCATGGGAGAGTCAATATGAAAACAATTATCCAAAACATAAACACACACACACACACACACACACACACACACACACTTTTTTTTTTTTTTAAAAGAAGGTGGGGTTTTAGCTGGAATTTAAATGAAGTCAGGAGGTAGAGATGAGGAGAATATTCCAATATGGAAGCCAGTCAGTGAAAATACCTGGAGGTACAACTAGGTGATAGATTATTGGCCCTGAAATCAGAAGGATCTGAATTGTGAATCTGGTCTCAGACATTTACTAGCTGTGTGACACTGGGCAAATCCCTTAACCTCAGTGGCCTCTAAAAAAATAAAAAGGAAAGTAATAGAAAATGTCTGGAGAGAGTATCTTATTTAAGGAGCAGGAAGGAGGCCTATGTCACTGTACATTGTGGGACTGTAAGGTTTAAGAAAACTGGAAAGGTAGGAGGGGGTCAGATTATGTGATACTTTGAACTAAAAATAGAGGATTTTATATTTAATTCTGGGGGTGTTAGGGAGTCACTAGAATTTATTGAATAGAGAGATGATGTGATCAAATCTATATTTTAGGAAGATTAATTTGACAGCCTAGAGGAGGATGGACTGGAATGAGGAGAAACTTGAATTAGAGAGACTAACAAGAGGGCAATAGTTCAAACATGGAATAATGTAGTCATATCCAAAGTGAAGGCAATGTCAGGGTAAAGAAGGAGGTGGATATTAGAGGAGACACCTATGTTGGGAGCCTGGGTAGGATGGTGGTGCCCTCAATCGTCATAGGGAAATGAGGGAGAGGGGAAGATTTTGGAAGAAGATAAATTCAGTTTAATGTTTAAAAAGGTCGCAGCCATTGAGATTTGTTTTCCAGAAAAAAAATTTTAAATGCCTTTATTAAAACCATTTAGAAGACAGGAGATAGAATAAGCCAAAAGATAGTGTTTAAAGCCTTTCATATACCAGTATGAAAGTAATGTATGAAAGTGGAGAAAGTGTTAGAGTGACAAAAAAAATGATCTCTTATCTTGCCTGGGATACTAACTATCTGACTGTGGCAAAGCATAAAACCTTTTTTTTTTTTTAGCCAAAATTCCCTCATCTGTAAGATGGAGATAATAATCCTCGATTCCGCTGTTGCAAAGTTGATTTAGAGGAATTATTTTGTAAACTCTTTGCAATCATTTAAAAGTCATAAGGTGGTCCTCTATTACCAAGCCTAAATGTGTTACAATAAGGGAGGGTGCAGCCAGATGGTATAGATATAATTTCAAGGGACATCCCTACCTAGACTTGGGGGTGGATAGAATTTCAAGTCATATGAGAACTAGGGAATACTTCTGATCAATAGGCTCTGTAAGGAGGCATCAAGAGCACAAAGGTTGTTTTATTTCAAGCATACAGGAAGGCTTGGTATTGTTGACGTCATACCTGTCAGTCCCACAGACATATAAAATCATATAAAACAGTGTATGATAAGTACAGAAAGGCAAACAAAGTGTTAGGTGGTGCTTAAAGGGGGGAGGGGAAGGAGAGTTCAGGGAAGATTATTATATTGGGTTCCCTACAGCTTAGCACAGAGCCTGTTTCCTAGTCTCTATTGAGTAAATGTTTGTGGATAGTTAATTAAGGGATGTTTTCTGAAGGAGCTGACATTTAAGTTGAGCTTTGGGGAAGAACATTCCTAACATGAACAGGAGTGTAGAAGTAGGAAAATATGGCAGGTCAGCAGAGGGCAAAGAGTAGTTAGTCCAGTTTGACCAAAGTGAAACATAGAATAAGGGACTACAATGAAGTAAGTGTAGAAAGGTTAGATGATGTTCTATTATGAATTGGATGTTGCATTGCATACCGGTAGGCAATAGGGAGCCACTAAAGGGTTTTGAGTAGAGGAGTAATGGGACCAAGTTTTTGCAAAGTCTAATAGCTGTGTTGGGGGCAGTGGGTAGAGTGCTGGGCCTGAAGTCATGAAGACCTGAGTTCAAGTCCAACATTTAGTAACTGTGTGATCCTGGGCAAGTCGCTTAATCTTGTTTGCCTCAATTTCCTTATCTGTAAAATGAGTTGGAAAGGAAAATGGCAAACTGCTCCAATAAGTTTGTCAAGAAAACCGCTATTGGGGTCATGAAGAGTTGGACCTGATTGAAATGATTCCACAACAACCAACAGCTTCATAAAGGATAGATTGGGAGGTGATGAGAAGGGAAGAATGATGATGGGAAGACTATAATAGTCTGAGAGGGTGATGATGAGATTCTGTATTGTAGGATGATGGCAGGGACAAAATTAAGACAAATTAGAATCAATAGGAATTTGTAATTGACTAAGTATGGAGAGTAAAGTAGAAGGAAAAATTAGAGATTACACTAAAAGATCAAGTATGGGGAATTGGGCAAATATGAATGTTTTGAGTAGAAATGGGAAAGGTCAAAGGAGTATGATTTTCTTTTTTTTTTGGGGGGGATATAATAAACTCATAGGATTGTAGATTTAAAGCTGTAGATTTAGACCTCAGAGGTCATGTAATCTAATCCTTTCATTTTATTAATGAGGAAGCACATTCTGAGAAGTTGTGACTTACTCAAGGTCCCACTGGAAACAACTGGTAGAACTAAGATTTGAATATGATTTTTTAACCCGTTCTGTATTTGGACACATTGAGGTCAAGATACTTATGGGACATCCAAGTGGAGATATTATACAGGCAATTGAAGATGG
This sequence comes from Sarcophilus harrisii, assembly GCF_902635505.1. Classification (NCBI taxonomy): domain Eukaryota; kingdom Metazoa; phylum Chordata; class Mammalia; order Dasyuromorphia; family Dasyuridae; genus Sarcophilus; species Sarcophilus harrisii. Next base: position 191,406,993 of record NC_045426.1, read on the forward strand.
AGAGTGGTCAGGGCTGTTATCCACCTTGAAGAGATGGTTCAAGCTATAGGACTGAATGAAGTTTCAAGGAAAAGAGTGTGAGAAAGAAAAGATAAGGATTCAGGACAAAATCATCATAAAATATATACTTCAAGGAAAACCAATAAAAATTATAGAGAAATGATTAGAGAGATAAGAGAAGAACCATGATAGGATAGTCTCTGGGGCAAAAGGAGGCACTTTTCTTTTGAATATATAAGTGACATTTACTTTGATGTGTTTGCAACAGAATCCCATATGTGGAGATATTTTCTTTTCCTCCCCTTTTTTAATAATAGCTTTTTATTTTCAACATACATGCAAAGATAGTTTCCAATATTCATTCTTGCAAAACCTTGTGTTCCAATTTTTGTCCCTCCCTTCCCCCTCACTCCTTGGGAGACAAGTAATCCAATGTATGTTAAACAAATGCAATTCTTCTATACATATTTTGTAGAAGTATTTAAAAAAATAAAATGCCATTGCATACTATTAAATACAGATTATATATATATCACTAGAAATTTTGGTATCTGGGACAAGACTAAGTTCCTTCCATTTACAGTCCTCTGCTCCCTCAGTTAGACGTTTCTCTCTAGCCTAAAATTGTACCAAAGAGTAGATGGTTTTGTTTTGAGAGTCCTTCTTCCTTGATGCTTATCACCATTTTCTGGCTTTCTTTTTGCCTCTTAAGGAGCATTCTAGGGCTCCCCCAGTTTATTTTCCCCTCTTCTCTCCATTTAACCACCTTTTCAAACCACTAGCACATTTTGACCCTGGTCTGATGATGGATTAAAACTTTAATAGTTACATGAAGATGTAATTAAGAGAGATGGTGTATTAAAATAAAAGTCTATTATGAGAGCAGAAAAAGCACATTTAAAAAAAACTCAAAAACCAAAACAACGGTGTGGTTTGGGGAACTGGCACTGTCAGCTCCATGAATGCTTTGTTAAGCAACCTCTGACTGAGCATACACTGTTAGCGAGAATCTTGGCAGGTTACTGAGGAGAGAAGGAAAAAGTTCTGTGAGTTCCAAACTATGTGCATCATTAAAAGAAGCTTAAATGCCACTTGCAATCCTGGTCTCTGGGATGCTTTCATGTTACATTACATTCTCCCTGGGCTGACTTCAACAGTAAGGACAGGACTAAGCAGGGGAAATTATCTGGTATCAGGTAAACAATCTTGTGGGCTTATGGATCTTATTTGGGGGCAATGAGTATCTCTTCTGACTTTTTCCTAAATTTTCCTACCTATTATGTCATTCTTTCTCATTCTTTGCTTATCTCCTATCCTCATTTCATAGGTTTCATAGGATTGAGAGCTTATGGGGTTTTAGACATCATCTAGTTCAACTCCCTCATATTTTATGTGTGAAAGAAAGAAACTTGGAGTGACTAAGAGACTAGCCCAAGTTCCCACAGCTCTTTCTTTCCATTTCTTCAAGTTTTCTTTTTCTTCACCTCACCCTAAATTAATTTCCTCTGTATATTTTAGACTATGTCCCCCAAATTGTGAAAATGTAGAAAGAATAAAAAATTTTTAAATAAATACTCCCCTACAGTTGGTTATCCAAACTACTACCAACTGTGTTCATTCTTTTTATTGAAATATTTTTTAAAGTTATATTCATTTACAAATATGTCCCTCCACTCTTCTTTCCATTAAACCTTTCCTTTATAAACCAAAATTTTAAAACAAAAAAATTTAACAAAACATACTGACATATTTGACAACACATATAATGCTTTACATCCATAGACTTCCACTTCTCCAATGATAGGAAAGATGCATTTTTTCATGTCTTTTCAGAGGACAAACTTGGTCATCCTAATCACACAACATTAAATTGCCAATTTTTTGTTCATTTTTTGGTAGGAGTCATATTTACTGTTCACTTTGTATCAGTTCCTATGTCTTCCCATGCTTTTTTCTGTTCTTCCTACCAATTATTTTTATGATGCATTGATATTATATTAATTCATATACCTGATTCACCAATTGGAAATTGCCTTCAGTTCTTATAGATTTATTCTGTATAGAACTGAAACAAAAAATATATGACCAAAGGATATTAAACTTTTATCCAGGATATTTTCCACGTTTACACTTTCCCTTTTTATCCTAACTTTATTGATTTTGGGGGGACAAATAATTTTTTATTTTATATAATTAAAATCACCTATTAAAAATCTCTGTGCTTTGGTTGGGTAAGAATTTTTCCCTTATATAATTATATGGTTCCTCTTTTTACTCTCCTCTTCTTTTTATTATTATGTGACCTTTTATATTTTGTTTGCATAACCATTTAGAGCTTATTCTTTCTGCCAACATATTTTCCAGTTTTCCCAGCACTTTTTGTCAAATAGGGGATTCCTTCTCCCAGTGATTTATGTACTGGGTTTAATAAATACTAGCTTAATGTGTTTGATTGCTTCTAGTTTTTACATATTTAGCCTGTTCCTCTCATCTACTTTTCCATTTTTAAAACAGTCCTAGTTTGGATGACTCTTCTGTTATAAAGCAATTTGAGGTCTGATGAAATTTATGTTGTTTCCATTACTTCAAATTTTACTGCTGATTTTACATTTCAGTCATTTTTCCCACCCATATTGAATACTCACTTGTGACAAAGAGAAGCAATTAAGCAAAGAACATCTGCTCTGGATATGCTGATTTCTGTGCATTTATTTTATATCCTGCTTCTTTAAGGATGCTCTTAATCATCTCAATTAGTTTCTTTGTGGATTCTTTAGAGTTTTCTAAGTATAGCACTATATCACTACAGACAGAGATATGATATGAATGAAAAACCTGAGAGACATAGTTTATGGGTAATTAATAATCAATTTACTAATTATGGCTAGCAAATAATAAATTGAGGGCAGTGTTTTCTCTTGGCAACTAAAGATGAGGCTTGGAGGTCATTTATTTAAATACCCTTGGAAAAGGGATTGTCTAACCTAATAATTGTTTATCAAGTTAGACTGACCAAAATTAGCTAGATTAAGGAGAATGGTGCCATTAAAAGGGAAGTGCTAAAAGAGAGAAAGAGTATCTCATATCGGGCTTAGTCTTGAAGAGAATTTATCAAAGATCTTTATTATAAGCAGCTTTTTTTTTTTTTTTTCCTGAGGCAATTGGGGTTAAGTGACTTGCCCAGGATCACACAGCTAGGAAGTGATAAGCAGCTCTTTTATAGGGGACATTTAGCTTTGGGAATTTTTCTCAGAGAGCCCAGAGCAGTAAAGGCAGGAACACAGAAGGAGGAGTGATGATGCCGGATGGAATGTACTAAAGATATGCTAATCAATATCTCCAAAGGTTATTTGAAGATACCCAGAGATTGGGCGATGGACAATGGGGATTGCTAAAGAGTCCCTTCCTAAATAATCTGATAATCTGATCTATCTGATAATAGAATTTTCTGATAATATCTTCTTCCTGACAGGGGAAGAGAGTAACTCACATCAGGAAGAAGAAGATTTGAATTCAGATATGACATCAATCTATACTTACTGGCTATATTACCTTGGGCAAAGCATTATACTTCCTATTCAGTTTCCTCATCTGTAAAATGCAGATAATAATACTACTTATCCTCTAGGGTTGTTGTGAAGTTCAAATGAGGAATTTGTATCAGTGTATCAGCAAAGTTCCTGATACATAGTAAGTCCTTTATAAATACTTATTCCATTGATCTTATTTGTAATGTGGAATGGCGCCTTGGAAGGGGAAAGGGGTAAGATATAGAAGGAAAACTATATTATAAACAAAATCAATTAAAACTTATTTAAAAATTTTTTTTTCTGTAATTATTTAACTATTTTATGTGTTAACTATCTTTTCCCCAGCTACATTGGACACTTTTAGAAAAAAAAAATAACATTATCCCTTCTACAACTCTAGGGTTTAGGAGCCATGGTTTCCCCTCTTCTAACAAATCTGGAAAACTCATGTAAAACTTTAGTCTTTTTTTTATACCAGAAAAGAAGTCTGAATATTTTCTCTTTATATTGTGGGATGTTTACAATATCTTATTATAAAATGGATTAAATTGGTCTTAGGCTCTGTGTCATCTGCTGGTCTTCTCATACCATTTGTGGCTTCCACAAAAGTCCCCCAAATTCCCATTTAATTTCTTATGTTGACTTACAATATATTGAAACCATGATGGGAAAAGTTGTGATGTGGAAGGGATAACTGCATTATGTTTTATATTTCTTCTGTTATTTCCTTCTCTTCCTGGCATGGTCTTACATATAGAGGTTATTTAATGGGAGGAAGGGGAGAGAATAAATGAACATTTATACAGCGCCTATTATGTGGAGGCATTGTGCAAAGCACTTTTTTTTTTTTTTATTATAGTAACTTTTTATTGACAGAATCCATGCCAGGGTAATTTTTTTTACAAAATTATCCTTTGCACTCACTTCTGTTCCGATTTTTCCCTCCCACCCTCCACCCCTCCCCTAGATGGCAAGCAGTCCTATATATGTTGAATATGTCCTAGTATATCCTAGATACAATGTATGTGTGCAGATCTAAACAGTTTTCTTGTTGCACAGAGAGAATTGGATTCAGAAGGTAAAAATAACCCGGGAAGAAAAACAAAAATGCAAACAGTTTACATTCATTTCCCAGTGTTTTTTTCTTTGGGTATAGCTGCTTCTGTCCATCATTGATCAATTGAAACTGAATTAGGTCTCTTTGTCAAAGAAATCCACTTCCATCAGATTACATCTTCATACAGTATCGTTGTTGACGTATATAATGATCTCTTGGTTCTGCTCATTTCACTTAGCATCAGTTCATGTAATTCTCTCCAAGCCTCTCTGTATTCATCCTGCTGGTCATTTCTTACAGAACAATAATATTCCATAACATTCATATACCACAATTTACCCAACCATTCTCCAATTGATGGGCATCCACTCAGTTTCCAGCTTCTAGCCACTACAAACAGGGATGCCACAAACATTTTGGCACATACAGGTCCCTTTCCCTTCTTTAGTATCTCCTTGGGGTATAAGCCCAGTAGAAACACTGCTGGATCAAAGGGTATGCACAGTTTGATAACTTTTTGGGCATAATTCCAGATTGCTCTCCAGAATGGTTGGATTCGTTCACAGCTCCACCAACAATGTATCAGTGTCCCAGTTTTCCCGCATCCCCTCCAACAATCATCATTATTTTTTCCTGTCATCTTAGACAATCTGACAGGTGTGTAGTGGTATCTCAGAGTTGTCTTAATTTGAATTTCTCTGATTAATAATGATTTGGAACACTTTCATATGAGTGGTAATAATTTCAATTTCATCGTCTGAAAATTGTCTGTTCATATCCTTTGACCATTTATCAATTGGAGAATGGCTTGTTTTCTTATAAATTAGAGTCAATTCTCTATATATTTTGGAAATGAGGCCTTTATCAGAACCTTTAACTGTGAAGATGTTTTCCCAGTTTGTTGCTTCCCTTCTAATCTTGTTTACATTAGTTTTGTTTGTACAGAAGCTTTTTAATTTGATGTAATCAAAATTTTCTATTTTGTGATCAATAATGGTCTCTAGTTCATCTTTAGTCACAAATTTCTTCCTCCTCTACAAGTCTGAGAGATAAACTATCCTATGTTCCTCCAATTTGTTTATAATCTCACTCTTTATGTCTAAATCATGGACCCATTTTGATCTTATCTTGGTAGTGCAAAGCACTTTTTACAAATATTATCTCATTCAATCCTCACAAAAGTCCTGGGATATAGGTGCTATTATTCCCATCACAATTCACTTGTTTGCCTCAGTTTCCTCATCTGTAAAATGAGCTAGAGAAGGAAATAGTAAGCCATTCCAGTATTTTTGCCCCAAATGGGATCACAAAAAGTCATATATGACTGAAATGACTGCACAATAACAACAGGTGAGGGAACTTAGTCAGGGAGAGGGTAAGGAACTTGCCCAGGATTACACTGCTAACAAGTATCTGAGGCTGGATTTGCACTAACTCCCAATTTTTAACTCCCAGTGCTCTATCTACTGCAACATCTACCTGTCCCAGTTAGAATTTGTTGACTAACTGATTTATAGCCCATCTATCAGTGCAGGTCCCCAATCATTTTAGCAATTAGAAGTGCCATGATACTATTATTGAGTCTCAACTTCCTAAGGCTTGTTTTTCCTCCTGTACTTGATTTGGGGTAAGAATGTAGATAGTCACCCCCTTCATGGAAGGGAGAGAGGCTAGACATCTTAATTGGGCACAAAGGATTCTAAGTGGAAAGCTTTGGTTCAAATAGGCAAAACCTGTGGTATTTATGAAAGAAGAAAACAGTCTGAAGGGTGGTAGTGGCAGGAGCTTTGTTAGTATGTAAAGCAGGAGGTAAAACCAGCTATGTAAATAATGTCTACAACAGAGTGAGGAAGATTGGTCTATAAAACAGAGCAGCAAGTCTCAAACTTGGTAAAGAAGTGGTTTCTGTGGGTCCTGGCAGAGACTTGGATAGGGATGAAAACTAGGTTTTGTCAAACAGAAAAACAAGCCACACTGGGGAGAAATCAGATTGGATCTGGACTCAAGATATCCAAAAGACATTGCAGTTACTCAGTGACAGCTCACAAGTGGAAGGGAAAGGGTCACATTGCCTCATTCCACCTAATTTGCTATGCTCGGATTTGAACCTGAGGCACGTAAGTTTTCTTGAAAGTTTATTTTTTCATCTTCCCAGGCATAAACTCAATTCAACAATTATATCTATTTATTGGGGGGGGGGAATTCTAAAAAATCCCTTTCCAAGTATTCAGGTTTTAAATAATGCAGCAAGCATGGATGTGGCTCATAATGATCTCTTCATTATCACTATGTCCCTATAATAGAGGAAAAGCTTTTTGAAAAAAAATTTTTATGGGTCATTAGAAGCACATTAGTCGTGCATTTACAAATCATTAATTATCTTGGAGACTGTGGTGAAATGACCTTCCCCAGTTATTGAAGGGGGGTACAAACATGAAGATAATGCTGTCTGCCCATGCAGTTTTGGTAATTGCAATTATTATAACAATAGGCAGTCTGGTTGCCTTGGAATCAAGGGGACCTAAGTTACTTAGGAGCTAAAAATCATAGTACCTCAGACACTATATAATACTATAAGTTAGAGAGGAGTTGCATTGGTGAAGTTTCCACATTGAGAAAATTCTCTGTAGCTGTGAAATCAGGAGGGAAAGGGGAAAAGAAGGGAGACAATAGCTTTATAACATGCTGATCTGCCTCCCACATCCTGGGGAGAAGAGGCCCAAGATGGGCCTATGGGCCATTACTTTGATGTGAAGAAATAGAAAAGGTCTCCAATATTGACATATTAATTATTTCTATCAGTTTAGCTTAGTTAAGAGCTATAGTTCTAATGACTGACTCCCTAACAAATGGGTCCTTAGAATTATACTTCAATTTAACATTGACTAGCTTGTACAAGAAGGTATTTATTTCAAAGACACAGAAGTCAGAACAAGTATACAAACTTTTTCTTCAATACTCCCAGCTCACATGGTTCATTGCATGGCTTTTTTTCTTAACTGAGAAAAGATAGATTGCTCAGTAATTTGGAGTTTAGTCAATCCTACCAAGAAGAGAAACAAGCCTTCACCTCAAGTCATCAAGAGCCAGAAGACCATACAAAGACTTAATAAAAAGGAGAGGGAAGGAATAACCATTTTATAGAGTCCATTATATGTCAGGTACTATGCTAAGTAGTTTATAAATATATCATTTGATCATCACAACAACCTTGTGAGTTAGATGTAATATTCCTCCCATTTTATAGTTGAGGAAACTGAGATAGAGGTTAAATGACTTGCAATCAAGGCCACATTTGAACTCAGAGTCTAGCTCTTTATTGTGTTTCCTTGATAATCTATAATAAAATTTATTATATAGATTATTATTTATTATATATATTTAATACACTTTGCATTTTGTAATTTTCTCTTTAAAAGGGAAAAAAACTCAAAAGAATAACTCCTTAATTCAGAACTTGTATTTACACAAAGACTGAAAAGAGTAAGATAACTTAAGTGCCTCAGACTGTGTAGTGATAGGAAACCAGAGAAACTGATAGACTTTCTTTTAGTGCAGTTCTCTTTTTGGGTTACTTTAAGGGGCAGGTCAATCTCCAAGAGCCTCTACAGCTGTGGATCATAGCATCTTAAGGAGTTGCAAGGCAGCCTTTGCTGACACAGGTGTTGCAGACTGGGAATGAGATAAATTGGAGGCAGAGGGAAGAGGAGAGAGGTCAGACAATGCAACTGTCTCTCAGTGAAAGAAGTCAGAGAACGGTAACTGCCTCTCAGTCTCCTTGTATCAGCCTCTCACAAGAGGAGATCCATTCTGCAGGTCTGGGTGGGATCTCCAGAAGCCATTGTCAGGTGGCTCCCATGTATTTCAGCAGCTTTCCCATGTATTCCAACAGGTTAAAGCTTAAAGTAGCCTATGAGATGCAGGTACTATTATTTGGCCAATGAAATCATGATGGGATGAGTGATGTCTTGACTTGAGCATGAATTGGATTTAAGTGAGGCAGAATAGCACAGAATCCATTTTTGCCAGTCATGGAAGTCCAGTGGCAGGACAAAAACTAAGCTGACTGGTGACATGCTGGGATGAAGTAAATGATCGTGGCTTCTTTGGTATCTAAATCTCTCAGCATTCCACAATGCTTGCTTCGGCTGCCTTTGTGGCCCTTGGAACCAACTATTCTCACCTGCCCATTTCCCAGGGTAAGTTTCACTTGCTAGGGGTAGACATCCTAACTTAGTAATAGGTTTGGGGTTCTCAAACTTTTTAAATAGGGGGCCAGTTCACTGTCCTTCAGACTTCTGGAGGGCCAGACTATAGTAAAAACAAAAACTTTGTTTTGTGGTCCTTTAAATAAAGAAACTTCATAGTCCTGGGTGAGGGGGATAAACGTCCTCAGCTGCTGAATCTGACCCGCGGCCCTAGTTTGAGGACCTCTGATACGCCCAGCCTGAGTTAGCCTGTCTGGCAGTAAGGTTTTTCTGGGCGTGGCTGCTACATATGCTACAGCTTCATGGAGCCACAGGTGAAAATTAGGTGAAGTTAATGAATTGGTTATTGTTCTTCATGCTGGAAGGGGACCAAAATGACATGACTATGTTAGAATTAAGGTACAGTGTGTGACTTGACTGATCAGCTTGGAAAGTGGAGCCAAATTAGGTACCCAAGTAGAGTACCCAAGCTAGGTACAAATGGTCCATATGGACATTTGGGGGTGGAATTGTGCACACCTCACATTTCTTTTGAGCTATTGCAATTCTTCTTTGTTTATAAAGCACAGTACCTTCTTTGATGCAGGTACACCATGCTGGGTGGTGCTGTGCCAGTGTCTCCTATGTCATGCAATCAATTCCAAAAGTCTTCAGAGAGATTTTGAGAATGTCCTTGTATCTCTTCTGTCCACCATGTGTTTCCCTTGGATAAATACTCAAACCCTGTGACCAAAGTTGCTCTCTCAGCTGCAGTTTGAGAAAGGACCCCAGCGTCTGCCGGATGGTCTTCAGAATCTTGAGATAACTCAAATGGAAGTGATTCAGTTCCTGGCACAGTGCTGGTAGACTGTCCAGGTTTCCCAGGTACACAACAATGAGGTCAGCACAGTGACTCAATGAAGGTCAATAGATCTTCAGTTTAAAACGTCTCTCCCATAGTTTCCTTCAGAGCCTCACAAACACTGAGCTAGCTCTGGCAACATGAGCATTCACTCATTATTAATGGTAAAGGTGGGCAGCCAAGGTGGATGAGGAGTTCTGAAGAGGGCTGGCCAGATCTTCACACCAGCGATCCTAGTATTCCCTGAACATCTTACATACTCCATAAGGGTAGATGGGAATGGAGCATCAACCTCTATAATCCACATATTTAAGACGCCGTAGTCAAAGGTAGTGTGGGAAGAATCAATGGGTCATATGTGGTGTTTAAAGGTGTATACTTGAGCAGAAAAATAACAAGACAGCTTTAGGCAGGTACACAGGACTGATTACATATCATGAGGATTATAGGATCATGACCTCAGCTGTCTAGTCCAATGCCCTCATTTAGTAGATGAGAAAACGGCTTACATAACTCATTTAGATTACACAAGAAAGCATTAGAAGCAGCATTTGAAACCAAATCTTCTGACTGAGGAGCAAGTGTTCTGCTATAGCAAACATGCACTTTATTATGCCTTCTGCCTTTTGTGTCCTAATTTCTGAGCAGGGAGATTATCACAGCAGGGCACTGGTCAATTTGGATATCCTTATTCCTCATCTGGAAATCTGTCATTCTTTGTCCCCAGGGAGATGGCAAGGGAGATTCTATTCGCATTTTCAGAATATAGTGGTGTCCAGTGGGATACTAGTTAAATTTCACAACTGGCTCTCCAGCATCCTTCTAACCTTTATGATTGACACTTTCCTATCACTTTCTTAAGTTTACAAGATCAACAAAACAATTACCCTATTTGTAGTGACTGCAAATTTCTAAGATGTAAAGGCTCACTCTGAAAATTTCACAATCTGGGTTGGCTCAAGCACACACCAGGTGGTATCCCTATCTCGAGGCAGTTAAGTACATTTAAAAAATGGCATTAGATTTTGAATGAAAGGTCAGGGATTCAAACACTAGCTTTGCCATTTACTATCTGTGTAACTTGAACAAATAAATTAATTTCTATGTACTTTAACTATAAAGTGAAGGTCTTATGCTAGATGGTTTCAAAGATCTCTTCTAGCTTCAAATCTATGATGCAAGAATGCTTCAATGTTTCTGTAACATAGCAAAGGACTCAACTTGTCCCTTTGGTTGGCTGTTCAAGACCAGAATAAAATCAGCAGAAGAGAGGAGGAAGGAAGAAGAAGACGACCTATACCCTCCATCCTTCTTGCATCACCTGTCAGTAGTTGGTTGAGCAGGTCAACTAGATTGTAGTGTGATTGTTGAAATGATGGAGAAGGGTGGGGTCTCCTTTCCCTCCTCTTTTATATGTTCAATTTCTGAAATTCCATCTAGGACAACTTACTTTATATAGTTATGTTTCTAATAGGTTATAACATAAAAGAAATTCTTATCATTATAGAATTGTATTTCCACAAAGAAAGATTACTTTGTGACTCAATTTTCCTTGTTGAATGAAAGGGATAATCTATGGCAGAGATTTACAAGGAAATCTGATGTCCCTCATTCAGTTTCTGCCTTTTTAACTGTTCTTTCCTTAGTTTCTAAAAGCTCTAGGATAATGATGCTTGATCTTTTTTTTGTGTGTGTTACCGGCCATTTTGCAGTCAGGTGAGGCTTGTGGGCCTTTTCTCAGACATATATATAGATATAGAGATATATCTATATATCTATAGATATATATCTATATAGATCTACATATATATCTATATATAATATAGATATTTATTTATGCATAGTTTTCAACATTCATCTTTGAAAAACTTTGTGTTCCAAATTTTTTCTCCCTCCCTTTTCCTCATCCCCTCCTTTAGCCTGAAAGTAATCCAATATATGTTAAAAATGTGCAATTCAGACTAATATTTTTAAATAGGATACTGAAAGCTTTTATTTATAATCTCTTTATTTCTTTCAAAAGTTTGAGACATAATACATAATGATTGTGCCTATAAGGAAAGGGATGTTTGATACCTCTGTCTTTCCAGTGTTCCCCATGCATTATCTCATTTTTCCAGAGTTTATATTCATTATTTATTGTTCTTTGTTGTCACCCTTTTCTTTTCCAGACCAAACCTTACCTGGTTTATATTTCTCTTCCAACCTCTCCTTCTATTGTATGTTTGGCTTCCTTTCCCAGCTTATCAATCCACCCTAAGTTGGAGTACGGCATGGGGGTTCAGTCAAGGTCCTTAAAGATCTACTAGTTCAAATGTCACCACATCCTATTTTTTATATGAGGAACCTGAGTCTTAGAGCAACAGAATGATTTAACTTAATGGCACAAAGTAAGGACTAAGGTCCTAAATTAGAGGCCCAGGACCTCTAACTCCAAATCCAAAGCTCTTTTCATTATACATTAATAAGACAGACAGAGACAGAAAGACAGACACATACAGTGTAGATGATATCCGAGATGTGTCTAATGTCTGTATGTGTTGAATCTCTGAGAACATTGTCTCTGAAACACTTTGTTCCCTTAAGAACATCTGTATCAAGGTCTTGGGAAGTCAAGTAATTCAGAAATGAGATACCTAAAAGACTCCACCTTCTGAACTGTAGGTTTTTGATTCCTAGGATTCTTTAGGAGAGCTCTGATTGCTGTACTGAAATTTTGCAGGCAGTGTAATATAACAACAATAACAAAATTCACTATATTCAGAATGAGCAGTTCTAAGTGCTAATCTTATTTATAATAATAATTTACTGACCTTGAGCAATTCATTTAATGACTCTGAGCCTCAGTTTTCTCATCTGTAAAATAAGGAGAACTAGAATCCTTACTTAGAAGAAGATTTGATAAAAAGAGAAGGGAGAGAGTTTGAGTAGTTATTTGTCTAGTGGGGAAACATATAGAGAAGGAAAGGAAATATAGAGGAAGGGATATAGAAAGGAGAAGCTAGAGATCTAAGACAAATTTTATCTTCATAATTTTAGCTGGGGTGACCTTGGAGTCAGGAGAACCCAAGTTCAAATCTAGCCTTGGACACTTACTAGCTGTGTGACCCTGGTTAAGTCACTAATTTCTTGCCCCCTATCCCTCAAATAATTTTAGCTGTTTTTGATGCCATAGCTGGTATGAATGACAACTTTAAAATGACTAATTTCCTTCCTAACTTGAAATGTGGTTACTCTGTGATTCTATGAATCTTAATGTCACCGAGTACATATTTATGAACTTACTAAGTAGCAAAATAATAGCTTATGTTTGTATTACAATTATTGTTATTGACCTAATGGTTTATGTAGTAGACTGGCTTCACAGTCTACTAGAAAGCGTAACAGGATTTAGTGGAGCTTGCTAGAATAATAAATGTATTTTTCTATTTGTGAATCTGATTTTTAGAACCATCTTTTCATGTAATAAGAGCTCTTTAAGGGGCAATTAAATAAACAAACCTCTGTCTTGAGAATAGAAAGAGCAATAGAAAAACTATCTACCAATTCTGATAATTTGGCAACCATTAAGATGTATAAGAATGAGATTGGACAGAATTGTTTCCTTACTACTGGGAGCAACCCATACAATTGTATTTCCATATAGGGACAAAGACTTAGAGAAAGGTCACATCGGCTGACCAAGTTAGTTGTACAAAACAAGATATTGAACTGCTGAACTAGTAAACTGATAAAAATCACCCCAAAACAAGAAGTGGGTGAAAGGTAGTTGCAAATAATGCGTGCACATGCTTAATAAGTTAAGTATTATTAACTTTTCCTCCCTCAAAAAGGAGTTTTCTGCCATTTTTGAATATGGATTGTATGTAGGGTGAGGGAGGGGGAACATATCAAGGAGGAAAATGCAATGGGAGGACCAAGAAGTCTGTTAACTTAATTATTCTCAGACAATTGAGGTAATGAGGGAAGGACCTTGTGCTTCAGGATAGGAAATAAAAGGGTCATTCCTGCATGTATAAATGTGGATCTGCTCAGGGTGCATTAGCACTTTCTTGCAAGAATCACAAATAAACCAACTTACTTTATACATTTCTTAGTACTTTTTATCTTCGTAGCATATTTCTAACATTTTTTTCTTTCTTCTTCTCTCCCTCCCTCCTCCCTCCCTTCTCCCTCCCTTCATAATACATCCAATGACATTATTGATCCATTGGGATCACAAGATCCTAGAGCTAGAAATAAGAGTGAGGACAAGTAAATTGTTCTAGCAGATCCAGAATTATGAAGAAGAGAACTTTTCAAGTCATGGTAGGTGAATATTTAGGAAAAACATCATGAAGAAAGCAAAATTTCATCTGAGTCTTAAAGGAGAGGTAAAATGCTGTATGTTCATTTTGTTTATGCCTCTATTATGCATTATATAACATTTATCATAGATAATATATGTAAAGGTAGAAATCATGTCTTGTAGTGACTCTCACCATGTCAGGCTCATAGTAGGTGCTCATAAGTACTCAGGAAAATATCTCAGCTAACTTTCATACCTCAAATTCTTATATTCTTAGATAGTAAAAATTAGTCATCAGTTTTATACATATAAATCCTTTGACACTATATACATAGAATAATTGAAATAAAACTGGTATTTCATACACATACTTGTATGAGTTCAGTATGAAAGTTTTTTTTTGATTTTTTTTTTTGGGGGGTTGAATCCATACAACTTTGCAAGCAAATGTCCTTTGCATCTTCATAAAAGAGAGATCATCAGTAGATTAAAGAGAAGAGGCTGGTTTAATTGTTTCAGAGTTTGTTGGCATCTCTATATAGTTGGAAGGTTGGAAGGGAAGAGTAGATGTACACATCTTCTCTTTTTTGCCTACTTTATACCAATTTTGAATAGGAAAAAAAATCTTGTCTAAGAGGTGGCTAAAATTCTTTTCTTCAGGGAGATTTTGCATTTACTCAGGGTTGTTTTCCTTCACAGTATCCTTGCTTCTCATTAATCCAGATGAGAAAACATTAGGTACTCCTGATATTAGGTACCCTGGGTCAGGTCACTTTGTTTTAACACCTTAGCAGTGGTAAATCCGGTACTACTAGTTCAAACTGATTAAGTGGTTCTACCATGGAGGTAAGCCATTGTGACTGTGACAAGTCATATTATGTGATCTCTGCCTAAATTGCCTTAGTCATATCAACTAAAACAGACTCCCAAATATGATTAGTTTTTATTTTTATCTAAATGTCATCTAGCTTTTTGATATTATATCCTATTTTGATGTCAGGTGAAAATAGTATACAAACTTCTCTTTCTTTAAAAGTTTTCATTTACCTTAAAAATATTTACTAGCCTAAATATTGTGGTCATATCATTTCCACATGTTACTTTGGTTCATTAACCCAAAGAAACAGAAACATACCCTTATAGCAAAAGGATACTTGTGGTTAACCCCAGAAAACAATTCCCCACTAAATCCAAATAGAAGAGTTGAGGAAAAGAAGAGAAATAAAGGTAAAATGATACTAATTTGATCCACATTGGAGAGAAGTAGGATAGAGCACAGGAAGACCTGAATTGAAATCTAACCTTAAACACAAATTGCCTGATTCTGTTTGCTTCAGTTTTCTTATCTGTAAAATGGGGCTAATAATTGTACCCATCTCCTAGGGTTTTTGTGAAGATAAAAATGAGATATTTAGAAAGTGCTTAGCAAAATGCCCGACATATAGTATGTGCTATGTAAGTCTCATCTATTGTTGTTGATATTATTATTAGGGTATAATTAGCACTGTTATTGGGCTATAATTAGGCCTATTTCCTGATTTTTTTTTTTTTCAGTTTGGGACCTTTGGCTCCATGTCTGTTTTCATGACTAGGTTAAATAACTTCTCTAGGTGGTAAGTGAAACATTTTCTTATTCTGCACTTGAAAAGAAGATAGAATTATTTTCTAGAGTTTATTTAACTGGTTTATGCGTCATATCAAAATCACTTGATTTGCTCATTCAGTGCTGCACTGCTGTTACAGGGAATTATGACTCTAGCTCATTTCTCTAATTGGATCAGCTCCATCTTAATATCTGCCTGAGTAGGGAGACATGTCTGAGCAGGTTGCCTCAATTTTTTTTTTTTTTCTTTCCAACTGAGAAAGTGTGCATTCAGTGTCCAATTCATGTTGTGTCTGTGGAATAAACTGTGTACTGATTTAGGATGACTCAGCTTTGAATACTACATGGAGAGCAATGGACATGGCATACTGTTGGAGCAAGCTACTATAACACATAACTTTCAGTGAAGAACATCAAAAGGGAATGGGAGTAAAAAACAATCTCATCAGAGAAATGTATGATTAAAAAAATATGGATTGGTCATTTATAGAAAATGAGAGGTGACAGGTGGATAGTCCTAGTGGCCCATAGGAGAGCGAGAAAGGCCTGTGGCACATTGGTTGGACCTCCAATGGTTAATGGCGGGAACTACCTGATTATAAAGTCATAGACCTATCTAAGTAGGGTATTGGTATAAATATTTTTAGGGCTTGAAAACACATTTGGGGTGATGAAAGAAAAGCTTTAAAATGCCTGAAAACATAGAGGGAAAGGCCAAGTTACAATTGGCTCAATTGTGTCTGTATTTAATTTCTACCAGGAAATAATAGCAGATATTTCTTAGAACTTTCATTATTCTCAGAAATCTCTGCTCCAAATATATCAGAAGCAGGATTTATGTTTTCAGTAAGTAACACTGTAAGATATTGAAACACTGAAAATCGCCTATGCCTCCAGCCCCTTGCAATGAAAGGAAATATCAAAGAAAGAAAGCAGTTGAAATGTGGAAACCCTGTTCCTTCTGAATCAAAAAGCATTTCTTGGAAACTCTCAAATTTGGGCTTTAGCATAGAGCAATGGAGAGTAACTTGAATTATGTAAGTGAATAAAATAACAAATAAGTAAATAAACAAATGAAAAAATATGAGTCAAATTAATGGTGCTTGTGCATGCTGCCTTATGTTAGTTCATATGATTCCACTCTATAAGAGGAAAGTGTAGAATTTTGTGTTGTGCGCTCGCGTGCACACACACACACACACACACACACACACACACACACACACAACCAGCCTCAGGGATATACTTACTATAATGGGCTACTTACTGCTGTGGTCTAATTAGTAGTTGCAGAATTTAGGACAGGATTACATGGCAGGCACAGAAAATCTGTTGTGTTTAAAAAAAAAAAATCACTAGTGAAACAGAAAGCAAAGCAATCAAAACTCAGTTATTGGATCTATTAACATGACATAAAGATTTTATATTTTAGCATTCCTATTAGAACAGGAAGCATCTAAGTTGTGCAACACTTAAAAAAATTAAGACTCTCTCTCTCCCCAAATTGGATCATGGATTTTGAACTTCAAAAAGATTTGATTTTCTTTTTTTGGGGTAATATAGTAAGCCAGGAATTTATGAATTTAGCACAATTTCTTGAAGAGAGATTAATTTCTCAGCTCTCAAAGAGCACCAATGATACTAGGAGGGTGGTGTGTGATTTATTAGAATCAGTACTGGTTTTGGATCCCAGAGGATTTGGGTTTGAATTTTGGTTTTGCTACTTACTAGCTGTGTGAAATTAACTTGGCTCTGGGTTCTTTGTCCATAAAGTGAGGGATATTCAGAGTCAGATAATCTCTAAATTTTAAATCCTAAAACATGTAGTTTCTAAATCCTTTGATCCACATAACTGTAATAGGAAACTCCAGCATTCTAATTAGTTTCTCTTCTTCAGGTCTTACCCATCTCCATTCTTCACAGTGTTGCGAATTTGATATTAAAGTATAGTTCTGACAAGTTCACTCTTCTGCTCACTAAATTTCTGTGACTCTATTTCCTCCAGGATTAATTATAAAATCTTGTTAGATATTTAAAGCCCTTCATGACCCTGCCCCAAGCTACTTTTGTAGTCCTATTACAAAATGCTTCCATGAATCTACTCTCAAGTTCAGCCAACCTGGTAAGAGAAATGATTATTTCTCTCTTGTAGTAATAACTAATTATTGAATCAAGTCCAAGGTTTTTTCCCTTTTCTACTTCCTCTTTCAGAAATCAGCCTCTGTAGATTATTCTGAGTCTTGGAAGTGTAGAACTGATACTGAGAGGGAAAACACAGTTTGGAGAAATTTTAGTTTAAGTCAATGGACAGTTCATTGTATGGCCCTTGTCTGGGAAAATGTGTATTCTCCCTTTTGTCTGATGGGTAAGATGAATATAGATAATTCTGATCACTCAGTCTTGGTCAAAGAGATTTATGTACCTTATTCTCTCATTAGAATAGATTAACTTATTATAGTATTCATTCTCTCATTAATTGTTAACAAACAGAGTTGATTCCAACCTTCAGGAATATCCACTTTTTCAATGGCATGTAAGTATTGAATGGGTTCCATGAAAAGTCTTAGGCATTGAGGAGTGTCACTAATATCTTTAATTGTTGTCTGTCCTTCATTCTTGAAGAGGATCATGATAACAGGAAGGTTATGTCAACATGACATGTTCAATAAAATGATTAATCACCCAGAAATTATTCTCGAGTTTTTTTGTCACACTAGATTCCTTGCTGTTCTTTACCGATGAAGCTCTATCTTTGTACCTTCCACAGTTGATCTCTCTGTCTGAAATGCAGTTCCTTCTTACTGTGTCTTAAAACGTGGTGTCTTGGAATCTCCCAGTTTCCTTTAAAGTTTATCTCAAATACCACTTCCTCCATGAAACCTTCTTGGATCTCCCCAGTGGCTTATTTAACTCCTTGTCAAAATTACCTTAAATTTATATATATTTTTTTAACCTACTTATGAGAGGCAACTGTGGTATGTATAGTGGAGGAAGGAAGGTGTGAGGGGTGAAACTCAAATAGAAAAGGAAAGGATGGTGAAAGGAAGGGAAAATTGATAAATAATATATAAAGATCTCCGTAAGGTGTATGCTGACTTAGAAAATCACATTAATATTATCTATGTTTTATTGTGTTTTTATTTATTTTGTTAAATATTTCCCAATTACATTTTAATCTAGTTTGGGCCAAACCTGGAAATGTTGTGGACCATCTTTGGTGAAAAGTATGAAGCCAGCTTTACCATTACAGGGACTGGAGTTCAAATTCTGCCTCTGACTCATAATGGTTGTGGCCTTAGACAAATCTCAGTGCCTGAAACTCTCTAAGATCATAAATTGCAAGGCAGATTCCCATTTACATTAGTAGAGGGAATTGCCCAGTTTATAATAATTATAAATATTTGTTGATTGATCTTTCACTGCACACCTTAAACAGAACTACTTTTTCTATTAAGTAACCAGAAAATATTTATTTACTCCGTCTAAAGCACTGGGGGAATAAGTTATAGTCTCTATTTTCAAGGAATTTATCCAACTGGGGAAATAAACTTACTTACATGAAACAACAGTGATTGATGGAAGAAGATAATCATTTAAGTGAAAAGAGTTTGGAAGAATAGATGTACAAAAGCTTTAGTGGTTTGAAGGTGGGGCTTGAGAGTGGTGGTGAACTATGAGTGCTTATTGTCTTATTTATTGTCTGTAATATATTTTACACTTATTAAATATTGTCTTATAATGGTTCTTGTATTATTTATGGTATTTTAATTCTTTTGGTTGAAATATTGTGATTCCTACTGGATCTATCCCCTTTCTAAGCCTATATTTTTCTCATTTAAAGAGGGAAAAACATGAGTTAGGGAGAGATACTAAAGAGTGATACCAAATCAAGGTTTTCTCTCTTATGTAATTAGAGTAATCAGAGAGAAAAATATTCACAAAAGAAAATATTTGTAAAGTGGAAAAATCCTGTGGATACTGGGAAGGCAGGATTTGTCTATACTCAGAGTGGAAAGACTGTTCCAGAAAGTTTTGAAGAATTTCCAAAGATATTTTTCAGACTTCTGTCATGCAGATTGGGGTGGAGCTCCTGTGATCAAATCAGGGGAGTTATTGTCTCAGGCTCTAGGCACAGAAGTGATTTCTAGCATCTCTATTGGATCTATATCCCAAAGAGATCATAAAAAAGGGAAAGGGATCCACATGTGCAAAAAATGTTTGTGGCAAACCTTCTTTGTAGTGGCAAGAAACTGGAAATTGGATGGATTCTGACCATCAATTGGAGAATGGCTGATTAAGTTGTGGTATATGAATGTTAAGGAATATTATTGTTCTATCAGAAATGATCAGCCAGCTGATTTCAGAAAGGCCTAGAGAGATTTATAAGAACTGATGCTAAGTGAAGTGAGCAGGACCAAGAGAACATTGTACACAGCAACAAGATTATGTGATGATCAGTTGTAATGGATTTGGTTCTTTTCAACAGTGAAGTGATTCAGGCCAATTCCAATAGATTGTGATGGAGAGAGCCATCTTCATCTAGAGAGAGAACTTTGGAGACTAAATGTGAATCAAAGCATAGTATTTTCATCTTTTTGTTTTTGTTGTTTGCTTTTTTCTTTCTTATGTTTTCTTTCTCTTTTGATCTGATTTTTCTTGCATAGCATGATGAATACAGAAATATGGTTAGAAGAACTGCAGGTTTAATCTATATCAGATTGCTTTCTCTGCAGGGGAGGAGGGAGGAAAGGGAGAGAGGGAGAAAATTTTGGAATACAAGGTTTTGCAAAGATGAATGTTGAAAACTATCTTTGCATATATTTGGAAAAATAAAATTCTATCACTTTTAAAAAAGTGATTACTGTGGCATCAAATGCCATCAGTCTAGTTTAAATTCTGGCCTTTGAATCTGTTTAGATAACACCTGTATTTTCCTCTGTGGTTCAGAAATTAATTAGTATTCCTGGAAATTCTTTTATGAGCGACACTTAAAAGTAAATCTGGCATTTCACACAAAGCTTTGCACATAGCAATTGCATAATAAATGTTATTGCATTACTTTACATGTTATAAGAAAAAGCTTTGGAAATTTAGGCTCAAATTCCAGTTTAGACACAACAGTCTTTGTGATTGTAGGCAGATTTTTAACTCTTTTTGGATCTCAGTTTCCCCTTTCCCAATGCCCTTAGCAATTGGTCTACATGGACCAGGTCCAAGTTTGGATAGCTCTTATTTTGTTCTCAGTTGCCTCTGGGAATCTTAGAATATAAATCAAATATAGCCAATGTTTAGGCTTTACAGATATGACTCTCTCAATTGTTATGCAAGTATTCATTGTAACAAGGTATGATCATGGCAGAGGGCAAGGTAATACCCTACAGTCATAAATAAAGAAGGGGTTTTTGAAATCATGTAGCCCCACCTTCTTCATTATACAGATGTGGAAATTGATTACTTTAGAAATAAAATGATTTGCCCAAGATAATCTAAATAGGAAGTGACATTGCAAGCTTTGAACCCAAATTCTTTGGCACCAACTTGTTTTGGTGTTATATTGTCTGTTGGCCAATAGACTAGAGTATCTAAGGTTTAGTATGGGTTGGAATTAATGATCCAAAACCTAAGGGGGTGGACAATAGTCAAGTTGAAATCATATTTAGGGACCATTGCAAAAGATGGAGTCTTAGTTTCTGGATTGTTTTGCTTTTCCCTCCATAGGTGCCTCATCTGGTAAGAGAAGGAAAATAAGTTTGTGATTAATACTACTTTTGGAAGTCTATATGACAGGTCAAATTACATCATCCAGAGAACTAGAGATCTAAAGTTTTATAGTAAAGAACTTGATAAAAAATAATTTTATGAGAGGATACTGTGATTATAGAAATGGTGATCTATCAGTGCTCCTTAGAATGCCTTTTTCAGGCAGTTACACAAATTCTATTTATTAGCATTCTGTTGAAAAGCTAGGAGAGAAAATCCATTATTACTCAAAATGTTTTCCATATATTATGGCTTAAGTCATTGCTCCTCCAATTCTGATGTCATTTCTTGAGTCTCTTCTCCATAGAAAGTTGGAGAGAAAGTAGACAAATTTTTTCAAGGGCGTCGCTGTCGCTGTTTAAGGAGATGTGAATAAAGTCCCAAACAAAGGTACACTCCCTTATAAATAGTATATGTAAAATTAGGGAGTCCAACTAGGTGACTTCTAATGTAGCTTTTAGCTTTATCCATAATACAACTTCTTACTGGCTGCTTCTAGCATTACTGTGTCTTGTTAATCACTATTATAGTTATTTTAACAACCATGCAGCCTTGTGTACATTCAACTATAAAGCTCAAAGCTCATTAGTTATGTTGCCCACTACAATACCTCTAATAATGTACTCCCCTGACCTTACCAACTATTATATGTGTCCATTAAGAGTAACTGCCTCACCAGACTGCAGGTAACAAGTATTCTGGAAGTCTGCACCTACTCAAAACCATATCTTACAAGCCCTCATGGATGCATTCGTTTTTACTAGTCAACCAGAATGCACTATTAGTTCAAGGAATTTAATACAACAGTGTAATAGGAAAAGTAGCAGTTAAGATATATCCTTCAGAAACTTCTAGGAATCTGGGGTTCATCACTGTTTCAACTCCAAAACTTTTGTCATCCTATGTACGTGAGTAGAAGGAAAAGGCTCAAGAGCAACACTAAGCCCAGGAAGCAATGTTATTATTATTTTTACCCCACCTAACCACATTCCTGACTTCTCATAAAATCCTTTCCAAGCTTTGAGACTGAGCTTCTTGTACTACCTCTCTTTTTCTTCTTATCTTTTATTTTTTTTTTCTGTTTGATTCAGACTCGAGCCATTATTCTTATCACTTCAATTAAGTTCACCTGTCCTCCTATTGTTGGCAAGCCTTGCCATCTGACTGATATTTAATCAATTCGGGTAGAATCTTAGAATATGGTTATTTCTTACTGATATATTATAACTAGAGTCAAGTTTTCTAAAAGGAAAAAAAAACTCAGCACTTGGTAACCTTAACTGATTTCCTTTCTAATTTCTGTGTCCTAGATTCTATTGCCTAAATAATAGCTAAGATCACTTTAATAGTACCACTTCCATCCCCAGTGCAAATTAGACTTAGAAAACATAGTTTTTGTTTTATTTTTTAGATGGCTTAAGGTTTATCCTTTTAAAATATCTTTGTTATTTAAGAGAATAACTATTCCCATTCATTTTTGAATATCTCTATAACTATTGAAACTTCTTCCTAACCATGGGATGAGTTAATAAAATTCATGCTTAATTTAAAGAGAAAAGGGATTTTTTTTTTTTGGGGGGGGAGGAGGTGGAAGTGTGAAGGAATGCATTGGGTAGAATGGGAAAATAGAAAAAACTTACTAATGTCTTTTCACTGTTGCATGACAGAATTGAAAACCATTCATTTCACTTTTAAAATGGGGCATATAATTTTCAGTCTCAAGTACTCACTGAATGATTAATGGGAAAGCTTAAACATTATTTTGGTGAAATGCTGAATGGATTTCTCTACCCCTCCATAAATAAAGCAAACCAGGTACTTTTCTTTTCTTTTTTTTTCTTTTTGGGCTTCAACTATTCATTTTTGTTTTTAAAAGAAAGCTGCCTCAATGCAGCAGTTGATTTAAAATTATAAATACAATATTAATGTGAGCCTTGAAGAAATGAAAGGGTATGCTAAAATTTAAGAATTTTTATAAATTTAAAGATTATTTTGACCTTTATAGCATCCTAATGAGAACAGAGAAATCGAAAAATAGGGAAGAGGGAAAATAAACACTTAAGAAATCTTTACTCTGGGACAGGAGGGATCCAGACTCTGTGCATCCCAAACCTCTTTGATCACTGGTACTGTTAATTACTCAAGAAGGCACATTGACTTTTTTCAGGGCACAAGGGCCCCAATTGATGATAGCAGAGTAACTTTGACCCAGAAGTCAGTATAATGGGTATTTATGACCTATCTGTAGATTATCCTCAATTCTCTCAGTTATCCTTTTCATGTCTAAATCAGTGAGCACAATGATTCAGTATGATTCATTAGATGTCTATTTTCAAGATGTTAATTTTTTCCAATAAATATTTAAGTACCTCCTATGTGTAAAACCTTGTGCTAAAGCCCTAATTAAATTACAGAGATGAATGGAACAAGTTCTCTGCCCTTTAAGCAAATCTAAAGATAACTATATAAACTAAAATAGTATATGATAGGTAGGAAATGAAAATAAATGAGAATTCAGGGAAAGGAGAAAAAATTTCTCATGAAAAGAAATTGGGAAGACTTTCTGGCATTTGAGTAATATTTTAGCAGGTAGAGATGGGGAAAGCATAAAGAAAGATCTTAA
This sequence comes from Sarcophilus harrisii, assembly GCF_902635505.1. Lineage (NCBI taxonomy): Eukaryota > Metazoa > Chordata > Mammalia > Dasyuromorphia > Dasyuridae > Sarcophilus > Sarcophilus harrisii. Next base: position 191,430,903 of record NC_045426.1, read on the forward strand.
ACAGAGGAACAGAGTTTAAAAGTTCTGGATGTGTTTGGGAGAATGGCAAGTAAACCAATTTTCTGAGAACATAAGGTACTTGAAAGGGAGAAATGTGAAATAAGGCTGGAAAGATTGGTTTGACCCAAGTTATGGAGGACCTTGAATGGAGGGTAAGTAATGGAGAGGTGTTGAAGATTTTAGAGTATTGCCTTAGGAAATTTAAACATATAGTGGAATCTGAAGTAGGGAGGGACTGGCAGTAAGGAAACTTATAAGACAATTGCAATAATTCAGGGGCGGTAATGAGGATTTAAAACTATTTTGGTGGTAGAGAGAAGAGAAAAGGGATAATAATTGAAGTTGTGATAGTACATTAGATCAACAATTGGGAGAGCATAACAGGAGAAGAGGGCTGAAGATAAAATTTTGGATGATGTATATTTACATCATTGGAAGTAGAGGTACCAAGAGCCAGCAAAAGAGAAAGAGGATAAGTTGGGGAAAGAGGACGATCAGGCTTCAAGGAGGCAGTGACACCTTTAGGGAAGAATTTCTTACGAACTTTTTCAAAATCCTATGAGTTTTCTTTTTACTTGTAAAGTGATTATGGGGAAGATATCCAGTACATTGTACAACACAGAAAAACAAGGAAATATAATAATCCCCAATATAGCGCAAAATGTAGTCAGTTTAATGTTCTCCCCAAATCCACTTTTGACAAAAGTACTAGAATGTTCTGAATATTCTCTTGTTAATAATTGCTGTTGGATTCTTCAATATATCTCTTGGGGAGTTCTCTTTTCTGCCAGTTCACAACTCTTTGCCCTTCATTATAAGTTTTCATAGCACTATATATAATCAACTAAGTGTTGATTGAGTAGGGCTTTCTAAAGCCTCCTCTCTCCCATTCCCCAAACAGAATAGAGACAGAACCACTCCTTCCTATCCCTTCTCATAGGATTTGGTTGGGGTTTAAACTTCTCTTTTGATCACTAGCTTCTCTCTACTCCCCATTTTTCCATTTTGTATCCCCTTCTCTTTTTCTTCTTCCCAGGAAAGTAGGAATTTTATTCTTTTAAGTAGAGGAAAGCTTCCATATTACTGCTCTTTTTCTATTTTTTAAAGTAGTTTTTAAATATACAGGTTATTATCTTAAAATTATAAAAGCTCAGAACTTGAGATCAAAATAATTTTTGATTGCTAAGACAGCTCTTGACCTACTTAATTCTTGCATATTAAGTTAGTCACTGCTCTTTCCTCATTTGCTCTCTGTATTCAATTAAGGACTCCAAAATAATTGAGATAAAATTATTTTTATCTAGAGAAAGACATCTTTAAAGTATTATACTGAATAACAATCTAAAAGGTAATAGAGATAGGCTTTAAACCGTCAACCTTTTGGACAGAAATAGGAGCACAAAAGAACTTCACCAGTTGCTTGGGGTTTTTTCTCTGTGGGAGCAGTCCCATCGCTTCTGATCAGGATTTTTTCACTGAGCAGAGGAGCAAAGGACAGGGAAGATAGTCTAGCCTCTCTATCCTTAATGTCAATCCCCATTCAAAGCATCTTCCACTGTAGTTGCTAGTGCTGCTGCTACTGCTATGTCCATTTTCTCCACTCTTTCCTGTTCGAAACTCATTCAGATCTTCCCAGGTAGGTGGGAGACTCCCTCCCTTAGTTTCAAATCATTCAGATTTGCCTGGGATGGGAACACTATGAATTCCATAGTGCCTTATGAGCATTCTAAAACTATTTTCTTTGTCTACAGAGTAAATAGTCTGACCCTGTCTAAATACCTGGTAAATGCAAAAATCTATGCTGTCATTACAATATCAACCTTTTTGAGTTTTGTCTTGTTGTCTTATATCTCAACATCCTACAATAAAATTATCTATGAAAAGAAGGAAACTTATTTTTTATAAAGAGATGGGGGAGGAATGATTTACCTACACAATTATCATATGAATATGGATTTTAAAAAACTTTCCATTTAAATAAAGTTATTTTGTTAATTTTTAATATTACCTGATGTCCCTGTCTTTATCACTTTCATTGTTCTTATACTAAGATTACAGTTTATAGCTTGTGTTAATATTCTGTAAGTTAGACTTGAATTTGAATTAATGAAGTAATTTTAATACAAAATAGAATATACTACTGATGCCAGTTGTGAACTGGTCTAGACTGAATCTGCCTAATTCTTCCAGTAATGTAATAAATTTTGTTGGAGATCTAGAGCAATGAAACTCATTTTGGCTGCTTAAGCATTGAAATCCCATTGGATTTAAAAGAACTACCAGTGAATCAGGAATTAATTAATTTAAATGTATGTGTGCTTTTAATGAGTGTACAAAGATCAAGTGGTTTGATTGTTGACTTGTAACTACTTGCTGGGTAAGTATGGGAGAATTAAGTTCATGTGTCAATAGACTGTATTTAACACATATTGCAAAAAGGTATAAAGTTTCTTAAACAGAATATTAGCATTCTTAAATGTAACTGTTAAACTGTAAACTCAAATTAATTTTTTCCTTGCAATATGTGGAAAAGTACAATTTGATATACATATTTTTGCTCTGATCACAGTGTTCTGGGAACATAGTTGCTATAAAACTAAGATCATGCTGTACCCAAATATTGCAAAATGATTAACATAGCTAGAATAAACCAGAATTTTGGGATTTGTATATTTACTTTTGAAATTTTGGATGCAAAAATGTCAATTAAAATGACCTTACATACAGAGTTTGTTGAAAGTTTAGTGATTCTATAAGGGAAAACAATCACAAAATCTTGAAAAATCAAGAAGTGGTCATTCATTAATGAAGTAGAGACTTTTATTTTATTAATTTTTATTAATACAGCAAATATGCATAGATATAACCCATGTAAATAAGAGCTCTTTGAAATTCTCAATAATATTTTAGTGTAAAGGATCCTGAGTCCAAAAAGTTGGAGAATTGCTAGTCTCACATATATTTGTGTAATTGTCAGCTTATCAAATAGCCTTCTGTAAAAGTAATTACCAGAACAGAACAAAATGAACTAGATATGATGTGATCAGGACAGAATAAAAGGGGAAATGTCATTCTTTCAATCTAGGCATATTACTTTTCTCTTGGATCATCCTAAAGTTCCATTGTCCTTTTTTAGTTGCTAGTTTTTGGAACCTGTTGGACTTTACAGTCATCATTTGAAAAATGCTATGTTAGGAAGTAGAAATATCATTAAAGAAAGCAGAAATAGCAAGAGTAGATAGACCAGGCCCAAAGTGGTCTTTGCTAGGGACCATACAAAATCTGAAGGATCAGTTCTCAAGGTACCTGAAAGAAAGGAAGATTCTGAACAATTGAGAAAAAAAATTATACATGTTATTACTACCCCCTCAAAAGATGATTGTAATAATATCAATAAAACTAATCCATAGGCCATTTTCTTATTATTACAAAATTTCCAGAGAATATATCAAAGATATTAACAAAATCTGGAAAAAAAAAGTTTTGCTAATGATAATTTAAGCAGATCACATTTTTAAAAAAATGGTATTTTATTTTTCCAAATACATGTAAAGATACTTTTCAGCATTCATTTTTGCAAAACTTTGTGTTCTGAATTTTTTTCCGTCCCTTCCTTATCGCCCCCCCCCACTTAAGACAACAAGTAATCTGATATAGGTTAAATATGTGCAATCCTTTTAAACATTTCTATATTTGTCATATTATGCAAGAAAAATGAGACCAAAAGGAGGAAAAGAAACACGAGAAAGAAAAAAGCAAACAAACAAAAAGGTGAAAATACTATGCTTTAATCTACATTCAGGTTCTCTGAATGCAGCTGGCATTTTCCATTCCAAGTTTATTGGAATTGTTTTGAATCACCACCTCTGATCTTCTTCACTATGAACCCATTTCTTCATCCACTTAGACAGAGACTGTATTTAGTTCCAATGAAGTTTGACCTCTTAAAAGAAAGAGCTCTTTAGACCCCCTTTCCAATGTACAGCCCCGGGGGGGGGGAACCCAAATTTTGTCCTATGTCTAGAAAATACCATTTATTAATTAATAAGTCATTTTATTTACTCAGCAACATACTAGAAATTGAGATTTACCCAGAAAGCCTCTGACTTTCTCAATGAAGAGCTATACCAAAACCTAACACTCTAATTTGTGAACCATTAGTTATGTCCTATATTGTTGGATTCCTAGTGATCATTACTATCTTGGTATGCATTTGCTTCCTAGACTTCCAAAGACTTAGCATTAGTATGCAGCACAAAGCAATCTGCATAAGGGAAAATAGATCTGAACAAGTCTATATATGGTAGGAATGGTGCATTTGTGAAGCAGTTGATGATGACTGAAAACCAGTTAATATTTTTCATTCTAGCCAATTCCAAATAGCGTTGAAAGGGTTAGGTCAAATTGTTCTTCTGCCTTTGATTGTGAGATCATTTAGAGTTTTAGAAATGATTGCATAATTTGTATTTCCTTTTTAAAAAAGTTATTATTTGATATTTTATTTTAACCTCACCATAATTACCCCTAGTTTCCTTGTCAGAGAGCAATCCTATGCAACAAATAATATTTTTAAAAAACAAAAAGGGGAAAAAAATCAACATAACATTAACATATTGAAAAAGTCTGAAAATATGTTCAATATACTATATTTGTGGATCTCCTACTTCTTCAGAGGGATGGAGTGAGGAGTGATTTCTCATGTCTCCTTTGGAGTTATGGTTTATCTTTGTAATTTTGCAATATTCAATTTTTGGAGATTGTTCTTTCCATTTTATTTATTTTAGCATTTTAATTTATTATTTATTTTTAACTTAATTTCTTTTTAAATTTTGAGTTCTAAATTCTCACTCACCCACAACCAATAAGAAGGCAAACAATATATTGATTATTCATGTGAAATTATGCAAAACATTTTTAAATATTAGTCATTTTTCAAAGAAGCAAGAAAAATAAAGCATGTGAGAATTTTACTTCAGCTTCCACTCGGAGTTCATCAGTTCTCTGTAGAGGTGGATGGTATTTTTTTCATCATGAGTCCTTTGGAATTGTCTTGGATCATTAAATAGAATAGCCACTTCTTTTACAGTTGATCATCATTACATCATTGATGATACTGTCTTTCCATTTATTTTGATGTACTCATGTATGTTGTTTGCTTGGTGCTGATTACTTGGCAACAGTTTACGTACATTTTTCCTATGCTTCTCTATATTCATAATATTCATTGCTGCTTATAGTACTGTCATATTCCATTATGTTTATGTACCACAATTTTAGACATTTCTCAATTAGTAGGCACTTATTTATTATCAATTGTTAGCTATCACAAATATTTTGATGTATGCAGAATTTCTTCTTATGTTTAGTAATAGAATCTCTGGATCAGAGTATGGACATTTCAGTCACTCTATTCACTAAATTCTAAATTGCTTTCCAATATGGTTGTACTAATTTATAACTTTATTAGCAATGAACTTGAGGATGCCTAATCTCTACAACTGCTCTAACAACATTGACTATTTCTATATTTTATCATTTTTTGTCATTTTTCAGGATGTAAGTTGAAACCTTAGATTCTAAAAACTGGCAAGGGATTGTTTTTATTTGTATCTCTCAGCCTACTCAACTTCAGTGAATTATTCTTCTATGCCATTTTAGCTAACGCCATTTCCCCAATCCCTCAAACTTGCAACCTAGGAATTATTCTGGAATCCTCACTATTTCTCGTTCCACCCAGTCTCCATACCCAATCTGTTGCCTTTGTATTGATTTTAACTTTGTAATTTTCCTCAAATATATTCCCTTCCCTCTGCAAACACTGACTCCACTTCAATACAAGGCTTCATCACCCCGTGCCTGGACAATTGTAATAACCTACTGGCCAATCTGCCTAATTCATGATTCTCCCCACTCCAATGCATCCTTCATTAAGCTGTCAAAGGGATTTTCCTAAAGCACAATTTTGATCATGTCACCCTTCTACTCAATAAACTCCATTGCTTTCTTATTGCTTCCAAGAACAAATTCTATTTATAATCTAGCCCCCTCTTACCTTCCAGTCTTTTTATACTTTATCCCCCACCTTTATTCCAAGGAATAAACAAGACACTCCATCTTTTGACTCAGGACATTTTCTTTGCTTGACCCCATGCCTAGAATATTCTCTTCTGTTTATTCTGACTAATGACTTCCCTGACTTCCTTTAAATACCAACCAAAATCCTATCTTCTATAGGAAACCTTTTCCAACCCTTCTTAATTTTAGTGCTTCTCCTCTTTTAATTTCTTATTTGTTCTATATATATGATTTGCTTTGTATATATTTATGTGCATTCTCTCCCCATTAGATTGTAAATTTCTTGTGACCTAGGTAGGACAGCCTTTTGGCTATAATTGTGTCCTCAGGATTTAGCAAAATGTCTGATATGTAATAAAAACTTAATAAATATTGATTGATTAATTTGTCTTATTTTCAGTAATTTGGGACATTCTTTTTTTTTCAATAACTATATGCTCATTTCCTTTGACCTGTAAACTGGGGAGTAACTTCTTTTGGATACCCACATACGTCCATGTACACATACATACCCATATACACAGATATGTGTACATATATATTGTATATATGAATGTATATATGTTTTTATATATCTATGTCTTTCTGTATATGCAAAAGAAATTTCTTTTGGAAACATACAACATATACATATGTATCCCCCAAAGCTTCTATATGTTATGTTATATATTATATGTATGTATAGAATACACAAATCTATGTTTATAGAGATAGGTGTGTGTATACACATACATATGCACTTTTTTTTTCTTTATACATATGATTCCAAAATTCTTATCTGAGAAATTTGATACAATTTTTTTTTTCTCATTCAAGTTCACTTTCCTCTTTATCTTTGGTGTGTTGATTTTTGTTTGTGCAGAAACCTTTCACTTTATATATAAGTAAAATATTCTATTTTAATCTTTTGTAATGGTCTTTATCCCTTGTTTAGTTAAGAATATATCTCCTACCTATAGTCATGAAAAATATAATAGTATACATTTTTAGTAATAATATACAATAATAGTATACATTTTTCATAAATTATTAACAAAAGTCATCAAATCCCAGAGAAGTCTGCATTTCATGTAGATTAGTTCAATGTGGCCAGCTGATGACTGTTTCTCTTGTCTCTAGAGCAGTGCTTATTTCATATTGAGAAACTATGTGACCCATATACTTGACAAAGAATTACAAACCAACTCTTGTCAACTGACATCTTCAGACCAGAACTTTCCAGTTGACATAACATTTTTATCTGTCCTTTATCATTTTCTTCCTTGGTATTTCCAAAGACAATTAGGTCATCCAGGTACACCAACATTTCTATAAGCTCATATATTAAACCATCTGCTCCATAGGTCATTGAAAAGTGGCAGTTGCCCTTGAGACTTCCTGGGGACATATGTTCAAATTGGCAAAATCCTTCTGCACAGACACAGGCTGTCTTCTTGTTTCTAGACTACAACCTGCTATTAATTGCTAACCTTTATATACCACTTACTATGTGCTAAGCACTTTCCAATTACTATGTCATTTGATTCTCATAACAATCCTGAGAGGTAGGTGCTATTATTATTCATATTTTATTTATAAGAAAACTGAGGTAAAATAACTTTCCTTCAAGTTTCAGAGACAGGAAGTGACTGAAATTGGAGAACTCAGTTTTTTTTTTTTTTTTTTGACTCCAGCCCTAGTGCTCTATTCATTGAGCCACTTGATATCTTATGAGTCTCTTCCATTTCTTCATTTCAGTCACCAGTGATTTCAGTCAACATGTCCTATGCAAAGTGATTATTTCCTCCTCAATTGGATGTATAAATCTACTGAGCAGGACCTTATCTTGACATAGTGAAGATTTTGACTTAGCTTTTATTGGAGCTTGCAGTCTTCTTAAATGAACATTTTTGTGAGAGTCTTGAGTTTTATTTTTGATTCTTTTATGTACATATAATATAGTTCACCTAGAAAACCCCAGAGGAACAGTGAAAATAGATCTAGAGAATAATTGATAATTTCAGGAAAGTAGCAGGGTATAAAATAAATCAGCAGAAATAATCAGTATTTCTGAAAAAAAATTAAGATAAATGGAGATGAAATAAGAAAGAAATTCCATTCAAAGTAACTAATATATATGTATATATACATATACATATACATATGTATGTACATATGTGTGTATATATATATCTGCAAATTGACCTACCAGAACACATTTAATACCTATATAAATACAACTATGAAACTTTTTTTTTTTTTATAGAAATAGAGGAAGATTTACATATTTGGGTAGGAATTCATTTTTCATGACTGAACTGTGCATTGTAATTACCACTTAATTTATAAGTTTAGCATCATATCAATGAATGGCTAATTGTAAAATTAGATAAAATAATATCAAAAATTCATTCATTCAGAAGAAAAGATCAACAATTTCAAGCTAAACGAGTAAAAATGCAAGAATGGAGAAGGTTTTTCATTAAATGATTAAGTATATAATAAGTAATTTAAGTATATAATAAAGTGATTTAAAAAAAAAAAGCTATTTGGTTCTGGTTAAGAAACAGAAAAACAGATGAGTAGAACAAAGCATATAAGTGAGGCCCAGAAGAAAATGAACACAATAGCCCAGTGTCCACTAAATCCAAGAATATAAACTATGTGGAGAAAAAAGAACTCCCTTTTCAAAAGAAACTACTGACAAAGCAGTTCTGGAGAGGAACTGGTCAGAAATAAAGAGTTAGAACATAACCTTACATATATTAAGCTCCATATGGATAAGCAATTTAAAAATGAATGTTTGCAGCAGGAAGAGTTACCTTTTAGGAATATGGTTAGAGGAATACCATAACCAAAGTGATAAATGTGATTAAAATCAAAGTAGACAATTTTGATTTTATAAAATTTTAAAGTTTTTGTATGAATACAAGAAAAATGTCACTGGGAAAAAAATATTCTTGTCAAATATCCCAGAAAAAATCCTTATTTTTAAGATAGATAATGAACTGGCACAATTACATAAGACTAAGCACCACTAATAGATGAATGAATAAAGTATAGGAATAATTTTCAAAAGAAGAATTGCAAATCCATCAGCAATCATGAAAAATTATCTAATTGCTAAAATATAAAAGAAATGCAAATCAAAATAGCTCTGAGATTTTACTTCATAGCCATAGAGTTTGCAAAGATGATAAAACTGGAGAAGCTGTGGTAAAGTGGGCAGTTTAATATGTTGTTGCTATAGCTATGAATTGGTTCAACTCTTTTGGAAAATAATTTGGAATTATGTTAAAAAAATTACTAAGCTATTCATCCACTTTGAGCTAGTGACCATTTTAATTATATATCCAAAATGGTCAGAGACAAAAAAAAAACTTACATATACTAAAATATTTATTGCAGCATTTTTTGTTGAAGCAGAAAACTGGAAACAAATCAGGTATCCATTGATGATGAATAGATGAATAAGTTGTGGTATATCAATGAAATGGAATTTTATTGTACTATTAGAAATGAAGCAGGTAGGTGGCTCAGTGGAAAGAGTGTAAAAGCTGGAATGAGGAACTCATCTGAATTCAATTTTGGTTCAGACACTTACCCCTAGATGTGTGATCCTGGGCAAACCACTTCACCCTTAGTTTCCTCATCTATAAAATGAATTGGAGAAGAAAATGGCAAACCATTCCAGTATCCTTGCCTAGAAACCGACATGGGGTCAGAAAAACTAGACATGACTGAAAATGACTGAACAACAACAAAAATAAGAAATGAGACAGTTAAGTGGCTCAATGGATAGAGTACTAGGTCTCTAGTCAGCCATGTGAAAATGGCAGAAAGCAATGACTTACAGGGTTATGTGTGACATAAAACCAGAGGATAGTCAACCCAATAGAAGCAGCATAATGATATCATTGAAAAACACTCATGGAGTCAGAAACATAATTTGTTCCTTGACATATTTGCCCTAGCTACACATTCCCAATTTGTATGTGCCTCTCTCTATATATCTGCATTTATATGAACCTGAGTTTAAAATCTGACCTTAGACATAATTATCTATGTGACTCCTAATTTTATTTTCCTTAATCTACTAGAAAAAGAAATGGCAAACCACTTCAGTATCTTTCCAAGAAAACCTCATGGATATATTGGTGTGCTATGAACAATATGAGAAATAAATAATATAAAAAATTCAAAGAATCATAGGAATATTTATGTGAAGCAGTACAGAGTGAAAAAAATAGATCCAGGAGAATGAAGTACACAATTACTACTTGGAGTAAGTGGAAACAAAATAAGCAACTAAAATTTAATAATATTAATAAATCAATGAAATTTTTTATTCTAGAGTAGAGATGATGATATATATATCTCCTGTCTCTAGAGGAGCAGGAAAGGGAGCAATAATATGGATAACTGTCTGTTGCATACATTTGTAAATATGTCACTTGTTGCTTTTACTTTTTTTTTTTTTTAATAATAGTGGAGTATTCTATGGGAGAGGGAAATATAATAGGAATTAATTGTGATATAAAAAACAAAGGGTCTAAATTAAATGTTTTTAAGGAGAATTTCATTCTTTACATCTTTTTATCTGTCTTTGGATTTTTTTCCCTCAACACTTTAAGGCCTTAGGATTCTTTTATTTCTCAAAACTCTTTAAAATCTCTACTACCAGTCTTGAATGCATGTTACATTATCTATGGCTTTTTCCTCTCTTTTAGCATGAATTCTAAAATGGTATAGTCTGTTAAATACTGGCTTCCTATCATTTCTCCTTAAGAAACAGTTTCTCATTAGTCAAAACCAGTCCCAGAATAACAATGCTTTCTCTTTTTTTCTTTACTATCTTATAGATGTATTAAAGAAAAAAAAAAAAAAAAAAAAAGGACTAGCCATACAGGGAAATAGAATGTTCAGCCCAAGTACAAACCACATTAGATTTTTTGGGCAGGGTCCCACTGATTGCTCAGCAAGATGAGTGCCTGTAGGGTACATTGCATGAGCTTTGATTTTTTTTTTTGTTGTTGTTGTTGTTTCAACATGTTGGGTTCCAGTCTCATTTTCATTTTAATGCAGTATGTCAATTGCCACATATTGAATTTTAATGTGCCTCTTCCCTAAATGACTTTACAATGAAATCTCAGCCTTAGATATATGGCTTCCCTTTGATGATGGTAGATAAAACAATGATGCATCTTATGCAACTGGTAGTAAACCAACATCAGAGAAGCAATATTTTTTAAATGGCCAGAGTAATCATTTAAAATTCCAAAAATCGGTAGAATTTTGTATGGCACCTCAGGCAACTTCCTCCACATCCAATTATATTACTGGCTCTCTTTGGACAGGATGATACTAGATTCAGGGTACTCTATAGGTTCAAAGACAATCAAAATCATAACCTATGAGCCCTCACCAGTATGCTTATCTTTATTAGTTAATGCAAAAGCACAGTAAAAAACAAAAACAAAAACCAACAAAAAAACTTAAGAAAAGTAGCAGTAAAACATTTTCCTCATAAACTTAGAGTGTACACATTTTTCCTTAGTGTTTTACTTTTTCAAATATATGTAAAGATAAATTTCAACAATCATTTTTGTAAGATTTTGTATTCCAATTTTTCTCCTTTCCTCCCTTCTTCCTCCCAAAGAGGAATCTGATGTATATTAAACAAGTATCATACTTGAAACATATTTCCATATTTGTCATGTTGTGCAAGAAAAAAATAGACCAAAAGAGAAAAAAACACAAGAAAAAGCAAGCAAGCAAACAAAAAAAGATGAAAATATTATGCTTTAATCTACAGTCAATCTACTTGCATTTCTGACTTTTTATATGTATATGCACTAGCTTTGTTGGAGCAAGATTAAAATCTTGCATAGTTTTGAGGGGTGAGGTGGTCTTTTGAGAAATAAAATTGACAGAAATGGAATAAATGGGACTATCATAGGGAGTTTAGGCTCACCTGGGCTCTTTTTCCTAATCTAGGAATTTGGGATTATTCAGATAAGAGAACAGTAAAATAGTCTAAATTTAGGGGTAAAAATAACTTCAGAATGCTTCTAGATTGTCTAGATTGAGGAATCCTAAGGATTAAGAATGGGGCAGATGTCAAAACTGAATAATTTTGGGATATTTAAAATATTTGATAAATTTAATGTAATCTATATTTATATTTACTACTATATTGCAATATACTGTGCTTGAGGAAATGGAAGGAAAGGGAGAAGCTTCAAATTTTCATCCTCAGTCAGATCTTGCCTTGGTGAGGTGCAAACCGTTCTGAACCTGGAGTCTGGAGGACCTCAGTTCAAATCTCCTCTGAGACACTTAATTAGCTGTACTTTATGGTACTGCCACAGACAAGTTGCTTAATCTTTGTTAACTTCAGTTACCTCAACTGCAAAATAGGCATAATAATGACACAACTTTCAGAATTATAAGGACCAATTTGTAAAATGTCTGGAAATGCCATATTAATATTTGTTGTTGTTTTTATTATCCTGAGCCTATTTTTTCCCCTTGATTGATTCTGTCTTCTCAACTCCTGGAGTTTTCAGAATCATGTACAAAACTCTGATCCACCTTTATTCCAGTCTGGCTCCAAAAGAACAGTAAAATATATGCATGACTTTTTAGTCAAAATAAGATTTTACTTTAAATTTAGAAGTACATTAAAACCATAGAAAATCTATGTCACCAAATGACTACATTAATTTATTTAGTCAGCAGACATCAAGGCAAAACAGTGTTTTGGGACCTTGATGAGAGCAAAGAAAGTTCCAGCTCTAGCAGAATCATTTTTTTGTAATCCCATAATCCAGTGATCTAATCTTCATTTTATAGCTCATTATGAAGGTCACAGAATTAATGTGACTTACTCAAGCTAACATAGCTTGTTAGTGACAGAATCAGGATTTTAACTTTTCTTCTGATTATAAACTCAATATATTTTGCAGTATACACGTGATGAAAGTCCTGCAATAAATGATTAGTATTCATAATATACATTAACCACAATGATAATTTCTATATAATGTTCCCAGTGAATAACTGTATTTTTATGGATTCTAAATGAAAAAGCACATTGAAATTTCAGCCCTCAGGAATCCGCCTGTGACACATCCTACAGGGCCATGCAAACCAACAGCGAGAACTTTGGAGTTCTCTAGGTGTTAGTACCTTTGGCTCAGTTATTTTGCAACCACAGTGGTTTGTGGGCAAACTCAGACCAGTTGCTGACTTTGGCTAGCCCGGGCTTTGCCAGAATTTGGGATTTTGCTCTTCATTGAATAGCTTCTGGTAAGTAACACCTTTGTATTTCTCATTGTGAAAAGGGCATTGGAATAACATGATTTGGATGTGGATTCTAGCTCTAACACTTTATTAGTCAAATGACTGAGGGCATTTCATTTAGTGCAACTTATTGACAGCTACAAAGAACAAAAACAGTAATAAAAACTAGCATTTATATAATATTTTAACGTTTGCAAAGTACTTTACACAGAATGCTAAGTAAGTAGCACAGCAGATGGAACACAGGACTCAGAATCAAGAAAATTTGTGTTTGAATCCTGCCTCAGACCCTAACAACCAGTTTAATCCTGGGCAAGTCACTTAACCTCATTTTCCATAACTGTAAAATAAGGAAAATACTAGTACTTACCTCACAGGGTTATTGGGAGGACCACATGAAATAGCATAACTTACAATGCTTAGTTGTTTAACCCTAGGCCATGAAACTTCTCCCTGTCTTGACTTTCCTCATCTATAAAAAGGGTAAAATAATAGGATCTACCTCTCAAGATTGTTGTGAAGATGAAATAAGATAATATTTACAAGATGATAATAATAATATTTATAAACTTGAAGTACTATATAAAATACTATTATTTTCTTGTTATTGTCATTATTAAAAATGATGATATATAGAAAGGACCGTGATCTTTCCCCCTGGATTTCATGTTTGTCTCAGTGTTTTTCCCTCCTTGCATTAATTTGTATGGTAATCCCCAAAATTTGGCTCTTGAAAAACCCAGATACCCCTCAGCAATTTGTTGGAAGGGCAGTCTCTAAAGTGATATAAACTAGGTACAGTTTGGGAACTGGACATTAAGTAGGGCTCACAAGGAGTTATTAACAATAATCCGAGGGAGGCTTCGAATAGAGATCCTGCCTTGGTGAGTAGAAAGCAGAGATGAAAAAATAGATTTAGGCTTGTGGGCACTAGCTAGTTGGGATTATTCTCTGTTCCAAAGAGTTTGGCACCTGGACTAAGGAATCTCCTTTTGAAAAGTAAAGGTCTATTTCAGCCAAGGATCTGTTAACAGAGGACTTTCTGTATGGAAGGAAAAGCCACTAAAGTTTCCCTCCCCCCTAATTTAATGACGGGGTATTTTAGGGTTTGTCTTTCTAAAACAGCTGTAGCTTAAGTCCTGGTCTTTAAGTAAAATTTTAAAATGGCAGGGTTCAGTCTCTTTTGGGGAAGTACTTTAGAAAAGGACTCCAACTGAATACAGTAACTGGAAGAAGGATAAATCTTTATAACTTTATACATAGGAAAGTTGGGAATAAGCAATACCTGAAGGACCACCATCAGACAGTAGCTTCTAAGGTAAATAGAGAGCAACAGTCAGCAAATACTACATACCCATACACTGGGCAGAGACTACAAACCAAGGAAAGAGATATCTCCAAATGAGACCAATAATTTACAAATCTGTTGGGAACCATGCAATCTTATTACCAGAAGACATAGACAGCCCTGAAGTGTTAAAGATAAGTATTGTTTTTTCTATGTATGTCTCCCTTCTATATATCCTTTGATCATTCATGTTTTTTCAAGTGTTTCCATTTATTTAAAAAACAGAAAAAAACCAATTTTTGCTTTGAATTAGTTTTGTCATATGGCTGACTAATCAAACTAAACAAATCGATGGGGGCTCTCTATGGCTTTGTCTGAAAATCCATTGTGAATGTCAGGGTTCCTCTCCTTTCCCTCAGGGAATATGGGAATAGTATTTGGGCAGTCAAATGGCTATGTGCTCCTTTGATGCATGTACCTTGGCCACATATATTCCCTACATGTGTGCTATTCATCCCTATACATTGGCCATATGTTTCCTACTTTTGTAGGAAACATGTGCACTTATATGTGCACTTTAGCTACATATGTCCTCAAAGTGTGTGCCCTCCATGCATGCCCCTTATGTTTAGCCATTCTTCCCACCAAAGTATATTTGCTTTTCTTCTTTTGCTGTTGAACAAAATGCCAAAGCTTTGAACTAATTGCATTCTTTGGCTGATGAGTAAAACCAAACTCCTGGAGTATTTTCATCTGGGCTATTGATTGAGAGTTTGGGCAAGAGTGCATCAAATACTACAAGAATAATACATAATTACATATGGGTATTGTTAGTAAAATGCTTTGAACATCTTAAAACATTACATAAGTGTGAACTATTATCATTATTTTAATTTTTTTTGTATGCAAAATGAGTGTAAGATTGACAAATGATCTCCAGGATAGACCAAGGGAAAAGACATCATAGATATGATGATCTCATTTTCAGAGTATTGGGGGAAGGAGAAGCCCACCATGAATTAATGATGATGATATAAATTAAAGAATATTATTTGACTATTTTGAAGTACATGTAGATTCACATTAAATCAACAAAATATTGTCTAATGGAGTTTAGAGCTAAGCTAATGAAGAGGTAAGAATGCTTTGTAATTATTTTTTATTTATAGGCAAATGAATGTTTCTCAAGTGCTAGAAAACAATGTATTTTTAAAAGTAGTTTAGCACTATCCTTTACAATTTTAATAACATTATAGTAAAATTTCACATCAATATTATTCATTTGTAAGAAATTTATATAAGGTAGACATAACTTGGACCAATAGGAAGACTTAGTCCAAAAGAACTTTTAAAATACTTTAAATTAAATTAAAATACTTTAAAAAGAATTTGCCATTAAAAGTACGTAATAATGTGGACACAAGAACAGTGTTTTAAGAGACATTAATATATTTATTTTATTATCAAATTTCAATAATATATAGGGCATCGATAATCCAAAGGTATCATTTAGTTGAACTGCTGTCCAAGTTAACTCAAATTCCAAATTAAGTGGGGTCAAAATTAATGTTTCATTGTGCCTGAATTAACCCCATAACTTCATATTAAAAGAAAATCTACCTGATTTTCCCTTAGGAAGATGACAGTTACTTTGTCATTGGTTGAGGATAATTTCTCTCAACCAGACCTATCCTGTCCTTATAAAGGGAATTATATAGACAGGAAACCATTTAGGCAGTCAACAATATTTATTAAATAGCTACTAAGTGCCAGATACTATGCTAAGCCCCGAGGATACAAAGAAAGGCAGGAGACAGAGCCTGCTCTCAAGGAGCACACAGTCAATCCAGCATTCTTAATAGGAAAAAGGGCTACTGTTTGAGGTTCAGGGGAGCAAATATGAGTTAGTGGAGCATTTCTAGCTCTTGGCTGTTGTTCTTGCTTCTGTCTGGAATCTCTGGGCTAGTATGCAAGGAAAAACTATTTATTTCCTGGAAAACTGCATAGTGTTAGTGCTGGCTGCTAACTTGAGAAAATCAGTGATGGCATTGGATAATTACCCATCCCTTCTCCCCTTCTATCTCCTCTTCCAAGTCTGTGGAGTGTTAAGAAATTAAAACCTTGCAGTACCTGCCATAGATGAGGTCCATTTCTACTTCCCTGGACGAGGCTTGTGATTTTGAAAGACAGATAACTCAGTGTTCCATTGGTTAATATTTCCCCGTTAGAATTAGCTAAAAATTCTTGTCATTCATTTTTGAGGGGGTACATCCTGTGCTTTTTCATATTCTAATCAAATCATATCAACAAGTATTTATTAAGTGAATACTATGTGCCAGATGTTATATTAAACCCTGGAGTAGGATCCCATATATTATGAATTTGGTTGAGGTCCTCCTCCCCTAGTATCAATAAAAATCAGAAAGAAAATATATGAAAAGAAATTCCATTCAAAATAAATAAAGGAATACATACAATAGATAGTAGAGATACAATAGAGATAGTAGAGAATGGAAGGATAGATAGATACATATCTCTATAAATATTTAAATACTTGAATAGAAACTTGATATAGATGTCTTGATAGACAGATGAATAGATATATATCTACAGATATCTTTGTAGATTCATAAATACTGTATGGAAAATTGATATAGACATATCTCAATAGTTGATAGAGAGGGAAGGAAAAAAAGAAGAGGAACAAAAAGAAGAAGAGGAGGAGGAAGAAGAGAAGGAAGAACAGGAAGAAGAGGAGGAGGAGGAAGAGGAAGAGGAGGAGGAGGAGGAAAAAGAAGAGGAGGAGGAAGAGAGAGAAACACAGGTTTCTTCTATCTTTCCAACATCTTACTGTCTTCTTAAACTATGTACCACAATAAGTAACAAATATTTTCTTACACATTATTCAGATTCCTCCAACTGGTACTCTTCCCCTCAAAAATTGATTTGTATTTTATAGACAATTAGATGACACAGTAGATAGAGCCCCTGAATGGGAATCAGGAAGACCTATATTCAAATCTGGCTTTGGACACTTGGACAAGTTACTTAACCTCAATTTCTCCAACTGTAATATGGGGCTTAATAATAGCACAACTAGTGCTATAATTAATAATCTCCCAGATGATATTTTTAAAAGTTTATCATGGTTCCTGGCACAAAGAAGGTGGTTAATAAATGTCTGTTTACTTTCTTCACATTCTTTATATACTTATATATGTATAGTGAAAGTTGTACCCCTTGGAATGTATATTGGGTTCACCTGGCCACTTCTGGGGAAATAATTTCCCCTCAGTAATTTATTACTTTGGGACAATGAAGCAAAGCCTAGCTGGTCTCTTGAAGGAAAATGCATCAAATAGCATTAGTCATCAAGCCTTGAGTAGTGCCCCATGATGGACCTTAAAAGGAAAATAAGTCTGCTTTCTGTCCCTCCCTTCCTTCAACTCTCTAAATTTTATCAAGTAACTCTGGGACTTCTAAGGGGTGAGGAAAAAGTAGAAGCATGGCTATTAGGGAAGATGGCAGTTAAGGCAAGTGTTCTATAAACTGCCTTCTTTGCTTTGAGTTTCTTTTCTTGATCAGGGTACCTAATCAGCGTTCCCAAGATAGATATAACTTATTTTGGAGAAAGTCTGGTGAGTTTGAAAAGTTAAAGGATGCCAGGTCTCCAGTCAGTTTTCAGCTATTCTAGAGGAAATGTCCTTGCTATTCCCACTTTGGCATTTATGGGAGGGAATGAGACTCCTGACAGGCCTGTGAACTCTTCTTGTGACCTGGAGTGTGGACTGCTTGGACAAAGCAGAGTTGAGGGGAAATGTAAAATGCATATTAGCAGTCCTACAAACTGCTTCTTGTTTGGATGTTTAAATCTCAAGTTTATATATCCCACTGTTTATTGCAAACTGGATCTCTTTGTCAGAGATATCTCAAACTCAACAGGACCAGAACAGAATTCATTGTCTTTCTTCTAAACCCTCCCCTCTCCTGAACTATTCTTTTATGGTTGAAGATACCACCATCCTTCTAATCACCCATATTTACAATCTCATTTTCATCCTTGAACCCTCACTGTCCCAACCTCACATATCCAATCATTGCCAAATCTTCTTGTTTCTATCTCGGGAACATCTCTCATATTTGTCTCCTTCCTTCTACTTACACAGACACCATTCCTGTACAAACAATGATTTTTATTTGGAATAATTAGCTCTAACTTCCTAATTCATCTCTTTGCTTCAAATCTCTCCTCATGTAACCAACACAATCACCAAAGTGATGTTTCTAAAATACAGATATGACTATATCAGACCCTCCCACTACCCTACACTTCATAATTTCCAGGGGTTCCTAATTGTCTCTGGAATTGAATTAAAAACTCTATTATCTTTTTAAAGCTCTTCACAACTTGGTTCCTTCCCAGGCTTCCAATCCTTTCACACATTATTCCTCTTCATTTGAGCCATGTGGCCAGCCATATTCTCCTGCTTTCTGTTTTTCACACATGCTGCCACAATCCTGTTTATGTCCTTTGTACTGGTTCTGCTCCACTCCTGGAACATTCTCCCTTCTGCTTCTTAGAATCCTTGGTTTCATCCAGAACTCATTTCTTATGTCACCATCAACAAGAGGCTTTTCCAGTTGCTAGTCCCTATAACTTCTAAGGTTATCTTGTAACACAATCCACAATCTTGTATGTATCACATCCATAATCCATATATGAATATTTAATATTTATATAAATATATAATATATGTGTGTCTGACTATAAACATTCATATTTGTACTATATGTTAAATATAATTCCCACAAGAATACAAGATCTTTGAGGGCAGGGATTATTTTGCTTCTTTCTCTGTGTTATTATATTTGGACTTAGCACATTGCCTAGGGACATAATAAATGCTAGTTGATTGACTGATTCCCTACTTCTAGTAACAACAGTTTAATTCATAACAATTTAATTGAACCAGATGACTCAATTTCATAGAACTTCAATATTGTTTTTATACTTAAATTTTGTATTCTCTAGGTTGATAAGGATAGGAATTACTATATTCATTGTTAGACTTGGTTAATGTGTTTTTTGGTTTATCATTTTTATAGTGTTTGATCTTTGTAACTTGCAGTTTCTATGAAGATTTCCCCAAGGGTAAAATCAAAATGTCATAGATTTAGCATTATTATGAAAGTGTGGGTCTGGCTATATCATTACCTTGATCAATAAATTCCAATGATTCCCTTATCTCTAGTATCACATATAAACACCTCTAGTATTGAAAGCCCTTTAAAACCTAATTTCGTCAAAACATTTTTTCTGTTTTTTTTTTCAATGTGGTTAATATGGAAATATGTTTTGCATGATGGCACATGTATAATCTAGTACAGATTTTCTGCCTTTGCAAGGGGTGGGAAGGGAGGAAAGGAAGGGAAAGAATCTTGGGCTCAAAAATTTTAAAAATGAATATTTAAAATTGTTTTTATATGTAATTGAGAAAATTTTTTTTAAAAAATTAAAATTCTAATAAACAAATAAAGCCTACCTCTAATTTATCTTTCTAAGTGCTCTGTAGAAGGTATCTTTTATGTCTAAAATGCTCTCCCTCTTTACTTCTATCTTTTAGAGGAGAAGTGAGTTGTGGGGATTTGGATGTAAATAATAGTGATAGAATTTGAATCCAGATTACCCTAAATCTAGTACTCATAAAACTAACATTTGAATGATACAAGTAATAGAGTCATAATTATTTATATTTATTTAAATGTATTTAATTTAAAATTATTGCATGTATTTTAAAAATTATTACATATATTTTAATGTAGTTAAAATATGATATATTCTTTGTCAGATTTTAAGTTGTTATATTATAATTTCCCTTATTAAGGAGCGAAGATTTTTAAAAAAATTTTTCTATCTTTCTATTTTTTGCTCACTATTGTTAGCTTTATTTTCTATACTGGAAATTAAGTTATAGTAGACAAGAAAATAGGTAAGTAGGTTCTCTGGGGCTGTAACTATTCATATTGAGCTCTTGGGACTTTAAAATTTTTTGCCTGTATTTTAAAAATTATTACATATATTTTAGTGTAGTTCAAATATGATGTATTCTTAGCTAGATTTTAAGTTGTTATATTGTAATTTCCCTTATTAAAGATCTGAAGAGATTTAAAAATTTTTTCTATTCTTTTTACTATTTGCTCACTATTGTTACTACATTATTATTTTATTATTAATTATTAGCCCATGCATATAAAGCTAATTAATTATTAGCTATATTTCTTAAGTTATGATAGATAGAAAATAGGCAACCAGGTACTCTGGAGCTGTAACTATTCATATTGAGTTCTTGGGACGCAGTTTGAAGGTCAAATTTCTAAAACTTTTTTTTATTATCAGGGTAACTGACTAATGAAAACCTACCAATCAATCTCAATCAATGAGAAAGGAGAATAGCTCCATAATGAATGGTGCCAACATTTACATCTTCATACATTGAGATCTAGAAATGATTTTAGAGGTTACCTACTAACCTAAATTTTCAGATAAGGAAACTGAGACCTAGAAAAATTAACTCCATTTGCTCACAGTTTTACAGTTAGTAAATGACAGACCTAGAAGTCAAACTTAGGTTATTTATCTACAAATTCAGAGCTATTTCCTCTGTACCATTCTATCTCTTCAGGGAATTTAAAAGGGATTTCAATAGGATATGAGAGGCAGCATAGTGGATAGAGAGCTGCACAGAGTTAGGAAGATCTGAATTTAAGTTTTATCTCTCACTAACAATCTGAGCCTGGGCAAGTTATGACCTCTCTGTGCCCAAACTATTTCATCTCAGAATCTTTTTACGTTCTTAAAAATTATTGAGGATTCTCCCCAAGAGAACTCTTGTTCATATGGGTTATATCTATTGATAATTACTATATTAGAAATGAAAATATTTTAATGTATTATGAAAATAGTTTGAACTTGCAGACTACCTGAAGGGGTTTAAAGGGTTCCCTGAGATCCCTGAATCACATTTTGAGAACTATTGACAGCTTTCTAAGATTGTAAGTTGAAGAGAAACTGCTAACCTGCAGTAATAGAGGAAATTTTTTCATCTCTGACTTTCTTATATAGATGACATCATTGGTCCAGTTCTTACTGTTATCCCCATCCCTTCAATAGAGCACAACTAGCAATTACAGAAGAAGTGAACTTGTCAATCTATAAGTGGGATGTCTGTTGAACAATAGCAAACTCTATCAAACTGGTTTAAGCTGCATATAAAACTCAACCAAATTAGACCTCAGAAATTGAAGAATGACAGTCATACATTGGACATCATTTGCCAGCCCTGTAATTTTTATAATGATAAGTGTCAGCCCTGGAAACCTGTACTTATATATCTGAATAAATCTGCAGATAGGCAAAATGGCTATCAACAATGATTCTCTCAACAATATGATCTTTGCTACTAATTGGAAAAAACAAGGAAATTAGTCAGCATTTTGTCACTTATTAGGCCTTATGTTTCCCTCACAAAAACATTTAAAATGCTCAGAGCTATGGAAGAACCAAGTGACTTAAGACTTTATGGCATATGGTTCTACATCTGCATATTTATTTCCTATTTCAATAGTTCTCTTCATGATGGGCAGAAATTTTAAAAAACATGTTCTGTGCAAACAATCATAGTTATGATCACTTGCTTTCCTCTCTGCCCTGAAATAAGTAGTTCCTCACTCTAGCTTTTATACAATGATAGCTCTTCTCCTTCCTTCCCTGCCCCAATTTCTAGTACATATCATCATCAATTCTCCAGGCAAATGATTGCTAAATAGAACAGATGATTTTGTAATTCATCACTAAAGGTTGCCAAATTTTGCCTTTTACTCTTGTAAAAAATTTGAATTTGAGATATAAACCAGGGTATGCTACTTATTCCCAAGAATGATCTAACATCTATAAGGTATGTGCTGCCCATATAAGATATGTATATCTGCTTGGATATCTAAATATATGGACAAGTGACTTGAGGAAAGGAATTAAGAGATCTTGCCCATTCATCTTTTTTTTATTATAGCTTTTTATTTACAAGTTATATGCATGGGTAATTTTTCAGCATTGACAATTGCCAAATCTTTTATTTCAATTTTTCTCCTCCTTCCTCCCCATCTTCTCCTCCCGATGGCAGATTGATCAATACATGTTAAATATGTTAAAGTATAAATTAAATATAATATAAATATACATGTCCTAACAGTTATTTTGATGTACAAAAAGAATTGGATTTTGAAACAGTGTACTATCAGCCTGTGAAGGAAATCAAAAATGCAGGCAGACAAAAATATAGGGATTGGGAATTCTATGTAGTGGTTCATAGTCATCTCCCAGAGTTCTTTCACTGGGTGCAGCTGGCTCAGTTCCTTACAACTCTTGGAACTGATTTGGTTCATCTCATTGTTGAAGAGGAACACGTCCATCAGAATTGGTCATCATATAGTATTGTTGTTGAAGTATATAATGATCTCCTGGTCCTGCTCATTTCACTCAGCATCAGTTCATGTAAGTCTCTCCAGGCCTTTCTGAAATCATCCTGTTGGTCATTTCTTACCAAACAATAATATTCCATAATATTCATATGCCACAATTTTATTCAGCCATTCTCCAACTGATGGGCATCCACTCAATTTCCAGTTTCTGGTCACTATCAAGAGAGCTGCCACAAACATTCGTGCACATACAGGTCCCTTTCCCTTCTTTAAGATTTCTTTGGGATATAAGCCCAGTAGTAACATTGCTGGATCAAAGGGTTTACACAGTTTGATAATTTTTTGAGCATAGTTCCAAATCGCTCTCCAGAATGGTTGGATGTATTCACAATTCCACCAACAATTCCACATTATCTTTTCCTGTCATTCTAGCCAATCTGACAGGTGTGTAGTGGTATTTCAGAGTTGTCTTAATTTGCATTTCTCTGATTAATAATGACTTGGAGCATCTTTTCATATGGCTAGAAATAGTTTCAGTTTCTTCATCTGAGAATTGTCTGTTCATATCCTTTGCCATTTATCAATTGGACTTTTAAGTTTAGCATTCTATTCACTACACCACCTTTGGGGGTAATCTTGAGGGGTTTCTAGGGCTGTTGCCTTGAGTACCCACTAGTGTACTTTTCATTAATTATCACTCTGATTTAATTAGCTTTTAGAAAAATTATTAACTAAGCAAGGACAGTTGTTATAGAAACTGTTTCCTTACATACACAAAAAGGTCTCTGGGGATATTGGCCTCAAACTTAAGTAAAAATAAATATTGAGACACTAATAAAGAATATTCAAGGCTACTCTGTCTTTTTGCATACAAAAAAGATCTCTGGACATAGTGAGTTCAAACTTATAGTAAAAATAAATAGTGAGTCGCTATTATACAAACTTATGGTAAAAATAGTGAGTCACTATTATGCAAACTTATAGCAAAAATAAATAGTAAGCAACTAATAAAGAATACCTGTGGTCAAGCAAGTACTTAGCTGGCAAGTCCTGGTTACTGGAAGTCCTTTTCTTCCTTTTTTAGGGATCTCATGAAGTTCCCTTTAGGTATTGCTCTCTGTTGGGTTCCAAGGACTGCTATCTTTTTAGAAGCAATCCTATCTGCCACCAAAGGTCTCAACTCCTAAAACTCTTGCTGTCTTCATGTTATAGTTTTCCCATATCCATCTACATGTATTTCCTCAGCTACACCATTATTGCTTCTACCTCCAATGGGACCCTAGCTGGTTCTGATGGCTCTCCTAAGCTCATATGATCACTTGGTGCCTCTTTTTGGGGAAATTTCCTCTTAGGGCCTTGGCTGGAGTTCTTTTACCACTAAATTGTTTTATGCATTGCCCTAAAGAACATCACTAATTTTCTTCAACCACTCACAAGATATTTCCTATGTCACCTATTTTCATCTAATGTTTCACCTCCTATGATCTTTTCTAATCGGTGATTATTTGATTCAATTGAAATGATTGGCCATTTTATGATTAATTGGATGGAGTGGAATCACAACTTTACATTTAGAAGAGGATAGGGGAAAAAGAAGGATGTTTTTTGTTTTGTTTTGTTTTACTTTTAAAATACAAGATTCAAATTCCTCTTTCACTTAGGTCTCTATTTAGTGCTTGCTGATCTATGGCCTTCCTTAGAGAGAATTCTGTTTACAGTCACAACATGAATTCTTTCCTTTTTCTAAAGCATGATGGACTTGCCATTCCCCTTTAAGGTAACATCTATTCTCTGACAGTGAACTATGGTTCTTGAATCTAGTCTGATTTTTGTCTTTATGACTTCTCATTTTGAAAACCAAAATAAAGTCTTTTCTTTAATGGCATAATGATTCAAACTATTTCCCCACTGAATTATAACAGGCTAGCATGAGGATAAGTTAGTTGCTGTACAACATAATGAATAGTTATTCTCTCTGGTGAACACCTTTAGACTTTCTGGGAACTGTCATCAATTACAACCTTCTCCACACATCTTTACCATTTTCTTATTTATTGCAGCTCTGTCAACTCCAGTCAGTATGTTAACTCATTGCTTCTTTTCCCCCCTTCTGAGACTTTATTTTCTTGATGATCTTAATTTTTTTAAAAAAGATAATATTTAATGACTTGGGATTAGGAAGAAAGAGAAGAGAAAAGAAAAAAAGAAAATGAAAAATGGTCTTTTGAAGAAATAATTGTGTCAGTGATAAATATGAGGGCAATTAACAAAACCTGGTCTTTTAAAAAATAAGAATAAAAAAAGACAATTGGCTTCATAGAGAAAGTAAGCTTATCGGCAATTTGTTAAGAAAAAAGGATAAAAGTAATTCTTTTCTTTTTAAGGTCTGAGTTTAGTTATCTTACTAAGAAACTGTATTTATTAGCAGTTATCTTTTGCACTAGGATTTTATTGCATTTATCCTGAGATTTGATAGCTTTGCTCTGAGGGAGGTCAATGAATATTGAGCTGCTGGGGGGCAGTTAACTATCCATCCACACTTACTAGTCAATTTTGGACACATTTGTGAACAGACAAATGGGCCCAAGTTGGTAAGAAAATCTATTACTTTAAAACCTCAAGGATTTTTTTTAAAACCTGAAAGGATTCTGCTAGGATGGGTGATTCCCCTCCCCCAAATAGATTGGAACTCATCTATAACTTGGTATATAGTTTTTGAAAATTGTGGCTAAAATATTAATTATCCTGTCAGCCTAGTAAAAAGCTAATTTATTCCAATTTATCTAGGTTGATTCTCAGGTAACAAACATAATTTCTCATCAACAGCATACTTTTTTTTTTTTTTTTTTTTAGCTGAGGTAATTGGGATTTAGTGACTTGCTTAGAGTCACATAGCTAAGAAGTGTTAAGTGTCTGAGGTCAGATTTGAACTCAGGTCCTCCTGACTTCAGGGCTGGTGCTCTATCCACTGCACCACCTAGCTGCCCCTCCAATGTCATATTTAAAGCCTTTTCAGACTGGTAAGATTTGCTCTCTATTGACACAGCCTTTGAGAGCCCAGCTTCATCTCTTTAAGAGAGTAGTTCATCAGAATAGGACATTAGTGAATGAGAGGATGTTATGAGGAGCATTAATTCATATGGAAATGTCCATGTAGACATAGGAGTTAATAGAGACTAGCAGTTCTTGTAGCATGAAATTAGATCTTGCAGGTTCCTTAGAAATCATCAAGCCTATACAGAGCTTTTAATTTTATGTTACATTTAGTTCTTCCATATGGTTGACACAGAAAAACATGGATAGAGATGATAGAGATGGATAAAAATTCATAAAACCTGAATTCAAAATCAGGCTCCAATACTGACTAGATTTTAATCCTTGTCAATCTCATCATCTGTATAATAGGGATAACAATAGCACCTGCCTCTCAGGGCTATTGTGAGGATCAAATGAAATAATATTTGTAAAGCACTTAGTACAATGCCTGACATATTGTAACCATCAGTAATAACAGTTATTATTATTGTTGTCCTTGGTGTCACCTAAATATCTATAGCTTATATATATATATATGTATGTGTGTGTGTGTGTGTATAAAATATAGTTACTTAGAAAAATCTGATTTCTCTCTTTCCAAGCCCAGATTCAGATCACTGGAACTTCCTTTCACTCTTTGCTGTGTTTTTCTTGCTTTTCTTTCCTAATCTTCTCTCCTTAAATCTTAGATTATATCCTCCTTCTCAAACCTTTCCTTTTATTCTTCCTGTCTCAGCCTAATCTGATGCTTACTTCATAATTTTTTATTATCATTATGATTTCTAAAAGCTTTAATTTGTTTGGTCCAGAGAAGAATGAAATTCACCAGATCCCTACTTCTCACCACTTTTGAATTTTTATCTCTTTAACTATAAGAAATAACTCTTCTCTTATCTTTTTTTTCCTGAGGAATTTTTTTTCCTTTTTGTTTTTTGAACACCCATTTCTATAAGATGCATTTCTTGTTTCCTCATTGATCCTTAAAGAAAAGGAACACCAAAAGGCTAAGTAATATTTTCTCACTCTTTAAAGAATTAAATGCTTGATCTTTATTTGGTCCACACAGACTTTTAAAACTTGCTAAATTTCTTTTATCTGTTGTCCCTGTTTCTTGAAGACACTTTCTAGCTGTATTTTTTTCAACAGTGATGTAAAGAAGTGATTGATTCTGTTAAAAATCCATTTTTCTTCTGTAGCGTCATGCTTAATCTTTCAACATGAATTGTTTTTGGTACATGCCATGTTTCTTTACTTTATATAGCACGTCATAGTTCAATCTTTTCTTTTTCATAGCTGAATTAAACAGTTTACATGACTCATATTTCTTGATCCTTCTCTTCTTAAGCAATTGTAATATTTTTTTTTCTTTCACTTGGGAATTGTAGACCTTATCAGTCACATTTCTGAATGAGTTATTATTAGGCTTTCTCTTTAGTGATAGCCTATGAATTCTATTTCATTGCACTGTGCCTTCTGTTTCGAATTCTCCTGAATAATTTTCTTTTATGATTTCTATAAATAAAGAATTCAAAATTTTTTTCTTTTGCCATGTATTTCTGCAAACCTAATGATTTGAAATTATCTTTTTGTGCTCTGTTTTTCATACCACTTATTTTTGATGGGAGACATTTCTTGTATTCTAATTATCTTTTTAAAACTTTACTAATATTTCTGGAAATATCATTGGAATTTTTAAGTTCCAATTTTCTTTAGTAAAGTTTCTCAGCTTCTTTCTGTATGGCTATCGGTTCTATTCCTTATCTATTAGTTCAGCTCTTTTATTAGATCTTTCTATGACTCCTATAGTTCTCATGACAATTCCATTCACTTTCCTAGAGATCAAGATGTTACAGAATTATTTTTTCTTCTTAAGTATATCCTGGGATTCTTTTGTTCCATATTTATCTATTATTCATTACACTGGTAGTTTTTCTTTGGTTGCTCATTTCTTCATTCTTTCCACTGGATGTTTACCTCTTCCCCTAGAGAGAAGTGGAAGACTCCCAGTGGGAGCTACTGTTAGGAAAAAGGTTCTTGGCTACTTGGCCATACCATTAACAATTGGTTTCAAACTAAGTTTTTTTCATAGCTGCGAGGTTCCCAGAATAAAGGCATAAAAGATGCAGTAGGTATTGCTGTAGTACTATGAAGGTCCTTAGTGACTTAGCATCTCATTCTGTTAGTTCCAAAATTACTTATTTCAAGCTGGATATAAATTAGATAAAAACTTTTGAGAGTCACAAATCTGGTATGATGAACTGGAAAAAGCATATGGGGCCTGGTGCTTACTCTGCTTCTGCTACTAACTAACCCTGTGGATGAAGTCATGAAATGTTGGAGTTTCTCATCTGCAAAAGAGAAAGTTCAACTAGATGTCCTTAAAAGACCTTTTAGACTTTATGTATTTTGTTTTCTGTTGTTTTGTTTTTTTATTATGTTAATGGTCTGGAAAATGCTATGGTATTTGTCTGGAAATGCAAAAGAGGATTAAAAAGAAAATATAAATCACAAAAGCTATGATCTATACTGAAAAGCAATGTGGATGCTTATATTTTTGTCCCATATGGAATTAATTTGGGAGCTATTTTAGTATATGTGTGCCTATATATAGAGAATGAACACACACATATAAATGCATACATATCTTCATGACATTCAAGGCAATTAGGCTTCTGTTTAAACAATGTTTAAATGATTAAAAACACAGTTGAAGAATTCTAAACATCTTTTAAAAAATTTCAGTTACAATGTCTTATTATTGCGATTTTGTAATGCTGGAGAAACTGAGGCAAGATAGAGATTAGAGAGTTTTTAATATTTTATTTGGGTTTCTGAGAGGGAGAGATTTTCTGAGACCAAAGGATCCATTTTGGTCCCAGGGCTGATGTTTCAAAGCATTCAGTATCAGCCTTAGCATCAGCATCGAATGTGAGTTTCCAATGAAATATGTGTTTCCATAGGTCAGGATAGACAAAGGTAGGGGGCTGGAGTCCAAACTCTGGTAAAAGGGAATTTCCAGGCAGGGACCATCAATTCGATTATGACAGGTTGGAGGTAGGACCATAAATTCTGATTAAACTGGGAGTAAAGGAGGTGTCCAGCTAGAGCCAGGAAGTCTGAAAAGATAGAGGTAAAGGATACCAATTAGGTTTCTGAGATAGGACATCTTGAGTTTTATCTTTTGGAGTGCCAGGGGCCAGCTCTAATTATCTCAGTCCTAAGGTCAGGAAGGGGGGTTGCAACTAGGGGGATTGAGGCAGAACCTTTCAAGGAACTGAGGCGGGACAATTTAGGGAAACTGAGGCAGAACAATCTAGGGAAACTGAAACAGGGCAATTTAGGAAAATTGAGGCAGGATAATTAGGGAAACTGAGGCAGGATAATAAAAGGGAACTGTGGCACAACAATTTGTCTTTTTGTAAGTCAGCTTTCATGAGTGAAAATCAACTAGTTTCTTCCATATTTGAAATAAGAACATCATCAAATCTTACGATTTTTAAATGTTATCATTTAAAAGCTGAGAGTGAACTACTCCTATTTTTTCTCAATACCTTTGAATAGTATAATTATTAAAAGAAATTCCTGGATCATTTTTTTCCCTACAGCAGAAGAACCTCTTAACCACCACCACCCCTCTTTGGAGAAGAAAAAAATCATCTCTGATGTACTGTAGAACAGATTTTCTAGTTTATCTTTAAGGTTTAAAAGTCTGTTGTTTTCTCTTTTTTGGGGAGGGTGTTTGTGTGGGCAAAATATCTGAGAGTCATTCAAAATCTAAAGGAATTAAGAAGAGGTGACAAGTCTAATCTTTTGAAAAGTATGTTCAATCAAGGAAAAATAAGAAAGGTATTATAATAGTACCTATTCACTTCATTTATTCATTCATAAACAATAGGTTTTTCTGTCCATTCAAGAAATATGCAAAATAATTAATTATAAATTGTCTTTATATTCATTAACAATTATATTTGAGCTCTCTATGCTTTTTGTACTGTGGTAGATGATACAGAATGAGTAGAATCTTATTTCTGCTTTCAAAGACTTACAGTCCTATTGGGAAGACAAGACTAAAACAAATAAAGCAATTAGTGAACAGGATAGTAATTAAATGTTAAAGTGTGCAGTGCAAACTATAAGAGATATAGGAATTCAAAGCATGATATCAGAAAGGACCTGAATAGTCAGAGAGGTTTTCAAGGGATAGGTGGATCTTGAGAGTGGTTAGAATTTGGATAGGTTAAGGAGAGCAAACAAAAGATCTGGAGAAAATTAGCACGATTGGAGATGAGCATTCATTTTGAAGGATGGGAAGAGGACAGGACGTGGAAGACTGACTACAAAGGATTGGATAAGAATATGGAGGTTATTAAAGACCAAGGTGAAAAAGTTTGTACATGGAGTAGCCAATAAGAATTCATAGGATTTTTTTAATATAAAAGTGTCATGATAAAAGCAAAGTTTAAAGAATATTACCCTAGCAGTAATGACATTTAGGATTGATTTATAGCAGAGAGGGAATGGAAACAGGGAAACTAAAATGTTATGGTAGTAATTCAGCATGAAATGGTGAATTCCTAGAGTATGGTTACATTAGGTTTAAGGAAGACAGAGAGAGGAAAAGATACAAAATATATGATAGCTAGATGCAATCAATCAATAAGCAGTTATTAAACACCTACCACGTGCCAAATACTGATAGAAGGATGAAGATGGGGGCTTATTCAAAACTGATACCAAAGTTTTGAGCTTGGGTGACAGAGAGAAGATTAACTCCATTTCCTGCCAGGAAATGGAGTTTTAGTTAATCTATTTCTGGTTGGCATCCTTCCTGCCTCCCACAACTTTTATCTTGTTTTAGGTTGCAGAAATGTAGTAGTAAGTTATTGGAGGTATGTCTAATTCTTTACAAGGAAAAACAATATTTATTTTTAAAATAGTTGGTTCTTTGCACCTGATTTTTTGATTGTTGTTGACTTTGCCACTTAGTTATCTTTCTGTTAAATATATGGAGAAAGCTCCCTTGGAGCCCATTAAGCATCACAGGTGGGGATGTATTCAGTCCTTTGGAGAAAACAAAATTACTTGTTTGGAATGTTTGTTCTTTGACTAATAGTCTGGTTACCTTGACCAACCCTCTGTTTCCAAAGGATTTAGGCATTGAGAACAGGTTGTTATAAGTAGTTTTAATTCATGCAACTGACAAAGAAAACACCAATGAAAGACCTTTACTAATTTCATTAGGGAAACTGAAAACATTTCTATTAATAATATAAGATCTTGATGACATTTTTGTATTTTTTAAATCAGAGTTTGAAAATCTCCATCAGCAGTACAAGTATGTACATTTTTGGATTCCCACTGATATTTCATCTCATCCCTGACATATTTCTTCCTACTGAGAGGATTAAAAAGAAGATTTAATTTGTCAAAAAGCATCTTATTTCTAATTTGCTGAAGTAGAAGGCATCTCACCTCCTCTAGAATAGTATCCCTGATCCTTTTTCTAGTTGGTAATTATTTCATTCTCCTCCCTACCTCACATGATACTTATTATACATATATTATTTTCTATTATAGTTTTGTGTTAATTATAATTATAGTTATGGATAACTATTCATATTATGTTCCCATGTCAACTCTATTAGGATGGGGACAATATCCTGAATAAGCTTTATAACTCCCCAAGAATTTAGTGTTCCACACATAGTAGGTCTATTAAATGAATAAGGACATGGCCAGTATGCAATGCAAAGAGTAAGAGGATCTGGGTTTAAATACTAATTCTATTGTTTACTATCTATGTGACCTTAGGAAAGTCCCTGGAACTTAGTTTTCTTATCTGGGAAATGAGTGGGCTAAGCCAAGTGGCTTAGTCCTTTCCAGCTCCATGTCTCTGTTCAAAGATTCATAACATATTGAACATGATGAGAATTCTTAAAAGTCTTGTGCACATGCATGAATATACTCATGCATGTACAAATACACACTCAAACTGTTCTTTTTGTGGAATACTAGAGGTTCTTCTTTAACAAAGACATCAAGTTAGGATATTTCTAGCCATTGGACATTGTCCCCTGTGAGTTAATGAAGCCATACAAATCATTTTGACAGCTGTTTATAAATTATCTAGCAACAACTCCAGAAGCTTGTTTTGCTTCCTACAAGGTCCAGCTTGTCATGAAAAAAAGTTGTGTGCTACCCTTCTCACTATATTTAGCTGCCTCGGATGGTTACTTCTACCTGCTGTTTGGGACTCTGGCTGGGAGCCACAGTGGTTGCCCAAGGACAGGGTGCGGTGACTATTTTTTTAGGCAGTCTCCTGTGTCAGCCTTTCTCATAGGGGTAGCATTTTTGAGAAAAAAACAAAACAAAACAAAACGACTCAGCTTCATGGCTATGGGGAATGCTGGTTTGAGCACTTGGTGTGGTTTGGTGTGGTTTGAATCATTTTTTCTCCCCACCAAGGTTTCTTGCTGAGCCTGTCTTTTGCCCTGGAGTTGCTCTTAAATAGAGTTATATGAAAGGTTGTCTGTTCTCTGTGAACCTGTGGCAAACCAGTCTCTGTAGCTCCTCCTTTTAAATACTAGTGGAGAATAGTAGGTAACATGGAGTAGTTGACTAGCACCTATATTGCATTAGCTGTAATCGCAGTATCTGGGTCCTGGAAGGCATTTGCAGAAGTCAGCTAGTTCCCTTTTCCATCCCCCAGATTTCAGGCAAACTGTCTCGGAAAGAGGATTATTTTGCTAATTTTTCAATAATTCCTAAGAGGGAGGTTCCAAAACTTCTATCAGTAACCAGTTCTAGTGTTTAATTACCCAAGTTATGTCTAAATTATTAAAATAAACTATTCATGATATAGTTGATCTAATTGTTTTGATTGTCTAGGGTCAGCACAGTTAATTGAAATGATTATATAAATAGCAATTTGTATGGGAAAAAACAGATTCAATTGTGCTATAGACATGTCTATAGTTCCATTCAAACCTAGTATCACTGTCAATAAGTACATTATTTAACTAATCAAAATATCTTGTAGTTAAGTTTTAATATTTCTACAAGAAATGTGTGAAAGAAGAGGCAAATCATGATTTATATAAAAGACTTTTATAAATATGAAGATAGTCTTCATGAGAACTGTGGGTTCCAGGTAAGGATCAAGGAGACTACAGTTGGAAACTAGTGGTTACTATGGTAGAGAAGGGGGTTTATTATATAGTTCTGGTAATGATTTTTTAAAAATTAAGTGCCTTCATAACATGAATTAGCACCATGTGTCATTGTATACTGACACTAGTTACTCCCCTTCTGACTTGCATGGGGCCCCACCCAGGACCATCTCTAGGACTGAGCCACCACAAGACACCTATTCCCTGCCTTCAAACTTCTGGCAAAACTTGCCTAGTTTGTCTTCAGTGCTAAGCCTCTCCCTCCCTTTCTCCCTTTCTTTCTATATATGTACTATAATGAACCTCCCTCTTAATCACACAAGATTTCACAGCAAATGTGAAAGAAATAAAGGAAAAGACTGGAATACAGTACTCTAAAAGGCAAAAGAAAAAAAAACTATGAATAATTCATCTTTAGAGATGAGTCTAATCCTACAGGAGAACATGGACCTTTTATTACAATCAAAGTCTTCAAAGAATCCTTTTTGAGAAAACTAAATCTGATTGTAATTTTTGAGTGTGAACAGAAGAGAGTGGAGAAATGAAAGGAATAAATAAAGGTCAAGTGGTTATGTATTCAAAGAGGAAGAAGAGACAATTGCCCCTCTAAAATTTTACCATCTCTAAGGTTAATGAAGAGAAAACTAGAGAAAAAATTTGGGGTGAGGTGTTCTCTTTGCTAGTTTTCTGGGTAAAAGGTCAAACTTCAAGGCTGTTTTGATTTACATTTCTTTTTAATTAGTAATACAGAAAATTTTTTCGTATGATCATTAATGGTTTGCAATTGTTCTTTTGAGAATTATGTATTTATATCCTTTAACCACTTATCTATTATGGAATATATTAAAGAATTATGGATTATATTATAAAATGTTTCTTAAGTTGTCTATATATCAAATATCACTAGATAATAAATCCTTATCTGAGATATTTGATTTAAAGTTTTTTCAATCTTTTCCACTCTTACTCTACATGTAGTTTACTTTTGTTTGTGCAAAAGCTTTTCAATTTTTTTGTAATAATATGATCTATTTTATTTTTTATAATTCTTTCCCTTGTTTCATTAAGAATTCATCTACTCTTCATAGGTATGAAATGTATATTGTCACCTTTTCTCCTAAGTTTTTATAGTACCTTCAATATTAATTCAGATATATATTTTGAATTTATTATGGAATAAAGACTGAAATGTTAGTCTGTTTAATTTCTTCTAGTCTGATTTCTAGTATTCTCAGGAGTTTTTAATTAATAAAAAGCCCTCCCTAAGATATCAAAGGAATAACAAAAAGGCCTTGGAAATATTGGGTACATTCTGTATGAAAAGTTCTAGGAAAACACACAGGATGAAATCAAGCTGAAAGATGTGTGATGTACAGAGGTAGAGGAAGAACCCATATTGATGAAATAGCAAATCTTTCAAAGTATAAAAGTTAAGTATTTTATCCT
The DNA here is from genome assembly GCF_902635505.1 of Sarcophilus harrisii. Classification (NCBI taxonomy): domain Eukaryota; kingdom Metazoa; phylum Chordata; class Mammalia; order Dasyuromorphia; family Dasyuridae; genus Sarcophilus; species Sarcophilus harrisii. The sequence continues at coordinate 191,465,679 of NC_045426.1, forward strand.
ATAATTTTAAGAATGTTTTATTTTTAGAAATAGACATTTTATTTAATGAAACATGTCTTAAAACTCAGATAGTCATGTCTGAAGAAAGTTACTTGTTACATATCATCAGGAGTTCATTTGGCAGCCCCTTTGAATCATAATTGTAGTGCTTAAAAAGAATTAACTGGTTGATATATTATTAGCCATATTTAATGCTATATCAAATTTTATGGTTTTACAGGAATTATTTCATGTCCATTTGAGTCACAATGGAGAATAGAATAAATGCTTAGGAAGGAGAATTGTGATATCACAAATGTAAGAAATAAGCATTTTACCAAGAACTCTACAGACCTGCTGAAAAAGCCAGGAAAGGATTTTTATTTACAATTTTGTAAGATTGGGTATCTGGAAAGTCACACACTTAAATTCTTTAACACATGCTTTTTTATACATTGTCCCTGAAATGCAAGTCCTTCCTAACCCTGATTCTCCACTGACTGGGTACTACAGAGATTATAGTCTATTCAGAATGCCTATTCCCCCACATGAATGTGAGTCCCCCTCCTGATTATATCTCATAGCATGTTTCTTATTCCAATATATGCCTTTCCTCTAAGTTTTGTTTCCTTTGTTCCATGTCAGTCTAACCTTTAGGTCTCAGTTTCATTTCTCTGATTTAAATTTCATTTCTTTGCAATTTCTCTAACTGAAGTTATGTAACATCCAATTCTCACCCAAGAGAATAAAGGAGGGTCCCCAAACCACCTCCTCTTTCTAATTCCTCTGCTATTATGGAAAGTCTCCAGTTAACCAGGTTAGAAACATAGATGTTATTCTCTAGTGAGAGAATATTCTATTCTCTCTCTGACTCCCCATAGCCAATTATAAAAGCTTGAGGATACTTCTAATATCTCCTTTTCTCCTCAGATGCTATCATCACTCTGGTCACCTCATGCCTGGATAATCTCAATAGCTGATGAGTTGGATTGTCTGTCAAAAATCTCTTTTCATTCCAATCCATCTTCAACTCATCCATTAAAGTGATCACCCAAATCTCAGATCTGACCATGCCACCATTCTCCCCTTACCCCACCACCATTCAATAAACTCCAGTAATTCCTTCTCTCTAGAATCAAATATAAAACCTCTGTTTGGTCTTCAAAGTGTAACCTACAAGTGGAGGATGGGAATGAGAATGGATCAGTTTTCTGGTCTTTTTACACCTTATACCCCTATCTCTCTATGCTGTCCCTAGTTCCCCCCATCCCCATACACACATTGGTTTCCTAGCTGTTATTTGAATAAGATACTTCATTTTCTGATTCCAGGCATTTTCTTTTCTTTTCTTTTTCCTTCCTTCCTCTCTCCCTCCTTTCCTCCCTTCCTCTCTCCCTCCTTTCCTCCCTTCCTCTCTCCCTCCTTTCCTCCCTCCCTCCCTTCTTCCTTCTCTCCCTCCTTTCCTTCCTTCCTTCCTTCCTTCCTTCCTTCCTTCCTTCCTCCTTCCTCCCTTCCTCCCTTCCTCCTTCCTCTCTCCCTCCTTCCTCTCTCCCTCCTTTCCTCCCTTCTTCCTTCTCTCCCTCCCTCCCTCCTTTCCTCCCTCCTCCCTTCTTCCTTCCTTCCTTCCTTCCTTCCTTCCTTCCTTCCTTCCTTCCTTCCTTCCTTCCTTCCTTCCTTCTCTCTCCTTCCTTCCTCTCCTTCCTTCCTTCCTTCCTTCCTTCCTTCCTTCCTTCCTTCCTTCCTTCCTTCCTTCCTTCCTTCCTTCCTTCCTTCCTTCCTTCCTTCCTTCCTTCCTTCCTTCCTCTTTCTAACATTCCTCAATTGATGGTTGTTTACTCATTTTCCAATTCTTTACCATCACAAAAAGAGCTGCTACAAACATTTGTGCACATGTGGGTTCTTTCCCCTCTTTTATGATTTCCTTGGGATACAGACTCAGTAATGGCACTGATGGATCAAAGGATTTGCATAATTTTTATAGTCCTTTGGGCATAATTTCAAATTGCTCTCCAGAATGGTTGGATCATTTAACAACGCCATCAACAATGCATTAGTGTCTCAACTTTCCCACATTCCCTTCAATATTTCTCATTATCTTTTTCTGTCATCTTAGCCAATCTGAGAGGAATGAGGTGCTACCTCAGAGTTGTTTTAATTTAAATATCTCCAATCAATAGTGATTTATAGCATTTTCATATGATTATAGATGGCTTTAATTTTTTCATCTGAAAACTGTTCATATCCTTTGACCATTTATCAATTGGGGAAGACTCCAGGAATTTTCACTGGCCCTAACCTCATGGTGGGAATTTTTTCCCTCCCCATCTCTACTCCTTGGCTTTCCTGATGTCCTTCAAATCCCAGCTAAAATTCCATTTTCTTTTTACATCCTTTTAAATTCTAGTGTCTTCTCTCTATGCATTATTTCCTATTTGTCTCATGTATAGCTTCTTTGTACATAACTACTTGAATGTTGCCTCCTTGTTTGGACTTTGAGCTCCTTGAAAGCAGAGTTTTTAACCTTTCTCCATATTCCTAGACATAGTATCTGACATATAATAGGAGCTTAATAAATATTTATTGGTCAATAGGAGATTTATCTTTGGGAACTCTCATCATCTTTCAAGATTGAATATTTCTGGTTCTCACATATTATCAGTATCCTCTCCCCTCTAATTGGGCCCTAAGATTGGAAGGCAAAGCCTTGGGCTCCAGGACCTCTATTTAAATGGGGGTGGGGAGTATCTCAACACAGTTTTTTGTTTTTCTATTTCCTACTGGTTACAAGGAGTTGGGACTTCTCTGGAACTCTCTAACATGCCCCAGGCTGGCTATTTTCCCCTTTCCTCCATTTTCAACTTCCTTTTGTGTTGTCTTTCCCTATTAGATTTTAAGCTCTTTGAGGGTAGGAGCTGTCTATTTCTAATTGTATTTGTATCTTCTGTACTTAGTAGAGTGCCTGGTGCATAGAGGGCTTTAAATAAGTGTTTATTGACATTTAATGACTGACAATAGAAGAAATGGGAAGGTATCAAAAATAAACCTTTAGTCTGGAGAGACTTACAAGAACTGAAGCTAAGTGAAGTGAGTAGAACCAAGTGAACATTGTACACATCAGTAACAAAATTATGTGATAATCAATTCTGATGGATATGGCTTTTTTCAACAATGAGGTGATTCAAGCCAATTCCAAGGTCTTATGATGGAGAGACCATCTGCACCCAGAAAGAGGACTGTGGAAGCTCAGTGTGGATCACAACATAGAATTTTCACTTTTTGTTGTTTCCTTGCTTTTTGATTTCTTTCTCAATTTTTCCTTTTTGATCTGATTGTTTTTTGTGCACCATGATATTTGTGGAAATACATATAGAAAAATTGCACATGTTTAACATAAATTGCATTACTTACCATCTAGGGGAGGAAAAGGGACGGGGAAATTGGAACACAAGGTTTTGCAAGGGTAAATGTTGAAAATTATCTATGCATATGATTTGAAAATAAAAGCTTTAAAAACAAAAAAATAAAAAAAAATTTCAAACAAACAAAACCAAAACCAAACCAAACCAAAAAACCCTTTACTTCACAACTTTACTTTAGGCCAGGTATGAATACAGATCACTATTCTCAGGTTTAGATGAGTTGTTAAGTCTTAGAGCCTTAGTTTCATTTCTCAAACTGTGGCTTTGTTCCTCCAAAGATAGCATCATTGTTAACATCTGTTGCTATACAAGTGTCACTGTAGCTGGCTTCAGGTGTAACTTTTATTTAGTTGTTGACCATCCTTTACTTCTCTTCTCCTTTCTCTCTAACGAAAAGGGAAAATCCCCTGCAAATTCCTCTATTTGGTTAGAGATAATGAAAGAGCTTCATCAAAATACCCTCAATACTTTTTAAGAACTTTTCAGAAACTTCTTGGATTTAGCTCAACCTAAAATTCACAGGTTTCTCTTTTCTTAATCTCAGTAGCAAAATCATTCAATATGCAGTGAAAATTGCCTTGTCTATGTCCAGCAAACCATAGTTAAAAAATAACTAGTAGATGCTATGTTTAAATGACCAAGAAACTCTTAGTGATTAACCTTGATGCTTGTTACTGGGACATTGAAACAAAAAGGAGTTGAGAGTGGAGTAGATTCACCATTGCTCCAGTTGTTTCTCCAAGAAGATGGATTGCAGTCACTTTGTGAGCTTCTTTAACAATCCAAAATATGAGCTAAGAAAGAAATAAAGGATCCAGCTATGGGGAAGTTTCTAAGGCTCTTGAGAAAGTTCATCTCTTTGACCCTGCCATGCTTCTAATGCTACTACTGCTCCTTTGTTCTCTCAATCATTCTTCTTGTCCCTCTCCAGAGAGATTTTTTTTTTCTAAACTCTTGTTATACTGAAAACTCTCTGTCCCAGATCTAATTTCTCTATTAAGAGTGTCCTCTTATTGAGCTTGGAAGAAATACAATTCTCAGATCTTTAGCCACTTAGATCTCCTTTGAGGTCTCACTAGAAAGCCTATATTTTTTAAATAAATATGATTGGACACAAAGTTGATTGCTTAGGTTTTGTCAAATTTGGGGATTGCTGCATAGCACTAAAAGTGCTCCCTTCTCTCACTTCTTAAAATATAGCTTTAAAAAATACAATTAGGGTTTTCAGGTAGCCAGAATAAAATAGGGCTGCTATACACAATCTCAGTTCTCAGACAGAACTGAGAATTGTGGCACTGTGAAGATGCCACGATTCTTTATTATTTGGTGAAAAAGAAAGCATACAAATTTTAATTTCTAAGGAATTTTAAACATTTTTCTTTATTATTGGAAGACAAAAAAAAAAAAACAAAAAGCAAAGAAAAATTAGAATGTATGGACTTCTTAAAAAGAGACAAACTAACATGAATTGAGATTTCAAGGTAACTTTTCATAATTTATCATCTCCCACACCTGAAGTTTATACACCCTTTTCACTTTTGCATCTCAGAATCTCCAGACTTCTTCAAGGTACATCTCAGGGCTACCATTAACTTTAAGCTCCTTCCTCACTCCTCACTTCATTAAGGGATAATGGATAAGTGACTTTGAATTTGCCTTGTATCTGTTGTTTATTTATGTTCAGGACTTTTTGTGACCCCATTTGGGGTTTTCTTGGCAAAGATAATACAGTGGTTTGCCATTGCTCTTCTCCAGCTCATTTTACACATGAGGAAACTGAGGCAAACAGGGTTAAGTGACTTTCCCAGGGTCACGTAGCTAGTAAATATCTGAGACCTTGCTGGCCTCCAGACTTAATACTCTTATCCACTACACTACCAAACTGCCCATGTGATAAAGGTGTAGTAGAGGTAGCTAAGGTTATATAGGCAGCTAGAAAATGCAGTGAATAGAATTCTGGGGTCAGTGTCAGAAGTTCAAATTCTGAATTCAAATCCAACCTCAGATACTCACTATCTTTCTAAGCTCAGGGAACCACTGCCTCATTCCTCATCTGTAAAATGGGAATAATAATAGCTCTTACCTACCAGGGTTGTTGTGAGGATCAAATGAAATCAAAATTATAAAGTGCTTAGCAAAGTACCTGGCACATAGTAAGGACTATCTAATAATATTAGCAATTATTATTATTTGTCTCTTAAACAATATCATCCACCATAGAACTGTTTGTAATATAGTTATTTAATAAATGTTTTTTGACTTACTGATTGAAAGAAAGGAACAAGGGTAGTTGGATGGTGCAGTGGATAGAGCACCAATCCTAGAGTCAGGAGAACCTGAATTCAAATCTGGCCTCAGACATTTAACATTTATTAGCTGTGTGGTAATATGAGTATGAACAGGTCCTTCTAAAACACAAAGGACTTGTACAATCATTTTATCTCTTCTAGACTCTAGAACCAATCCAGAGAGCTTTAAAATAAAGTACCTAATTGTAAGTATGTCTCTTTTCTTGGAATGCCTAGAAGAAAAAAAAAATCATTGTTTGTTAGATCCTTGGGAGCACACATTGGAACACAGAGGCTCCCTTAAAAACTCTAAACAAAGAGGATGATCCTGTTAATTATGTTATGTCATGTAACAGAAGTCCCATGAAGTCCCATGATTTATTAATCTCACTACATTATTAAAAACATTTTTCTTTTGGTCCTACAATAATTGGTTAATTCCTCCTACTTTATATTTTATACAGAAACCTTTGATTTTTTGGAATTTCAAACAGATATTCCATATCCCACAATTTTTGGTAATAGGTATTTAAAGATGGGAGATAAAATATCTGATCAGTCCTATATTTTTTCTATATAACTTTGTGTGGTTAAAAAAAAACAACCTCTTTTCTTGCTCTAAAAAATAGAATACAAGTCTATTGGGAATAGAGCAGATTTGAACAAGAAGGAAAAATCTGGATATAAATGTGAAGGAGTTGGTATATACAATACAAACTATGCAGCTTTTATAAAAAATTTTCCAAATTAAACCATCCAGCTTGGTGATTTAGATGTGTATGAATTATATAAAATACTGCCCTAACCAAATTTTATGTTTGAAGAAAGACAAAATAAAATGCAGACAGAATTAAGTATTTGCCCAACTTAACCTAACAAGTAAATGGCAGGGTCAGAGTTTCAAATTTTGTCTGTTAATTTTCCTGTGCTATCCACTAAACACCAAATTCATGAAAAACATTTAAATATGATATGATTATACTATATCAAAGTCTCTTAAACTGTGGGTCACAATCCCATATGGGATCATGTAACTGAATGTGGGGAGTTGCGAAATTGTGATTTATTATTAGTAAATGTTTGATTTGTATATCTTATTTACCTATTTGTCCAGGGCCATGTAAAAATTTCTCTGGCAAAAAAAGGGTCATAAAGGGAAAAGTTTAAGAAGCCTTGGAACCAGAAGATCTCTAAAATTTCATCTATTTGTAAGATTCTCTAATTGCTATGACTACTATAAAATGTGACAGGTTTTAAAATGATATAAAACCATCATTCCCTAAATGGATTATTTTAAAAATTAATAAGAAAGCTTTCCTTAATTTTATATGTTGTTATATTTAAATTATATTTGAGAACTTTTATGCTGAATGCAAAGAGAAAATGCTCCTGTAGTACTTCCTTTTCCCCAAGCCAGGCACATAGACTTTGTAAAAGCTAACCCAGTTTCAAGAAATATTGTCAAGAAGTTTCCACTCCAATCATAGCTCCTGACTTCCTTCTTCCTTTTGCTAGTCAACCAGAAGATAGATTAGTTCACAACAAAAGACATTTAATTTATTGCAAATATTAATAGTGTTTACTTTCTTACCAATTTGATCATAGTGCATATCTCTGCTGAGTTGCTCTCTGCTAGCATTCCTGCTGAGCTTCTCTCTTTTTGTTCTTTGGAAAAATTTCTGCTATATAATAGCTAATTTTCTCTCCATGTTGCCATCTTTTGGTCTTCCACTCTCTCCTATTCACAGGATCGTTTTTTGTTATTTAATCCTTTTTGTGATTTCAGAATATGACCAACTAACTGGAGAAGCTCTTAGATAACTATGTGATTTTCTGTATTCCTCTGTTGCCACATAGACATTCCTTGTCTAAACTTTTATTTGAAATAGAGCAGAAAATTCCTTTTTAATTTCTATTATTCTCCTTATTGTTAGTCTGGGATTTCTGCAAAACATCATAAGAAGATTAGCAAAACTACAAAGAATTTGAATGCAACTGAGGTGAGACAATCTTTTCATTATGCCCCTTGTCAATTAAAATCAGCCAGGAAATAATAACTATGAAAATAACACATAAACGATTTAATAAATATAAATGAAGTATAAACATATTATGTGTCCTATATAATGTATTACATAAATATAATTAATATGAATTATGTAATACACTAAAATTATAATATATAACTAAAAATAAAAAGAATGGCTAGAATTAAAGTAACAAATTATTTCCTCCTAAATCACTGTACTCTCACTTGGGAATATATTCCTGGTTGACATGGTTAGAGAGAATTTTGTTAAACATGAGATCCTCAACAATAAGTCCATAGTTTAGAGGCAAAGTGAATTGCAATCTTTTCTTAGACTATTTACTATTTTGTTTATCTATCATAGATCCAAGATGCATCCTAAATATAGAATTAAAATAGGTTTTTGTAATTGATTCCAAATGACTCTCAACTGTTAGCCTTAGAGAAACAAAGGCTTTTATTTAAAATTGTGTAATAAGGTAATCAGAGGACTTCCTGATCAGCTGGATAGAAGCTTCCTGTGGAGCTGGCCTTTTCTGTGTTCTGACCCCTTGCTAAATGATTATTATTTAGGGGCATCTATGACCATATGATGAACCCCTACCCAAACTGGACAAATTTGAGAATATAAAGAAAAACCCTCACTATTTATTGGGTTCCAAGTATGGAAAAGATGACGTTGACAGGAGCATGTTATTCTAGATCTTAGTTTCCACATCTTAGTTCCACAACAAAGTGGAACTAAGACTATATGTCTTCTGAAGTTTCTTTTAATCCTAAATCTAAAATCATGTTTTGTGGGGGGGAAAAAAGCTATACAAGGTAAGAAAAGAGTTATGATGCCAAAACTAGAGGAAAGAGTATAGGGGACATCTGCCTGAGACTGTGAGAGAGGGATTAACCTGCCACAAACAATAGAAATAATGAATTGTGTGAATATCTAATTTGAAGATGTTTATACTTTCTCTTGGGTTTGAATTCATTGACTCATAATCCTGGCTGACACTGGAATGCTATGGAAATCAAACTTGGAAACTTCTAACTAGTAAAAATTAAAGTGTATATTTAAAACTCACCATGGCCAAAACTGAATCCATTTATATTTCCTCTTAAACCTTCCTTCCTTCCAAACTTCCCCATTATTATAGCACCATTCTCCCAGTCAGCCAGGCTCACACCTAGGAGTCATTCTCCACCCCTCACCATCTCTCCTGCCCCCTTCCCCAACCCCATCAGGTCTAATCTGTTGCCAAGGCTTGTTCACTTCACACTTGTAGCATCTCATGAATCTACTCCCCTTTTCCTCTGATACTGTCACTATCCTGATAGAGGTTCTCTTCAGCTCATTCTTGACTACTGCAATTGCCTGCTGGATGGTCTACCTGCCACAGTCACCCTACTTCAATTCTATATCTATTCAGCCATCCAAGAAATTTTCCTAAATTGCCAGTCTGACTATGTCACCCTGCCTTCTCCCTTCTCACTCAATAAATTCCAGGGGCTCCCTGTGACCTCCAGAATGAAATACAAAATTCTTTGGCATTCAAAGTCTTTCATAAACTAGACTTCTCTCTCACTTCCACCTTCCCCTTTTCAGTCTTTTCATAATTTACTCTTTGATCCAGTGACACGGGCTTCCTTGCTGTTCCTCAAATAAGACACTCCATTTTTTTTTTCTCATTGTCCTCCCTTGCCTATAATGCTTTCCATCTTCATCTCTCCTCTGGCTCCCCTGTCTTCCTTCAGGTAGCAGCTAAAATCCCACTTTCTTTGAGAAGTCTTTTCTAATCCCTTTTAATTTTATTGTTTTTCCTCTGTTAATTATTTCTTATTTATTCCTTTGAGAAGGCAATTAGGCCTTCTTTAGCCTCAGTCTTATCTAGACTTTAATCACTGAATAAGTGTTGGCTCAGACAAATTGAGACCTGGAAAAGACCTTGGTTTAAAAAGGCTATGGTCTTCCTCTGCATCAGGGGAGACCTGGGTCTTGCCACTGGACTCAGCCGTCCCTGGAGGAGACCATGTGGTTGATGACTTTGCATCACTTAAATCCAATTGGCTTGCAAGACAAGACATCACCCTTTTGATGTCATTGATCCTCACTGAGAATGAAGGAGGGACAATTTATTCTGTATATGTTGATTTTACACACACTTGTATGTTGTCTGCTTCATTAGATTGTGAGATCCTCAAGGACAGAGACTGTCTTCTTCCTTTCTTTTTATCCTCAGTCCATGTGAACAGTGCTTCACATATAGTCAGTACTGAATAAATGTTTGTTAACTGACTATTGGCAACTCAATAACTCCTAATTGGTCCCTTGGATCCTGTGATTGGAATATATTAAAATGACTGGCCACAAAACCAGGATATCAGTTAAAATATACACTTGTACTATCCTAATTCTTAGAAATAAAAAATGAATTATCTGATTATCTATCAACAGTTGTCTGTTTATCTATCCATCTATCTATCTATCTATCTATCTGTCTGTCTATCTATCTATGAATTTTTAGATTGAACCAATGATTTAGTGGGATATAAGGAGCTTCCAGTGAGAATCTTTCTTCTTCCAGTGCAGCAACTGCTCTGAAATTTATTAGTAAGATATATTTGCTTAGCCTCTGTGGCTAGTGTGTCTTAGAGGCAAAATTCAAACCAGAATAAACATACACAGTAAAGGTATTGGTTGATCAGGGAACCATGATCAGTTGAGTACAGCAACCTACCTCTTATAATTTCTTAAATTTGAGGGAAAAATAACAGGGGCAATAAATTTCAACTCTTCCATATCTCAAAGTTGCTTTCTTTGTAATGTAAAGTACCATTTATACTTTATTTTTTTACTCTCCTAAGAAGTATAAAGGGTTCTTTAATCAACCTAAGAGACTGCTGGATGAAGGCAGTTGAAAAGACAGGAAATGTCTAATGTTGACATCAGAGGATCAGCCATGCCCCTTGAGCCTTTAGTTAAAAAAAAAAAAAAAAAAAAAAACTCAAGCCAGCCAGCTCTCAGAAGCACGAACTCTGGTAGTTATGGAGTAAGAACTTAGCCTTCTAATTTGCTCTTCACCTTTTTGCATTTACCTCATGAAAAAATGTAACAAGGGAATGAGATACTTCACTTTGGGGAATGGCACCTTGTGGCAGAAAGAGCGACTATACCTTTGATGCTGCTGAGTTGCACATTATTCCTGCTTATTTTAGTTTTACAGTCTCTACTGAATGTTGCTTTACTGATTGGTTACAGTTTTTACTAACTTTAGTCTTAAGTTCAGGGAACATGGTTCTGGATTCAGCTACTGCTGTGCTCTTGCCAAAATGCCTGCAGTCAATGCCCTCCCTTCAGAAGGACTCTTGACTTTTTCTCCTATATTTTGAGCAAAGTTTTATCTCTGGCTATCACTCTCAACTCTTTTTGCCAACTCACTGGACTCACACCTGTGTCCTCTAGGATTCTCAGCCCCATTTCTTTTAAACCCAGTCTCTTCTATTTGTCTATAGCAATGATAAACCTATATGATTATTGTAAGAAACCACTTCCAAGGAAGAAGAAAGAGAAAAAAGGAATACTCTCACTCTCTCTGTGTCTCTGTCTCTAATTGTCTCTCTGCCTCTGTCTGTCTGTTTCTTTCTCTCACTCACTCTCTCCCCTCTTCCTTATTCTCTTCTTTCTCCTTCCCCTACCTCTACAAGGAATTCTCCAAGAGGTGAAAGTGAAAATTTGCGGATCTGAGTTGTTGTTCCAGTTTATTTCTTGACTGCCATAATTGAATTTCTCCAGAGCTGACTGACTTGCCTTTTTATATAGATCCACGGGGCTCCTCTCAGTCAGTGACTAAATCAAATCAGGGTTTTTTGATCTGAGGGCCTAATGATTCCCAAGGGGCACACAGATAGACTTCAGGGGATTTGTGAAGTTAGATAGGAAAAAAAAATTGTATCTTTATTTTCATTATTCTTTGATTTCCTTTGTAATTATATATATTTTATTTTATACATTTGGAAACATTATTCTGAGGAGTCCATACACTTTCCATCATACACAGAAAGCTTGAAAACCTCTGCTCCTAATGTTTCCTTTATGGTATCTCTTGTCTTTATTCAAAGCTAAGATCTTATAATTCTTTCTAGTTGATCAAGGATCTTGATGTCTTTTCAAAAAATCACTTCTTTACATTCTCTTAAAACAGTTCTAGCTAGTCAAGGAGCCAGCACATCTTTTGCAATGTATAAATGAGCCATTTCAAAATCTGAAACATTCAACTTTATATCTCATTGTCTGTGTTTCCTAATCCTTTCACCTGTAAATAAATTTGAAGAGGACTTAGATCAACTGCTCTGAGAGTAGAAGAGACAGCAGGCCCCATGGCTAACTTCATTAAGAAGAATAAAGCTAAGCAGAACAACAAGAAGAAAAGCCTTGCTATAAAGACTCTGCATCGCCCCTCAAAAGATTCATTGTTTGGTATGGGTATTACTGCTCCGACCTGTCCAGTGACTTTGAGGAAAAGCTTTTTGCCAGAGGTGTTGAGGAACTTGCCTACATTTGCCTATGTGGAAGTTATGTAGTTCCTGTTCTGGGGGGTGGGCACAGAATAAGATCAAGGCATGACCAGGGTTAGTAGTTTACACAGACCAGCCATTCATAGCTGCCTGGTGGAGAGCTTAGGCTTTAAAATTTGGTCAGGGGTACTAAGACCCAGAAGAACTTCCATATTCTTCAGCCATTCATACAGCTGCTTCCCTTATTTTTTAGGTAACACATGTATAACCGAAAGTCATCCAAGTATTCCAGAGTTCATTCTTGATTGAGCTTTTTCTTCTTTTTCTAAAAAATATACATCTATTTTTGTAAAAGGAAAAAGATTTAGAAAGGGGCAAAATGTTATACTATTTCGTCTCTGTTATTGCCCCTTATATTTTGTCACTTCATCAAGAGGGTTGGGAAGATGGAAACTATCCATTTATTTATCCAGTCTATCAATCTGTTATCTGAAATTTTGTCCCAGTTAAGGAGTCTCTTTTTATTTTCTTTATGCTTGCCAGATAATCCTTCACCACTTCCCTATTTCTGCATGCAAAAAAATAGCATAAACCAAAAACTTCTGTGCTTACTGGATTGTGTAAAAAAATCTTTCTTTGCTTTCTGTCAAACTAGTTCAAATCCAAAGGATGATAAAAGCAAGACTAATCACTCCTTTTACTTATAGATATGTGGGCCAAAAAGCAACAGTTAGAATTGAACATGGAACGACTGATTGGTTTAATATTAGAAAAGGAATATAACTAGCCTGTATGTGGTCACCTTATTTATTTAACTTATATGCAGAGTCCATCATGTAAAATATCATGCTGCATGAATCAAAAGCTTGGAGAAAGATCAACAATCTCAGACATGCAAATGATACCAATCTGATAGCAAAAAGGAAAGAAGATTTTTTTTCCTTTAATAGCCTTTTATTTACAGGATATATGCATGGGTAACTTTACAGCATTAACAATTGCCAAACCTTTTGTTCCAATTTTTCACCTCTTACCCCCCCCACCCCTCCCCTAGATGGCAGGATGACCAGTAGATGTTAAATACATTAAAATATAAATTAGATACACAATAAGTATACATGACCAAAACGTTATTTTGCTGTACAAAAAGAATCAGACTCTGAAATATTGTACAATTAGCTTGTGAAGGAAATAAAAAAAAATAAAAAAAAATTAAAAAATCAAAAAAGGAAAGAAGATTAAGAAGCTTCTTGATGAGGGTGAAAGAGAAGAATATAAAAACTGGTTTGAAACTTAACATTTAAAAAAATTAAGATCTTGATGATTGGTCCAATCACTTCCTGGCAAATAGAGGGAGAAGAAATGGAAACAGCGTCAAATTTTATGTTCTTGGACTAAAAGATCACTTTAGGCTGTAACTACAGCTATGAAATTAAAAGACTTGCTGTTTGGAAAGAAAGCTATGGCAAATCTGGACAGCATATCAAAAAGCAAAGACATCATCTTGCTGATAAAGGTCCTTATAGTCAAAGCTATGTTTTTTTCAGTAGCAGTGTGTGGCTTTGAGAGTTGGACTATAAAAATTTTTTTAATTGGTTCTAGAGAAGATCTCTTAGACAGGAAGAAGATCAAATCAGACAATACTTAAAGAAAATAATTTAGAATATTTACTGGAAGGTCAACTACTGAATCTGAAGCTTATTTACTTTGGCCATATAATGAGAATTCAAGATTCAATGGAAAAGATCCTGATGTTGGGAAAAATTAGAGGCAAAAGGAAAAGGAACCAACAGAGGATGAGATGGATAGATAGTGTCATGGAAACAATGAACATGAACTTAGACAGACTTCAAGAGATAATGCAGGATAGAAAGGTCTAGCATGACTCATGAAGAGTCAGACATGACTGAAGGACTGATCAACAAACATGTTTTACCAGCATTGATAAAAAGCATATAGATTTTTTTGCTATGTATTGTATTCATGAATATCTTGTACCAATCAATGAATAAATATTTAAATGCCTACTGTGTTCCAGATACTGTGCATTTTTTGTAAGATTTTTCATCAGAAAAGGGAATGAATGTATGAAAATAGGGAAACACACAGATGTATATATCCATCCATTCATCTGTATTTTTTTATTCTCTCACCATAGTTTAAAATAATGCCACAGCAAATGGTTTCTCCTTCAACCTCTTTATCTTGAATTTCTGACTGATCTGTTTTCTCTGTGTTCCTATTGTTGGCAAAAACTATGCACTCCTAGGTAAAACACCAATCTGAAAATATTCCTTTATACCTAGAGCCTGCAGGCAGAAATAATATCTTTTTTATAGATCTGGGATCATGACCTATCTTTTTTATTTTTTATTCTTTTAAAAATTAAAGCTTTTTATTTGCAAAATTTACACATGGATAATTTTTGACATTCATCCCTACAAACCCTATGTTCTAATTTTTCCCTCCCTTCCCTTCACTTCCCCAGTTGGCAACTGATACACTATATGTTAAACATGTGCAATTCCTCTACACATATTTCCATAAACAAGAAAAATCAGATCAAAAAGGGAAAAATGAGAAAGAAAACAAAATGCAAGCAAACAACAACAAAAAGAGTAAAAATACTATGTTGTGGTCCACATTCTCAGTTCCTACTGTCCTCTCTCTGAGTTTCTTCATCACAGGATCACTGGAACTGGTCTGAATCACCTCATTGTTGACAAGAGCCACATCCATCAGCAGTGATCATTGTATAGTTTTGCTGTTGCCATGTATAATGATCTCCTGGTTCTGCTTATTTCACTCAGCATCAGTTCATGTAAGTCTCTCTGGGGCTCTCTGAAATCATCCTGCTGATTGTTTCTTATAAAACAATAATATTCCATAAAATTCATACACCATAAGTTTTTTAGCCCTTCTCTAATTGATGGGCATCCTCTCAGTTTCTAGTTTTTTGTCACTACAAAAAGGCTATGGCCTGTTCTTAAAGCTAAATTTTAATATTGGCTTCCATCTCCATGAGCCACAAAATATAGATGCTGGAAGAGGGGAAAATTAATAGGAACAAAATAGCAAATTTGAGGAGGAAAGATACTTATGCTATATATAAGGAAAGGCCACATCTTTGGGATCTTTGAGAATATGCATTCTCATTATGAATACTTGTAGGGATCGTGAGCAGTCCCCGAACCAAAGATTGCCTCCAGACCTAGAGGAATATATCATAAGCATGAAGCTCTCTCAGACTCCCTACCAGCTATGTTTTTGCCTATCTAAGGTCAAAATTGCAGCTTGCTTGCCATTAACAATTCATTCCAATAAATCAGGCTTTAGATACACAAGTTCTTTTTCATGGGTTATCTTTTATTTCCTAGTACTGTCATTGATTTACTGCAAAAAGTGTTCATTTAGAAAGCATTTGTGGCTAAGTGATGGAGAAGACAAGCAAATGTCCCAAAATCTTAATAGAAAGGTATAGTCTGAGTTGCCAATTATAGCTCAAACTAGTATTACCTTCCAGATGTTTGGCCAAATTTCATGAGTTTTTTGAGGGGATTGCTCAGATTTAATTTTATTGTTGGTACTTATCTGTAGGAAGCACAAGAATATGGATTTCATCATATAGATGATTCTTTCACTTCTTTGGAATTATCTAAAACTGGGAGAGAACTGGGACAATTCTACCATGGGAGAATTTCTAACCTAATTTCCATATTCATAGCCCACTCTTTACACATTAGAACCTCTAACCAGTTTCTGGCTAGCCTGAAATTTAAGCAGGATTGTCAAACATTTTCTGAACTGGAGTCTTTTAAAATTGTTAATTATTAATGCCAACAGGTCCTCAGTATCTAGAACTCTGGCAGAAGAAACTTCCTAAGAGTGAGTTTGTTATTATTATAAAAGCAACTGATGAGTATTTGACCTTGTAGGTATTTACACAGGTTGAATCTCTGAACTGTTCATGTTAAAGAGATCTAAAGTCCAAACTTAGACACCAACGCCCTTTGTGGAGAAAATCATTTAACCAACTTTCAACTTCTCTTTCCTCATTTTAAAGTGATTTTCTATGTACTAATAGGTTAATATTTATAAAAATACTTTAAAAATGAAAAAAACTCCAACACAAATAAAGCACTGTAATTCATATTTATTATCATAGAAATACTTTGCCTTTTACTCCTGTGCCAATTGTGTAAGAGCATAATGCTGCAGATTTTGAGCTAGGGGATAGAACTTACACCATATAAATAAAGCTTCTTCTGTAATAGAAATAAAAATTAAGAGAAAGCATAGTTGAATTAACAAGATCACATAAAATAGCTTTTAAAATATTTGTCTACATTTTTACTTGCTATTGACTTTTCTGAGCTGGCAGCTCTAAAGTAATCTTCTTAATGTAATTACTTTCAAGAGAACATGCATGTATTTCTTTGGTCTTTTTTGTACTCAAGTAAAGAGAGGTATTCCTGCTCTGTATAAAATTGGTGGAAAGAAACCATTTCATGGACCTGAAAGCCCTACCCAGAAAAGCTTGCCATGATTTAGTTTCTCTAGTCAGTAATGGTGTTTCTCCCATAGAATTCTCATAATGCTTTGTTTTTATATTTTTCCATAATGAAATATTATTTATCATGGTAATCTTTGCTGGGTTTCTCATTCTATTGATTAAAAACCCCATGAATGCAGCTTCAAGGTATATATAAACTTTATGTTTTTAACAATACCTAGCAGTAGGCACATAATATTTGTTAAAGGATGAATTAATCAGAGTTCTTTGAGAGATATTTTTTTCACACTAAGTTTTTTTTTTTTATTTCCATATCCCTGTCCTAATTTGAAATAGTTATCCAGTTCCTTCATAGATTTCAGCAGCATTTATTACATTATTGAGCGCTCAGGGATGTTTACACATTTTCACATGTCAACTAGCTTTAAAAGCATTTACCATTTTAGCTTAAATTGGTGTTGCTAGAAAGTTCTTATTAATCATTCACCTTTTTACCCACAGACTTCAATATAACAGTGCCTAGGGAAAAATAGACTGGGGGTGGTAGTGTTGGAAACAGTCAAGTAGGACCCAAGACATCTGTTGAGCCAGAGTCTCCTCTAATCTGGGATCTCTGGTACTTTTAGGGGCCCAGGATTTACCAGTATGACTTTGCCTGCGTCCTTATATTCCTTTTTCCCATGGTTCTTTTTTTTTTAAATTTCAAAATAGAAAAACAAACAAACAAAAAGCATTGACATGTGCATACTAGAACATGAGAGGATTAAAAATATGAGAGAAAAATTACCATTTCAAGAAAGCATTTAAAGTAAATATTATACATTATATAAAGAGCTGTCTATCATTTCTTTGTTTCCTTGTAGGTTTTCTTTTGTTCTCTGCTATGTCCTTTTTACTTTATTCTTTTTTACCCCTTTGTTCCCTACTCTCTACATTCCCCAAGGAAGCTTCAATTAAATGCAGATATAAATTTACATATACTTACACACACATATATATACACGTTACATATACATGAATATCTATAATCATACACATATATACAAAGGTACATTCATTTTCAGGTAAGATATTATGTACCTTATGTACAGGTACTATGATTGTTTGTCCTCTGATGTCTGAAGGTTGATAGCATCATTCTTCATAAGTCCAAGCCTTTCCATATTTTTCTAAATTTACCAACTCATCATGTCCTACTCCATAGTGATATTCCAACCTTGTATTTTCTCATTATTTTAAATTGTTTTAAAATACTATTAATTAATAGTAAAAAGTAAATAGTAAATATAATAGTAAAAAGTAAGTAGTAAAAAAAAATAGGGAAAATATGGCTAGCAAATAGTGTAGTTTCCCTATTTTTCGTTTTTAATTAAATCTAATTTAGATTTAACTTTGCCTATATCAATGATTATTATCTCTGCTTTTTTTCTACTAAGTTCTACTACTGATCATTGTTATTATGTTTGTGAATATCTCTTTTTTCTTATTCCTACTGATTCTTATGCTTTATTTCTACCTACTCCCTTTCCTCGCTATTACTTAACCTAAGATTTAATCTATTCTTTTCTCCTTCCCCCAGGATCCCTTCCTTTTTATTGAACAACCCAATTACTAATAATAATCTTACACATAGGATTTACATTTTCAGGTATAAAACATAAACAGTTTATCCTTATTAAAAATCTTGAAATGGTCTTTGATGTTTACTTTATATTTTTCTTGGATCGTATATAACAAATTTTCTATTAAATTTAGAGTTTTTTGCAACCAAATCCTGACAGTTTTCTCTTCTTAATCTGCTCTCCAGATTTGTTGTTTTTCTTATAAGATCTCTTACATTCTTTTCTGTTTTTTTTCATTCTTTATATATTGTTTTATTATTTCTTGGTCTCTCATAGGTTTGCTGGCTTCCCCTTACCCAATTCTAGTTTTCAAGGAATCATTTTGTTTTTTAAAACTCTGGATCTCCTTTTCAAGTTGGTTGACTTTCTTTTCATAATCTTGTTTTCCTTGCTTTCTTCCTCCCTCCCTCCCTCCCTCCCTCCCTTCCCTCCCTCCTTCCTTCCCTCCCTCCTTCCTTCCCTCCCTCCTTCCTTCCCTCTCTTCCTTCCTCCCTTCCTCCCTTCCCTTCCTCCCTCTCTCCCTTCTCTCTCTCCCTTCCCTTCCTCCCTCTCTCCCTTCCCTCCCTCCCTCCCTCTCTCCCTTCCCTTCCTTCCTCCCTCCCTTACCTTCCTTCCTTCCTTCCTTCCTTCCTTCCTTCCTTCCTTCCTTCCTTCCTTCCTTCCTTCCTTCCTTCCTTCCTTCCTTCCTTCCCTCTCATTTTTTTTTAAAATTTTGCTGAGGCAATTGGGGTTAAGTGATTTTGCCCAGGGTCACACAGTTAGGAAGTGTTAAGTGTCTGAGGTCAGATTTGAACTCAGATCCTCCTGACTTCAGAGCTGGTGTTCTATCCACTACACCCCCTAGCTGCCCCTCTCATTTGATTTTTAATGTCTTCTTTTAGTCCTTTTTTGAACTCTTTTTGGGCAGATGACCATTTAAAATTACTCTTTGGAGTAGGATATTTTTTTATTTTTTACTTCAATATTTTCCTCTGAAGATGAACGCTGATTTTCCCCATTACCATAGTAACTTTCTATAATTCTTTCTCCTTTGCCTATCTTTTTTTTTTTTTTTTTTTTTTTTTTTTTTTTTATAAGAGCTTGTTAGTGTAATTGCTTGTAGTCTTGTGGTCATGGTGGTGGTGGTGATGGTAATGGGGTGGGGGTGGGGGGAATGGTGCTTCTGGTCTCAGGTTCTTCATCAGTTCTCTCTAGCTAGGAATTGGAACCTAAGAACTCTTCCCTTCTGTAAGTACCCACAAACAGCAATGTTTTTGCCCCCCGTTTCTGCACATATACCACATATGCTGGTACCTTCTTGTCCAGGACTGATTGATAGTACTGGGCCTGCCAGCAGCTGAGCCAGGCATTCCTTATCAGCAAAGGTTCCCTCAATTTTCCTAGACTCAGACACAGACTCCTCACAGTGTCTGGGAGATGAAAATTACTGTGGCTGGACCTGAAGCTACCTCCTAACCCAGTTAGCCCCAGTGCTCACTGCTTATCATTTCAGTGGAACTAGCCTGGAGGTGTTTACACTTATCACTGGCCAAACCTCTATCCTGCTATCTTTTTTTCAGATCATCTCAAATTGTTCTAGGAGCACCACAGTTATGTCCCAATTCTTATTTGTTTTTAACTGCTCTATGTTCATCCTGTGGTGCAATTTTCCCTTCTTTGTGGGGGAAATCCAGAGAGCTTGGAATTTTCTGACCTACTGTACCATCTTCCCAAAATCCTTTCCCATATTTTCTATCAGATGGAAGAGAGAGAGGAGGAAAAAAATGATTCCCAAATCACACTGATTTAATGAAAGAAATAAGTGCAATTATCCCTTCTACATCATGGGGGGGCGGAGATATCAAAACCTCACAATTTGGAAAAACTTACATAAAATATTTTTGTTCCAGAGAAAAAATCTGAATTATTGTAGTACTAAAAGATAAAATATGTTGATGTTATACAAAAGTACACCTATATTTTATGCATTTTTGAGTTTCTAAATTTTTTCTCTGTTGTCTGCTAGCCTTAGTGTGTCCTCTGCAACTTCTGCAAAACTCCCCCCCAAATTCCCATTCAATTTCTAATGTTAACCTATGATATATCAAAACTGTGATGGAGAAAGTTGCAATGTGGGAGGGATAATTGTGTAACTATTTCATATGACTTATCTGAAATTTTGTAACCAGGGCAAGTAGTTATTATTTATTTATTTTTATGATAGGCAAATAACAAAGAATAATTTCATTTAGCTTTATCTCCTTTGTAGAGATAGAGAAGACTGAGCAGTAAATTTAAATATATAATTTGAAAGTCTGATTTATTTCAAAATTTAAATATCTAGTTAAGGCAACAAGCTATATTGAATAGAGCTGTTGCTCAGTCATGTCCTACTTGGCAAAGAGATTCAAGAGGTTTGCTCTTACCTTCTCCAGGAAACTGAGGCAAACAGGGTTAAGTGACTTGCCCAAGGTCACAAGCTAGTCAGTGCCTGAGGATGGATTTGAACTCAGGTTTTCCTGAATCTAAGACTGGTTCTCTAATTACTAGTCCAAGATAGCTAGCTTCAAATCCAGGAAGTCCTGCATCCAACTCCTGACCCTGACACACATTGGACAAATTATTTAATTTCTCAGTGCTCCAGGAAACCCAAGAAAAATAAATTAGAGAGAAAATGTTAATATCAAAAGATTGAGAGCTCCCTATCCTTATGAAATCCCATTTCCTGTTCCTGTCTTATTAATAAACATAAATTTGATTTGATAAGGAAGAAGTGATGATATGGAATATATCAAGGTTTATAAAGTATTTTCCCCAACTCATCTATGAATCCTCCTCTTCCCTTTAATAAAACAAGTTAATCTCTAATGAGCTACATTAGTGATATATACATCTATAAATAGCAAATATTTAATATATAAATAAAAAAGAGTTAATTGCCAGGCACTAGAGCTTTGTTTCCAGGCCCAGGTCTTAAACTAAGAATTCTGAGTCAGCCTATTAGGGCCTCTTTTGTTTGTATTCCCATGCTTTTGCTTAATTCTGACAAAAGAAGCCCTAATAGACTAAAAAATAGGAGAAAAAATTCCTAACTTTGGAGTCAGAGGGTTTGTACTCAAATCCTGCTTCTGTGTGATCTCCAGTAAATCCCTAACCTCCCTGCACCTTAGTTTGCTCATCTCCAAAAAAAGGAGGTGATAATTTTAGCCTTCTCTCTTCTGACATTGCCACCCCCACCGTGGGGGATTAGCCCTCATGACTTCATGCCTGAATTATTGCAGTAGTCTTGCTCTCTCTACTATAAATCTCTCTTCACTCCAATCCATCTACCATTCAGCTATTGAACTAGGCTTCTGAAAGTACAGGTCTGACTATGTTATCCTCTCCCTCTCAATAAATTCTAGTGGCTCCCTATCACCTCTGGAATCAAATATAATATCTTCTATCTGGCATTTAAAACCTTTTATTTAATACTATCTGCCTTAGTTTTTTCAAGTGTAAAATGGAGGTAATTTTAGCACTTATTTCACAGGGCTATTGCTAATTATATTTGCCAAGCAGTTGGTACAATGCCTACAACATAGTAAATGACACATTCCCCCTTCATAACCTGAGCTGCTGCCATCTTTCCAGGGTTCTAGAACAAGTGACTATACCTCTCATCTTCAGGCTTTTTCACAGGCAGTCTTCCATACATGGGATATTCTTCCTCCTCATCCCCACCTTCTGGCTTCTCTGACTTCCTTCAAGTCCCAACCAAAATCTCACCTTCTACAAGAAGTCTTTCTTGACCTAGTACTTTCCCTCTATTAATTTCTTCCAATGTATTTTTCCTATTGTTTGTGGGCAGTTAGGTTTTACATTGGATAGAGTATTAGGCTTGGAATCAGGAAGCCTCATCATCTTCCTGAGTTCAAACCTTTTCTCAGATACATACTACCTGTGACACATTTAGCAAGTCACTCAAACCCAGTTTTCTCATCTATAAAATGAGAAGGAAATGGCAAACCATTCCAGTATTTTTGCCAAGAAAACCCCAAATGGGATCACGAAGAATTGGACATGACTAAACAACATAACTTGTTTGCATTATTAACAGAATTTTGCTGTATTGATTTCTAACCTGGGGATGGCTGGAGGTGAAAAAAACTAGGTCAGAGCCAGGTGTGCAACTTAATTGTTTTCATGTTATCTTCCCCACTTTGGATGGAGCTCCTTAAGAACAGTCTTTTGTCCTTTTTTGTGTTTAACACAGTGCTTGGCACTGTGCTTAATAGTAGGTGCTTAATAAATGCTTATTGACTGACTTTAAATCTATGAATTGTAATAGCTAATTCTGACTAGCTAAAAATAACTAACCTCTCAATCATTATTGGCAAAAATTAAGTGTGAAATAACCAGAGAGAAAATATTGTCCCCAAAATTTGAGTTCAAAATTTCTTATTGTTTTTTAAAATGATGTAGAATCAGAATGGGAGGACATGCTTAAAGAAATACTCAGATTAGTTTAAGTGTTTCTTAATGGTTTTACAGAGTCAGCATTTGAAAGTAAGCTTTTGATGTTGAATGAGGCCAGGAAAAAAAAAAAAAAAACAACCCCAACTACAATTGATCATTCTAGTGTGTAGATTTCATTATCAAGTTCAACTGAAGTGTAAGTAAAATGAGGTCATGTAGTTATTTCACTCAGACAAAAGGGGCATCAGGATGGGAAAGGGCACCTGTACTTATTCCACAGGAATTTACAGGAGATGATTTGTGATTGTGGATGATTGTGATGGTGGACTGTTAATTTTATATTTATAATGATATTTCTTTTTAGAAAAGAAAAAACTTGCCAAAATGAATTCATTTCCTTATATTAAAAATCTTTTACTATCTCCAAAAAAGATTCTATCATGTGGTCTTGGTATTCTGATTAAGCCCACAAAATAAACACAGTCACTGTCCAAAAATAAGAAGAAAATTAGTTCCTTTTTTTCAGACAGAATTTATCCCTTTTTTCCTTTTGCAATTAAATCTCTTAATTATTTTTTCATACCCTAAAATTGTGGCCTTTTAGACTGGCCAGGATCCAAGTGGTATTAATTATAATTTATAACTCTAAGCTCATTTAGGGATTAAACGAAACATTCTTCCATCATTACTGAATGCTCTCAAACAATAGTCCTTTCAAAATCTCATTGAACACTTTCAATTTGTTCAGAAAAATCACAGAGGCAGAAATCAAAATTTTGAAGAGCCATCATTTTAGTTCCAAACCAGTGCCAATATGGATTCTTTTTTATCAAAACTAGAGAGAATTTTTTAGAGAAAACTTTAGAACTAAAAAGGATGGGAGCTCAAAAGGATAGAAAAATTTAATTTTGAGGAAATATTTTTTAAAAACAAGAACTAATCTAAAGTAGGTTTGTAATTATTAAGGGTCTTTACACAAAGGCTGGTATATTGTTGTTGGTTTGTTGTAAAGGAAATTTTTTTCAAGTATAGGTTGGACTGGATGGCCTCTGTGTACCATTATAACAGCAAACCCTTCCTTCCTTCCTTCCTTCCTTCCTTCCTTCCTTCCTTCCTTCCTTCCTTCCTTCCTTCCTTCCTTCCTTCCTTCCTTCCTTCCTTCCTTCCTTCCTTCCTTCCTTCCTCTCTCTCTTTCTTTTCTTTTCTTTTTCTTTCTTCCAGAGGTAAATATAGTATACTCAAAAATGAATCATTTACACTAAGGCTTTATTTACATATATCATCAACCTAATGATAAAGGTGACTGTCCTGGAAACAGAAGCAAAAAAGCATTTTTGCCTCATCTGTTTATGTATATAATTTATCATATTTTGAAAAAGATTCAGAATTGAGTAGTAGTAGAAGATTAAATTGAGTAGAACTGAGAAAATTTGCTTTCTATGGTATTGAATTCCTTTATCAAAGAATAACAACAACTTTTGGTCCCATCAACTTGGTATAAAATAAGTGGATTGACAAAATCAATCATTTTGTCTGTTTTCTTTATCTACTGGCTAATAAATATCTAAATAGACAGACTGAAGAGACTACAAGGATCCCAAATCCTTAATTGTAGTATTTTGACTCTACTGATATTCCTGATTCTTTGCCTCTTTGTGGGGAGGAGATATGTCAAGGGTTGCTATTAGAGAGGCTCTTAGTGTACATAAAGAAAACAACTATGTCTTAATTGGAATGGAACAATAAAATCAGTTGGACCCATAATCTCCAGAGTGATTTTCCTGAAGTTCATATCTGACTACGTCACCCTACTACTTTGCATGCTCCAGTAGCTCCCCATCACTTCTAGGACCAAATCTAAGCCCCTCTGCTTGGTGCTTTAAACTCTTCACAATCTGGACATATCCTTCCTTTCCAGAATGATTACACCCTGCTCCATCATACTTGCCCTATAGTTCATCACATTGATTTTATCACTTTTCACATGTGACATTCCATCTCCAGTCTTTGTACTATACAGCCTTTGTGCCAACTGTTCTCTAGGAATGATATGCCTCCTTATCCCTACTTCCTAAAATCTCATGGTTCGTTCAAGTGCCATTTTCTACATGAGATCTTTCCTGCAGTTAATGCCATCTCTCTCAAAGTTACCTTATATCTGTCTCCTGTCTTCTGTTCATGCCTTTCTATATGTATATTGTTTTGATATTTGAATACAAACTCTTTGAGAGCTGACCTTCTTGTAGATTTCCAGCACCTAGTCTAATACCTAGCTTATAATAAAGAGTTTTTAATTGATTGATTAGTCTTGATTAGTGCAAATAGTGAATTCCTTGGAGTGGTCACATTTATCTATTTTGTACTATCTGAAGTTATAAGCAGTTAAATATGGTCACGGTTTCTAATGCCAATCTGAGTAATTCAGGGAAATTGTTATTTACTAATTGGGACATAGCCATTTGAAAAACATACTTTGCTTTACAAAACATTTTTATAACTATATAATTTATTTTATTATCTCAAAAACCCCTATAATAGGTCAGGAATGATCTTTATTTTACAGATTGAGAAACCAAGACACATAGGCTAAGGGTTTGTCCAAGATTATGTAATAAATTAGAGATCCAGAACACAGACTTGGGTATGCAGGTTCCAAAATTAATGATCTTTTCATAGATACATTGGGTATGTACAAAAGAGTTTTGTGTTCATCATAATCTAATTCAATTACTTTGTCAAAGTCCCATAAGTAGATGGAATTAAACTTTGTAAACTCTTAGGGAAAAAAATGCCATCCTTACTAGATGGTTGATGTGAAGTGAAATGTTTACAGCTGTTTGAAGAACATTGTTAAAAGACAGATAAAATGACACTCAATTGTTAGAAATTGTCAGCTCTTAATTGTCCCCAGAGAGATTATCTATTGGATAGCAAATGTATTTTCCCAAAATGACTTCACTTTATAAGGAACAAGTGAAGTGTTCTGTATAAATTGCAGGGTCAGTGGCAGGATAGCTAAAGCTAGAATGAGCAAAAAACTTTATTGAAGATTAAGAGGAAGATCAGATAAAAAATTGGATTGCTTCTTGGGGTAGATGAGACAGTAATAACTGATGATTTAAAAAGGAAAAGATTATTAATTTTGCTTCTGTTTTCTCTGCCAAGGATAGGTAAAGTCAAACAAAACTTACTTATTTTTCAATGAAGTTACTAGATTGTGGATTAGAGAAATACTACATATATAATGAACCTAAATTTTAGGTACACAAATTGAGAACTTTTCTTTAAATTATTATATCACAATTCACAATGAGCACTTGCCCAAAGCTATCAGAATTCTATAATCCAAAAAATAGCAGAGTGGCCTCAGATCTAATGAAATAACTGGATCAAAAAAATAGCCTTTAAGTGTTTAAAGATAACTTGAACTGAGGTATTCAGTTGAGTGCTACTAAGATCTGTTCTTGATCCTGTGCTTTTGAACATTTTTGAAAATGATTCAAATAGAACTATGCTTATTAGATGGGATACTTATCAGATTTAGAGATGGCAAAAAACTAACTAAACTAACTAACTAACAAAACATTTTTATAACTATATAATTTATTTTATTATCTCAAAAACCCCTATAATAGGCCAACTATTAACTAACAAAAGCTAACACTATGACAGTCAGAATTTACAAAGATATTGATGGTTCAAAACACTAAGCTAAATCAAATCAAATCAAATCAAATTTATTGGAGATAAATGCAAAGTCTTACGCTTAGATTAAAAAAGTCAGTTTCATAAGTACAAAGTAAAGAAGGCTTGATTAGAGATCTGAAAAACACCTGAGAATTTTAGCGAAATACAAACATAATGTGAATCAATATTGTGATATGGAAACTGAAAAAAAAAACAATACAATCTTAGGTTATATTTAGAGAGATCAATCTATCAATTGATCTATATATATAATACATAAAATATCAAGTATTTAATAAATGTTTACTATGTGCTGGGCATTATGCTGACCAAGTTTAGGAATATAACAATCCCTTTGTACTATGTTCTGGTCACACTATATTTGGAGCATAGAATGTATTTCATTTTAATGTTAAATATTAGGAAGGACACTAATAAACTGGAAACTATTCAAAAGAAGATAACCAGAATGGTGGAAGACCTCAAATTCATGCCATATGGAAATTGATTGAAAAAACTGGGGAATGTTTATCCCAGTGATGAGACAGTTCTGGTGGACATGATGGCTATCTCCACACATTTAAAGGGTTATCACAAAAAAGAGAGATTAGACAGCCTATTTGTCCTCAGAATCAGAACCAGAAGCAATGGGTATAAATTACAAAAGAGGAGAATTTAGGTTTTATGTAAGAGAAAACTTTCTAGTAATTATATAATTCAAAAGTGAAATAGGCTGCCACTGGATGGATTAGATTTTTTTCTTCCTTAGAGATCTTTAAGCAAAAGCTAATGATTGATTGCTTTCCAGGTATGTTGTAGAGAAGATTCTTGTTCAGGTATACGTGGACTAGACGGATCTTTGGTGTCTCCTTCAGCTCTGAAATTACATGATTTTATGATGTTATACTCCAAACTTAAGGTGTTTAATCAATGTTTGCTAAATTGAATTGAACTGGGTCTTAAATGAAGCAAATAATATTCATTGTTAGATGTATAGAAAAAATCCTTTCTGGGCATGAGGAGGAGAGTGTGTAAATGCACATAAAAGCCTGCAAAATCACAAAATTTCAGAATTGGAAGGGAGCTTGATGGCCTCTTATTTCAACCTATATTTAAAAATTTAGTAATCACCACTTTATTGCCATATTGCAGTCTTAACTCATTGAAATTTTAGTCCACTAAAACTCCCAGATCTTTTTCAGATGAACCATTATCTAGCTATATAAGTTCCTCTCTCATATCCAAATATGAGACTTTATATTCATTTTTAAAATTTTATCTCATTAGACTTGGCTCCATATTCTAGCTAGTTGAGGTATTTTTAGATTCTGACTTTGTCATCATCCAGTGTTGAACTGGATGGCTAATTAATTACAGCCCCAAGTTTGCTTGTTAGAACAGCCTCAAATTATGAAAGATTTAAATAGTTCCTTGGAATTCCAGAGGAGCATCCCATTCAAAAAAATTCCTTTGTATTCATATAAACACTTACCTATATAAACACCTTCTTCAATACTAAAATTTAAGAAAGCTTACTTAATTGTGTTTAAAAACAAATCTCCCATTCAGGTGATTCCTACCCACAATTTCCAGTACAAGAAATAAGTTCAGGAAAAATACATCTCTAAATGTTTTGCTTGTTTGGAAATATTCCTAATATATTCCTGAAAGGGACCTACTCTATACAAGATAACTTTTGCCACATAGGCCTGGGCTCTATATCAAGGAATCAACCTACAAACAAGATATGACCAAAGAGTTGAAAGGTTTCAATTTGGATATACAGAAATGGGGAGCAAGAGATAATCTTGTCTCATCATTAATTAAATTAATTTGAGAAGTGAATTCCAGATATTGTTATTATTCAGAAAGATAACAATAGGGACGTATATAAGTAGACCCATGCTATCTCTGTTCTTGACAACAGTACCATATTTTGCTATGTCAATAAAGAATCTAGCCTATATATACCCTGAGAATTAAGGGCAGGCAGGGGAATGTAGCTATATCTCATGCTTCTCAGGGTCAGTCAGTTCAGTAACATATAACCTCAGGATTATTGTTGAATAAAAGTGGAACCAAGGACAATAAAGTTTGTTCTGTGTGCTATTTCTGTGCTTATTAAAAGCATGGAGAAAGCAGATTTTGAAGATGGAAGGAACTTATAACCTCACTTAACCTAGCTGGGCTTGGCTAGTGCTTGGCTGGATGCTATGAACTAGACTTTCTCCATCATGGAGCTTCATGATCAATCTCCATCTCCATCAAAGATATTAGCTATCCTTATGAATTTTGTGTTATGTAAATTCTTCATACTCATGCAACATATAAAAGTGTTTGAAGTAAGATTCCTGGGACACTCCATAAAGACTGACTTCCAAGTTGACAATGATTGCTTAATGATGACTCTTCTGGTTCAGTGTGAATCCATTCTAAGTAATTTCCTTTAGTCCATATTCCTCCATCCTCATCCCCAGAACAATATGAGAAATTTCTGTAAATTCTGTCAAAATCTAAATGAATTTTAGCTACATCATTCCATCAGTGTAGCTACCCTATCAAAAAACGAGAAGGAAATGTATTTATTATAGGTCCTATTCTTGATGATGCTATCCTGGTCTTCCTGATGACAGACTCTTTTTCTAGATGTTTAAAAATACATTCCAGATTTTTGTCAGAAATATAAGTCAAACTTGCTAGCTGATAGTTTGCAGATTTAGCTCTATCATCTTTTTGAAAATTGTGATAGCATTTACCGTTTTTCAAATTAAGAGTATTTCTCCCATTCTCTAACATAATTTTTCAAAGACCATTTACAATGATCAAGTAATCACATTTTCCAGATTTATCAGTAACCTGAGATGGCTGTCTATCTGGACTTTAGACTTTCACTCTTTTGGCAAAACAGCTGATCTCTTTCTTCCTTTAAAAAATAACATTTTATTTTTCTCCAATTACATATGAAATCAATTTTAACATTTCCCCCAATTATGAGTTCTAAATTCTTTTCCTCCTTCCCTTCCTTTCTCCCTTCCTGAGATAGTAAACTATCTAATAGATTATACACGTCCTTGTTATCTTTCTACTTACCTTTGACTTAAATTCCCTATAAAGCATTTTTGTTTTGCTTTTTTCCAGTCCAAAGATTATTCTCCTTGACAGAGGAAATGGAAGAAAAACCTTAAAAAATTAAACAACTATTCCCCCCACCCTCCCAACTTGTGTAATCTTTATCATTTCCCTTTGCTAAGTGTTTCTTTTTCTTTTGGGGCAGTTAAATAGCAGTGGATAGAGCACTGGGCCTAGAATCAGGAATACCTAAGTTCAAATGCAACCTCAGAAATTTATTATGTATGATCCTGGGCAACTCATTTAACTTCTTTGTCTTATTTTCCTCTTCTGAAAAATGGGGGTAATAATAGAACCTACTTCCTAGGTTCTATCATTTGCCTTTGCTTCCACCTTCTTTATGTAGAGAAAGAAAAGAATTTTTTCACCAGCTAAAATAATAGACCAAGCTATGAGGTTTTGCTATAGATATATCATAAAGGTACCACTGACTACAAGGGAGGTAGGTAGAGGACAATGTCCTTGCCTTCTTTCAAAAACTTTTACTCAGATACAAATTCATTTGAGTTTTAAGTTAGTGTGTGTTTGTGTGTATGTGTGTGTGCACGTGTATGTGTGAAATTTATACATATGTCATATATATATAGGCTTTCTAACTATATGTCACAGTTGTCAGAGAATGGTAGTCATAGTCTTATATTCTTGATCTGATTAGCACCCATAAACCTACTACATCCATTTTCATGAACTCTGAAATTCCCTTATAAGGTTATATTCTATTGTCATTCTACCTGTCCTTCTCCCCAAACCCTATTCTGTCCCCTTGTTGACCAGGATTCATATGTAGATCATAACCCATGCCTTAGATAATCCAGGAATACCTGAATATCTGTGTGGCATAGGTGAGGTGGAAGAATGAGTTGTAGGAAACATGTAAGTTGAGTAATTATGTGGTTAGGATGTTTGAAGAAGTATCAGTATGTATGTTGAAGTTTCCTAGTATAATGGCAGGAGTTGAGAAAGAGAAAGAATGTGAGCAAACTACTGATCTCATTTTTAAAAAAAGTGTGTCCTGGAGACAGACAATAGCTATCAGAATTTTGATTGAGCAGTAGATATGGACTGAATGAACTTTCTTTCTTTTAAAAAATTATTATTAAAGTTTTTTATTTACAAAACATATGCATGGGTAATTTTTCAACACTTACTCTTTCAAAACCTTGTGTTCCAAATTTTCCCCTTCTTCCCCCCACCCCCTCTCCTAGGTGGCAGGTAGTCCAACACATGTTAAATATGTTAAAATATATGTTAAATCCAATATATGTATATCTATTTATACAATTATCTTGCTGAACAAGAAAATTCTGATCAAGAAGGAAAAAAAAACTGAGAAAAAAAATAAAATGCAAGCAAACAATAACAGAAAAAGTAAAAATGCTATGTTGTGGTCCATACTCAGTTCTTCTCTCTGGATGCAGATGACTCTCTCCATCACAAGTCCATTGGAACTGGCCTGAATCATCTCGTTGGTGGAAAGAGCCATGGATATCAGAATTGATCATTGTTTAATCTTGTTGTTGCTGTGTACAATGAACTCCTGGTTCTGCTCATTTCTCTTAGCATTAGTTCATGTAAGTCTCTCTAAGCCTCTCTGAAATCATCCTGCTGGTCGTATCTTACATAACAATAATATTCTATAACATTCATATACCATAATTTATTCAGCCATCAAGGAATTGTATGATAGGAAGAGAAGATGGAATGGTCACTGTGAGAGTAAGCAATGTTAGGGAGAAAGGAGTATTTTATCAGTGTTCCTATGATACAGGGACTCTGAATTTAATTTTCTATATCCCACAATATTTATTTTATTTGAATGTCCTACAGGGAAATCTATCCTATGAAAATCTTAATTCATTCCTATGATGCCCCAAATTTCCCTAGATCTCTCTGGAGGTTGTTTCTGATCTACCATTTTTTCCTCTCCTTTATAAAAAGAAGTACGACTGTTCCTCCTTTCCTCCAACTTTCTGTCTTATCTCATTTTTGGATGAAGGTGAAATGATTTACTGCATGGTTTTTATCTTGAGAAGAGTCATGATGACCTTATTCATTTATGTGGTCCAGACAGAAAACAAAGATGACTTGAGTCTCCCCAACTTGCACAACTCTTCTAAATTTCTTCTGTGTTTAGTAGCACCTTCTTGTCACCATTCATGCTGCAGTCAGATCACATCTATTTATCTATCTATCTATCTATCTAGTAGAAATAGCTCCTTTCTAATTATTGGTCTTGTTCATGAATAGAATTCTAAGTAATCTTGAAAAAAAATTCAAGATAATAAGAAGGTAAGGTAGATAGTTTAAATACTTTACTGCAATTATAATCAAGGCAAGGAATGTTATTCATGATAGAAGGAGTCTTCCCAGGGCACTATTAAAGTTTTGTTGGCACTTGAATAGGGCTTGTAATTACTTCACAAAGATTTGGCAGTAAAATGGAAGCAGTCTACTTTGGGACAATTGTTTTGTTTTTCTCAAGCTGAATTCCCAAGACTTTGCTTAAAATGTCCAGAATGGGAGAAAACACCATTTCAAGACTTGAAATGTGGAGCTACTTCTGAAATTGCAACAAGCATTATGATTGAAACTGCACTAGCCACCTGTCCAAAAGTCTCATCAGTGGAGTGGAAGGGAATCTAATCTCTCAAAGACTATGCTAGCAGAATGAAGCTATTCTGGAAAAGCTTTAAAGAGCAGACCAGTGGAGGACTGTGTTTCTAGTATCCAGAATAAAGACAAGTCTCGCTAAGTTTGGAGAAATTCATCATTATAACATTGGTCAGTGGATGAACAAACTCTTTCAGTCAATCAGTAATTATTTACCTACTATATGCCAGACACTGTGCTTAGTCCTGGGATAGAAAAAGAGGTAAAGGCAGTCTCTGCACTCAAGGGACTCACAATCTAATGATTATCAACTCAGAGTTATACACAGCAACTAAATCATAGAATAGTTATCGTGTGTGTGTGTGTGTGTGTATGTGTGTGTGTATGTGTGTGTTGGGGGAGTGCTCACATGGTTAAAATCAACAATCTTTTGAAGTTTTGAAAGGTTGAAAAGACCAAGTATTTTAGATAAATATTTGCCAAGCATATAAAAAACAACACAGTATAGTGAAATGAACATTGGGCTCAAAGTCAAAGAACTTGAAAGTTATTAACCTGTATGATGACCTTTGTTAAGGCATTTAACCCCTTTTTGTTTCTACTATGGCAAAAAAGTATGACAATACTTTCAGTTTCCTCATAAATTGTTGAGAATAAAATGGAAAACAAAGTGGAATGATACCTATGAAAACCTTGTAAAGGATGTCAGCTATTTCAGTTCTAGACATTCTGGTCAATTGTTGGTTACTCCATAATATTCAATGAATATTCTGATAGTAGGGGCCGCATGGGAAATAAGCACCTGAGGGTTCATTCTGATAGGATACAGAAGGGTTGTGTGGAGCAGAGAAATATTTTTCTTGCTCTATACTTTGCAAGGATATTGAGGTTACCCTCACGAATGCAAAGTATTTTTTTAAGAAATGGATAGCATCTCTACTCTTTTCTCCCAGTGCTACTGCATTGAGAGAAAACATGGCCTACCAGGGGTCCTCAAACTTTTTAAATAGGGGGCCAGTTCACTGTCCCTCAGACTGTTGGAGGGCCGGACTATAGTAAAAACAAAAACTTTGTTTTGTGGGCCAAATAAAGAAATAAACAAATAAAGAAACTTCATAGCCCTGGGTGAGGGGGATAAACGTTCTCAGCTGTCGCATCTGGCTGGCAGGTTGTAGTCTGAGGACCCCTGAGTCCTAGACTGTAAAAGAGTGATCTGTAATCATTTGAAAGAGTTGGACTTGTTATTAACATAGGAAAGTCCTATTAACATAGGAACTTTTGCCCTGGAGACCCACCTGATTAGGGATGGACTTTCAGGGCCCACTATTGTAGGAAAGTCCCACCTATCTTGCTTCACCTCATTCCCTATTCTAAGATCACACCCCTTTTCAATACAGCAAGGGCAGGTTATAGTGCTGCAACAAGGTTAATGCATATAGGCAATTGAAAAACCATAGACATTCCATGCCATTCAAGTAAAGGAAGCTAGTGTGGTGCTGGGGAAAAAACCCACAGGATTTAAAATGAGAGTACATGGGCTCAAGTTCACCTCCACCATTTAATGAATGTGTGTCATAAGTCTCTTAATCTCAGTTTTTTCATCTGTAATTTTTTGGACTGAAGGATGATCTTTGCAACCCCTTCTATCTTGAAATCAAATATTCTATTGACATTTGTGGTATATTGAGATCTTTTTTATTCTAAGTGGTAAAGTGATTATCATCTTATATATCTTCATTTAGAAATTAAACATGCTGACATTTCATTTCTCAGACTTATATTCAAAGAAAGAAAGGAAGTTTGATTCTTGTATATTAGTAGTTCTCAAACTTATTGGCGCCAACCCCCCTTTATACTCTTAAAAACTGTCAAGGACCCCAAAGTTTAGCTTGTATTTATGTGGAAGATATCTATTGTTATCTATTATATTAGATATCCACTGTATTAGAAATTAAAACTAAATTTTGGAAATATTAATTTTTCTTTTAAGACAATGATAATCTATTGTAAGTAAACATAAATAACATACTTCTATTGAAATATAATTATATTTTTCCCAAACAGAAAATTCAGTGAGAAGAATAGCATTGTTTTATACAATTTTGCAAGTGTTTTTAATGCCTTGCTTAATAGTAGACAACTGAATTCTCTGTTGCTTCATTCAATCTTTTGTGATATGTTGTTTTGGTTGAAGAATATGAAAAAATATGAAGAAAAGGGGGAAATAAAAGTATTTTTGTGAAAATAATTTTTACCTCAAACCCCCTGAAAGTCACCCGGGTTCCTGAATTGTACTTTGAGAGCCTCTGCTACAGATATTCAAACGGGATAATCTGGGCTATGCCATTGAACTTGAGACAGGTAGGAAGCTCAGTGAATAGAACATTGAGCCCTGGAGTCAGGAAAACCTGAGTTCAGATGTGTCCTCAGACAGTTACTAGCAAATCACTTAACCCTGTTTGCCTCAATTTCCCATCTATAAAATGAATTGGAGAAGGAAATGGCAAAACAATCCAGTATCTTTTCCAAGAAAACCCCATGGAGAGTATTTGTGTGCTGTAGTTCAAGGGGTCATGAAGAGTCAGGCAGAACTGAACAACAACAAATTGAGCTTGAATTATATTGCTTGCTTTCAGCCGATTATATTAAACAGATAATTGTCTTTACTTCACACCTTGTAAACTTAGCATTCTAATTGGATTAAGTAATGGAATCATGTTTTTCTCTTGACAAAGCATGATGTTTTCATATTCTTATCAGACTTTAGAGAGCTGGCAAAATGTCAGACTATACTGAATTGGCACTTCCTGTTTTCAGGTGTCAAAAGATGTGTTATGCTATCCAGAACCTTCATCCAAGCTTTCAGTGTTGTTTTTAATGGACAATAAGAACTTTAGATTTTGTGAGACAGCAGCCAGAAAGAGATAAGAATTCACTCAAGAGAATTGTGACCCATTAAGTTCAGATTAAAGGAACAAACATAACTTGTGTGAAAATTGGCAACATTTTCATTGCTCTTGTGAACTAAATCACCTTAAAAATGCCTTTTTAAAGTACAAATTAAGTTATTCTTGTGCTTCTGATACAATCAATCACTCAATTGTATATGTGAATATATTCAGTTCTAGTTGAATCATATGCTCTAAAGAAAGGCTGTTTTCAAAAGGAAACAAGATTTAAGGGGCAAAGCACATATTCTGGAGAAGGAATCTCTGTGTTTTAGAGTTCAAAGGAGCAGTCTGTGAAAATGTTTGTTGTTAAGAGATGAATATCATGTTCGAGAAACCGCAAGGAGACCAGGATCATTATTGCACAGAATATGAAGAGGATAGGAAGTATAAAGAAGACTAGCAAGTAGGAAGAGGCTTGATTATGAAAAACTTTTTTAACATTACCAAAAGAGCTGCAAAAATATTTTTGAACATGAAGCTTCTCCCTCTTTTAAAAATCTCTTTGATATCTTTTTTAAATCTCTTATAGACCTAGTAAATTACTGGATCTAGAACCATAGATTTAGAGATAAGAAAAACCTTAAAGGTCATCAAGTCCAGTGATTCTCAAAATGTGATGCAGAAAATCCTGGGGATCTCTGAAATTTTTTTTGTGTCTACAAATTCAAAATTTGTAATATTTTATGGTAATATGGTAAATATTTATAAATATAACCCACATAACTTCTTTGAACAGATCCTCAATAATTTTTAATAGTATAAAAGATACTGAGAACAGAAGTTTGAGAATCACTGCTCTAGTTCAACACCCTCCTTTCAAGGTACTGAGGTAGCAGAAACTAGGTGTTTGCTTAAAGTTACCTACATATGAAGTGAGAAAGTTAAGATTTGAGTCCATTGCCTAAGACTGAAAAGCCTCTGCCCTTTGTACTGGATTATGTGATAAATTTTTTAAAAAATTATTTATTTTATTTTGAACTTAAGAAATAAAATAAGCATTTCCATAATAGAATAGAATAGAAAAGTAAAATAGAAAGTAGAAATAGAAAAGATGATTGCATATGAAACTGCAAGTCGATTTGCTATTCCTTTTAAATATATGATAAAGTTATCATATAACTTTACTTATATATATTTTTCCTTACAAGTCAAACCCTACAAGAAAAAATAGCAAGAGATACTCTATATAAAACAATTCTAAGCAGTATAAAATACTTGGGAGTACATTTGCCAAAACAAACTCAGGAACTATATAAACAAAATTATTTTTAGGAACCTCAAACTTTTTATACAAATAAAATCAGATTTAAATAATCGGAGAAATATTCATTGTTCTTGAGTAGGCAGAATCAATATAATAAAATAATAATTTAACCTAAACTAATTTATATATTCAATACCATTCCAATTAAATTACCAATTTTCTTTTACCAAATTAGAAAAAAAAACAATAAAATTAATTTGAGGAACAATAAATCAAGACTTTCAAAGGAACTAATGAAAAAAGTAGAAAGAAATTTAGTAATACCAGATCTTAAATTATGTTATAAAGCTATAATTATGATGACTTTCTTAGTTTCCATAGATTAAGAATTTCTACGAATAATCTAACAATCAAATAAAAGAAGTGTTTAGTAATTCCTATTCACAAGATTTTGGAGATACAAAGACAAAATAAAAAAGTTATTACCCAGATTGTGTCATTAGGATACAGAATGACAAAGAGAAATCTGCCTTTTGAGAGGGTGAAAAATTGAATCATTTTAATTATGTGATAATGTTAATCGGTCATGAGATTTCTCCTATCTCAAAGCTAATACAGACAATTGCTTCAGGTAATTTTCAGTTCTAAGAACATATGTCTAAATTTAGGAGAAATGAGGCATAGGGAGAGATAGGATTCTAGGAGATTGGGGTCAGAAAGAACATCAGAGTTTGCCTTGTTGGACATGGTTAAAATCTAAACTTTTAATCACAGCAGAGCTGCTTAGTTACATCTTTCTTCTGTGCATATGAAGACTTTATCTGAGGCACACTAAATATTCAGTCAGCATCTCTGAGGTGAAATTACATTTTAATTTAGACTCCCAAACTAGTTATGATTTAGGTCATTTAATACTCAAATATTTGCTCATAAGAGCAGAGATTTAGAGCTGAATAGTGGGTATGGAAATAGAGGAAGGGAAGGAACAAGCATTTATTAAATACCTACTATGTGCCAGGTCCTGGGCTTAAAAACTTTATAAGTATAACTTCAGAGAGCAATCTAATGCAACTCTCATTTTGTACAGATAAGGAAACTGAGGATAAGGGAAGTTCAATGACTTGCTTAAAGGCATATAATTAGTAAGAGTCTGGGGTCAGGATTTTATCTCAAGTACTCTGATGACTCCACAATCAGTCCTCTTTCTATTATTGTACTATTCTGTCTTGAAACATTAAAATGATAAAATATTATCTGTAGGAACTTATTCAATTGATAGTGTTTGCTTAGTCAACTAAAATATCATATGTTCTAATTATTATTAAAGCTATGCCATTTGTGTTTAAACTACTTGCTTTGTTTTTTACCACATTATTTTTCACA
Source organism: Sarcophilus harrisii (assembly GCF_902635505.1). Lineage (NCBI taxonomy): Eukaryota > Metazoa > Chordata > Mammalia > Dasyuromorphia > Dasyuridae > Sarcophilus > Sarcophilus harrisii. The sequence continues at coordinate 191,503,436 of NC_045426.1, forward strand.
GTATTATTCTTATTATTTTGGTATTCTAATAGTAACCACAAGACTACTTCTGTAGAAAATGGAAGATCAGCATAATTTTTCCATTCTACAAAAGAAGAAACAGATATAGCTTTATCTCTATGGCTTGCCTGAAGCTTGATGTTGAGTCAGGAAAACAGTTACTATTAAAGTTGAGAGTTTTTGTTCTTAGGCCAAAACTCCTTTCATAAGTCTTAGTATAAATTCCTAGATAACATGGGTGGCAGTTTATTTTATTGACTCAATAGAATGTGAGCAATTTTTAAAAATCACTTTAAAATCATTTGAATCAGATCATATTATCTGGTTTGAAATTAAGGATGCCATATATAATCAGTATCTTATGAGGGAGGAAAAAGTTGTTTAAAAGAGGCTTGTGTGGATGCACAGGAAACTCACGAACTAATTTAGCCATAAATAGAAGATAAAGTCACATAACAAATGACTTATACAAAAATAGGTCATAGTCTCATAAGAATGGTACCAGAAATGTTATAAAGCTCAGAATGAACTGAGGTTACTGGAGAAAGAAAGCTACAGACAACCAAAAGATATTTTGCTTTTTTTTTTTTTTTAAATTAAGACAATTTAAGATTATAAATTGTAGATCATAGGCAAATATACATTGGTAAAGTTTTCTTGATGGCACTTCTTCCTATCAAGAAATCATAGGTCTTATCCCCAAACTAACTTAAGTACTTTTTTTGTTATTCTTCAATTTGGTTATATGTTCTCATTTTTGTTTGCTATTTTGTTGTAAGCCTCTTGAAATTTGAATATCCATCTCACTGACTAAATTTATTGTAGAATCAAGAGAAGGAAATTGGGGCAGCAGGCCTGGCTTTGGACAGGTGGGAAATAATACAAAAGTAGGAATAAATTCATAATCTAGGCTTTAAACCACAGCTATTTTCCTCTCCTTTCAACAGGTCACGTTTTCAATAATTTTCTTGTCTCTTATCCATTGTCTCAATAATTTCTTATTGCAAAAATCCTTAAACAAGGAAGAAGTTTGATGAGCACTTTGGTCAACCTATTTGCCTGTTGATCATCCATCCAGTTAGCCATATATCCCTCTACCTCTCTATAGCTAAGTTGAAATGATCATTATTTTAGAGTTGGTCAAAGTAGCTCATGAAAACATTTATTAAGGCATGGAAAAAGTTGTACTTCATACTGATGGAGGGAACCCTATCCAAATGAAGTCACAGATTCATGAAATATTGAAGAATTTTAAGCCTATAAAGCACTTTCCTTACTATAAAGTAGAGAGTTGTTGGATTTTTTTTTTCATTTCAACAAGCATTTATAAATCATGTATTGTTGTATGAGCTACTGTGATAGGTGTTGTTGAGTGGTTCAAATATATTTTCCCAGTTTTACAGATGAGAGAATTGGGGCTCAGAGAGATCGAGTGACTTGCCTGTGTTCACACAGCTATTAAGCTATACTAACCCCATCTTTTGATTCCAGATCCAGTATCCTTTCCTTTATTCATCTCTTTGTTCATCTCTCATTAATTAAGATGAACCTCGTTGACAGCAGTTCAGAGTGGTTGGTGTTCTTATAGTAGTTTTTATAGGCAGAGTTCCAGGCAGTTACAAATATCACTGAATCAGGGATCAGAGACTAATTTCACATATTGCAAAACTTTATGGAAGTCAGCATAGCCTGTGAAACATGTCTAGACAAATAATTGATATAACAATCATAAGCAGCAATAAACCATTCATTAACTATTGTACGGATATTTGCTTTCTGTACTCCAGTCATTCTGGCTTTAAACTAAGGCAGGACCTCTTTTAAGATTTAGACATAAGTTTTATAGGAAATCACTGAACCTTGACTAACAGTAGAGATCCAAGAAATCAGAAATCCCCACAATAAAGCAGATATTCTTCCTATACTCTGCTTCTCAATATTTCTTTACATAGTCTTATCTGTAAAAATAGTGCTTACTTCATCATCATGCACTGATAGAATGCTTACTGTGACTTTCTCTGCTAGAGTCCTACTCTGATGTCTCATGTGGTATGGATGTATTCTGGGCCAGGCCTGACTCAGGCCAATCCCCTGGTAGTTCAGGTTTGATGTTGGGGGAAAAAAATGACTCTTCTGAGTCATTTGAGAGTTAGCAAAAAGAGACTTATTAAAACATAGTGGGAGAAGGATAATCAATAAATATAGGCACTAGGGACACCTCAAGGTGATTCAGAGCCATGAAGCTTCCCTTTGTGACTCCCCCAAAAAAGTGTCAGAGACCAGAACCTAGAGTTCCTCTTTGATGCTTTGAACTCAACTGATAATGAAATGACATCAATAATTTGAGCCTTTGGTTCTCTGAGCTAACTAAATCTCAAGAAAAGTCTCAATGCCTTTTAAGGAAAAACTAGCCTAACTTGCAGGGAGGGGGGTGAGTAGAAGGGATGGGATATTGCTTCTACCCCATGAGGTCACAATGGACTTTGGAAAACCATGCCAGCGAGACTCACATTCTAGCAGGTCTTACCAAGCTTCAAGTACAGGACCTGTGATAGTTCTCATTCTTGTTTTCCAAGAACCAATCTAGATAAATGTGGAGAGGTTCAGCACCTGAAAATTATTCATATGCTAGTTTTTTGAAAGCTAAACAAGCTAAGGCTCATCACCTGAGCACTAGCTACTAGATGATGAAGTTTTAAGCAATGGGAACCAACAAAGATCAACTTGTAGAGGTATTTTTGATCTTTGGGTCTGTTAGATAATTCCTGGCAGAGGAAATATAATTTATATTAGAAGAGAGTTTCACTGATCTTTGAAGTATGGAAGTAAATCTTGCAAGCATATGCTATTAGAAATGAAAGGGTTATCACAATTTAGGTGAAAGGAATATTGAATTCAATTTCTTTTTTCCACATGACTAAACTCAGTGCTAGTAAGGTGAAGTGATATGAAGATTACCTGGTTAATAAATCACATTGTTCAGACCAGTATCCATTACATTACATTGCTTTTCCATGGTATTTCCCAGGAAGCAGTATGGGGTAATAAAGAGATCACTGGACTTAAAAGTCTAGAGAGACCTAATTTTGAACCCTATGCAACCAAACCTGAACAAGTGACTTAAACTCTCTGAGATTTAGCTTTCTTCATCTATAAAACAGGGGCTAATAAAAGCTATTTCAAAGGTCATTGAGAGGAGGGTACTTTATAAGTCAGAAAGTATCACAGAAATGTGATTATTTCCCAGGCTAAGCAAAGAGAATACTAACCATTAAAAGATTAAAATGCTTCCTTTATGGAACTTTTGTACTTAATCAATTATGGTTGAATAAACAGGCAAGGCTGAAAGCCTATTTTAAGCGGAGAAGTAGTGTTTGTTCCTCCTGCCACCAGCCCTAACAGGCCCCTCGATAAGATTTCACTTTTCTGAGAATTGTTCAGATCAGTTGCTGCTGAGTCTTCCTTTTTTGGAGGGTGGGGGTGGAGCCAGGCTATGGCATCGAGCTGGCTACCCAGCAGTAGAGGAGGGGAAAATCTTTTAGCTTTTCTGTGCCTCTGTTTCAGTCGGAGGCTTGTAAAAGGCCACTTGGTGCCCTGTGAGGTGCAAAATAAAAGCAGTAATATGATGACAATTCTTCTGTTCACTGGCTATTAGAACAGTGTATATTCACACAGTGATTAGAAACGCAGCTCTCCTCAAATCTTGGGTTCACTCGGGAAACAAAAGCCCTGGAAATGTGAAACCCTGTCTGGGCCAGAGGCCTGGCAAAAAGCCACCGGAGCAATGTGGACTTATCAATTCAAAGCACAGATCCAGGCAAACACTGAAAACGAGTGCTGGTGCGGCACTTTCTCAGGCACAGCTGGGGTCTGAGGGCTGGCGGTCAGTCAGTCAGCAACATTTAGAGAGAGCTTACTGAACCTTGAGTGAGGAATCAGGGGAACACAGGGGGAGAAGCCCACAGCCTGGACCGATTTACTGTTCTACTAGGAGGCAAAGTCCACGTGTTCTAAACAACCAGAGAGCACACTTGACAAAGTGATCATATAATGATGGCGACAAACCAAAAGACTGCGGTGGAGAATCAGGGCATCCCCATAAATAGCTTGAAAGCATAGTGTTCCATGGCAAATCATTTTTATGTAGAAAGTCTACTTTGGAAATATAGGTGTAACTTCAGAAGCTGGGAATTACTACATTTACTCCTATGTCCTTCTTCAGTCTCCATGGATAGAAATATGGAGAAGGAAAACTTTGGATCCTCTGTCTCGGTTTCTCTGTCTCTTCTTCTATCTGTCTCTCTTTGTCCCTCTGTCTCTTCCCTTCTTTCTGTCTCTGTTTCTCTTTCCCTTCCTCCTCCATTCCCCTCTCCCTTCCTCTCTCTTCCCCTCTCCCTCATTCTCTTTCTCTACACACACATACCATAGTAAAGTAGATAAACAGCTGGCCCGAGTCAGCAAGGTCTGGGTTCAAGTCCCATCTCTGACATTTAATTGACTGTAATCCTGGAAAAATCACATGATCTCTAAGTTGCAAAGCAGGTGTTGATTGGCACTGGCATAGGGAATTTCTTCATTGAGAGTTCTGAATATCAGTGAAATCTGTGGTAGGAGCATTACCCTAACTCTCTTTCCATGCAAGGTAGGGTATTTTTTCCTTAAAAGTTGTTGAGATCTTCCTCTAGACCTGGCGGGCTCAGATCCTAATGTCAACTCCTCAAACCACCATAAAGGACTCTTTGTGAGGTGGTGATCTCTGATGCTTGGTTGGTGGATTGTGGTGGATGGGTAATTCAGAAATCAAGAGATTTCTCTCAGCTGAATATCCTTGAGATGTCTGTCTCTCTCTCTCCTTCCCCTCCCTTCTCCTCTCCTTTCCTTTTCTCTTTTCTATCTTACCAAAATCAAACTTACACCACTAGTGATTGACCTGAGTTAGGTCCAGTCTAGAACAAAATCACAGATTTTATCCAAATATATATATACACATATATTTGTGTTTATGTGTTTATATAACACATATATTTTGTTTATATGTGTTATATAGTACATCTATATATATATAATGTGTTTATGTATTTATGTGGGGGGAGTGTTTATGTGAATATATATAATATATATATACATATATATATATATATATATATATATATATTTGTACATACATACATATAGGAGAGATTTGGGCAAAATATTTCCCAAAGAGCTGGACACTTCATATACTTTGGCTCAATGGGGAGAGATAAATGTCCAGGCAAAAGGCATGTATAATCCTTAGTTAGGGGAAGAAATGGTATAAAGTCTATAACAAACAGGGCTGGTAACTCATCCAGGAATAGCCCCTCCATTTGGATGCCATAATGAATGAAAAGAGGACAGCTGCTGGTGGTCTTTTTTAAAGCAGCCTCATTGCTGGGACAAAGATCATGTCAGCTCTTCCTTTGTCTTCCCAATGGGTGAAAAGGGAATTTTTCTCTTTTCCCCATTCCCAGTAACTGTTATGAGCACATTGTAGTGAGAATATATGCTTGCCTATAGGAGCCTGAGCATCAAGTCCCTTGATGCCATTCCTGCTTTAAGGTGGCACATGCCAAGGGGCACATGTTTTCAGCCTGTGATGGCTGCCTTGTGAGTTGTAGGGATGGAAATTCCAGGCTGCTGACTACAGGAAATCATGCTTCCTACAACTGCACCCTTCTTGATATAGGGAATGCCTCTTATAGGATCATCCTAAAGTCCCACAGCCTGATCCATGGCTTAAAGACTTGGACATTGAATTGCTTCTCTGACTATTCAGACTGAGGTCTATTGAACTAAGGTTAGTTCAATAGACCTTATGAAGTCTATTGTGTAGTTCCATAAATCTTTCCTACTTCCTAGGAGATAATAATAGAGATGATGGGTTATAGTTTATTTTTAAAGTATATGCTAATGTGTGTTTCTGAGGATTTTATCTCTGTAGTGGAAGAAATAGCTGCACTATTCCTGATATCTACTACTTTACAATGAATAATTTTTTTGAGCGATTCCATTATTCCATTTTGGTAAGACTGTAAACACAAGCAATAGCAAAGCTTCTTGGAGGTCTCAATCTGTAACTGCCTTTAGTAGCTTTGTGTTAATCCTCAGGTTCTCTCATTCCTTTTGGCTATTCTCTCCCTTTTCCTTTTTGTGTACTTGCTTCTGATCCCCAAAGGGTTTGGCTAAACCAACAATCCAAAGAGATGGTAGATGGACTAACAAAGCAAGTATAATTTTATTTTTATCCTTGTGCACATATATATAGTAAAAATTTAATAAATATTTGTTTAATTAAACTGAAATATTATCTGTAAAGCACTATGAACTGTTCAGAGAAAGATACTATGTAAAATGTAATTGGGTCTTACTGATTCTAATCCAGCACTCTCTCTATTGCTCTATTGGCCTTAATTTCAAAGTAACACTTATTTAATCTCCAGTGGAGAAAACCAAGATAATGTTTCAAATGATTCACAGATCATAATTGATTTTTTTTTTTACAAAAATATTTAAGTTTGGCACTAGAGAGATTGACTAGGGAGATCATTGCATTACTCACCATCCGGATATTACTGGATGAATCATTGAGAAGTCATCTAAGGTCTTCATTTCAAAACCCCACCTGGGGGGATGTACCCAACCCATAGTCTGTAGTTTTCAATTTCCCATGATTCCAGTTTACCAACTACTAATACTTATAGAATAAAGCCCTAATGCCACCTGCTTTTTAAGATATCCTCCAAGCCTGGCCCCAAACTTCCTTTGCAGACTTTCTTACTGCTGCTCATCTTTTCCTAAACTCCACTGCACACCATTTACTTTACTTCCTTTCCATGGAAGATGCCTTGCTTCTGTTTCATACCATATATATTTGGAATGATCCCACTTGCTTCCAAATCTAGCTGATTCCCAGACCCAAGTCAATCTCCTCCTCCTCTAGAATATCTTTCACAATCATTGTGCTTTACACAGTGTTTCACATATCACCTCCTTATAACACTCCTGGAGGTAGTAGAGTGCAAATAAAACTCCCATTTTTTGGATGAAGATACTGAAATTCAGAGATTCTTACTTGCTCAAGGTCATATAGCTAGCAAGTGGCGGAGAGAGGACTTGAAGTCAGCTTTTCTAATTCTGAATTCCATGCTTTTTATTATTATACCACACTATTTATCAAATGGTGTTATCCTTGATGTTTGCACAGTCTATTTGGCAATCAGGCGTATCCCTGTGTTATTTCTTGTGAATTGTTAAACCTTTTGATACTGTGTACTCTCACAGTTTAATGTCTTCCTCCCTCATCTAGACTAAAGCTTTCTACAAGCAGTGCATCTTTATATTTCACACAATGCTTTTCACATAGAAGGAATTTATTCAACTGAAATGGCATGTTCTCCAAACTCAGAAATTTTCTATAACTTAGAAAATGGATGTTGATGTTTGCCCATTTATTAGAATCTTCTGGCTAAAAGATGGTTATTTGGTTGACATGTCTGACTGTGTTGATTAGACCAATAAAAGTTAGGAAGGTTCTACCACTGGTTGGGCACCAATAATCAACATGAACATTTGGAATAGAGAAGTCTCCAAATTTGTGCATCACATGATTCTTTTGAGCTATTGCAAGTCTGCTTCATTCTTAGAGCAAGAACCTTCTTTGATGCAGGAATGCTACACTGGGTCGTCCTGTGCCAGTGTCTCCTATATCTCACAATCACTTTCAAAGTTCTTCAGCAAGTGTTCTTGTATCTCTTCTTCTTAAGGACCTTCCTTATGTGAGTTCTTTGTAAAATAGTCTTTTAGGCAAACAAATGCTTGGCAGTCAAACAACATGGCCAGCTCATCAGAACTGTACTCTCTGCAGTAGAGTGTGAATATTAGCAATTTAGCCAGAGAAAGGACCTCAATATCCAGAACTTTATCCTGCCAGGTAATCTTCAGAATCTTTCTGAAACAATTCAATGAAAACAATTCAGTTTCCTGGCATGGCACTGCCATTGTCCAGGTTCCAGAGGCAAACAACAATCAAGTCAGCACAATGGCTCTGTGGACCTTCAGTGTGGTGGGCATTCTAATGACTCTCCTGTCCCACACTTCCCTTCAGAGCCTCCCAAACATTGAGTTAGTTTTGGTTAAAAGTATCACTAATAAGATCCTGGAGTTCTTACATCAACTTTCTTAAATTATATCCCACTTTCTCAGACTGAGCACTGTGTCAAAAGGGACAAACCCAGGGCAGTGAGACTACAGTGAGAGTGTTCTCCTACAGATCCATGAAGCTGCCAGCAAAGGCTTCGTTCATAATGTGATTTTTAGAAAGAAACTGAGCTCAGATACAAGCATTAGAGGACTGAAGATTCTCACAGGTGAGAGGGACTTCAAAGACTACAACATATCTAGTCAGTAAGCATCCAGCCTTTCTTTGCTTGAAGTCCTCTGTGAAGGAGGATCCCATTATCTCCCCAGTTATCCCATTTTATTCCCTTGTCCTCTGCATCTTTCACTCGGAATTCCTAATTATGTCCTCTAGAGTCATCAGTAAACAAGCAGTTAGTAAGAGCCTACTATGTGCTGGGCATGAGGCAGCTAGGCACAGTGGATAAAGTGTCAGACCTAGAGTCAGGAGGACCTGAGTTCAAATCTAGCCTCAGACACTTACTAATTAGTGTGACCCCCCAGCAAGTGACTTAACCCTGTATGTCTCAGTTTCTTCCTCAGAAGGAAATGGCAAATCATTCCAGTATCTTTGCCAAGAAAACTCCAAATGGGATCAGGAAAAATTGCACATGGCTGAAATGACTGAACAACAATCAAAAATGTGCCAGACATAGTGTTAAACATTAAGGGTACAAAGAAAGGCAAAAACAAAACAAAACAAAAAAACCAGTCCGTCCTCTAAACGAGCTCAAAATTTGATGTAGGAAACAACACACAAAAATAAAATATATATAGGACAAAGTGAAGGTAGTTTTCCAGGGAAGGAGTTAAGATTGAGAAAGACTGGGAAAGGCTTCTTGCAGAAGGTAGAATTTTAGCTGGGACTTGAACAAAAGCCCGGAAGCTGGGAGTTGGGTGAGAAGGGGAGAGAGTTTCAGACATGGCAGTTAGCCAGTGAAAATGTCTAAAATAGGGAGATGAAATGTCATGTGTGCAAGGCAGAGCAAGGAAGTCAAATGTGTGGAGGTTGGTAAGCTGTTTATTTATTTAGTTTATTTATTTATTTTTTTGACAAGGTGGAAGAATTCTTTGCTTCAATTGCTACCTGGCCTTTATCACTGAATGGGCACAGCTTCAGTCAAACTGACCTGTTGAAGACCTGAGCTTAAAAAGGCTAGAGTCTCCCATTGCATCCAGGGCCACCTCCAGTTGTCCTGATCCATAACTGGCCACTGCACCCAGATGACTCTGGAGGTGGAGGTGAAACACGTGACCTTGCACAGCCTCCCTCACTTAAAACCAATTCACTTGCCTGTCCTGGCATCCCCTTCCTGTGGTCATGACAAACAACAACAAGAAAGGTAGTTAGTAAGTCAGTCAGCTAGCATGAATTAAATACCTACCATGGGGCATTTTGCTAGGTGCAGGAGAGACAAAGGAAGGCTCCTGCTTTTAAGAAGTTCGTAATCAGGGACTGCTTGATGGCAGAGTGGATAGAGCCCTCCAGTCAGCACCTCAGACTTAATACTTCCTAGCTGTGTGACCCTGAAAGAGACACTTGATCCCAATTGCCTCGCAAAAAACCCACCCTCCCTCCAAAACAACAAGAACAAGAAGTTCACGATCTAATGGGAGAGACAAGTATATTTTTTAAAAATAGGGTAAGTTACAGGGAATTTTGGGGAGAAGGCACTAATAATAAAAACTGGAAAAATTAAGGGAAAATCTTTTTAAAGAAGATGGGATCTTAATTAAGTCTCTTTTCTCTCTTCAATGGAAGTGTTTATATATATACATATTATATATATATATATATATATATATATATCTTTTTATTTACAAGATATATGCATGGGTAATTTTTCAGCATTGACAATTGCAAAACCTTTTGTTGCAATTTTTCCCGTCCTTGTCCCCACTCTCTCCCCCCGATGGAAGGTAGGCCAATACATGTTAAATATGTTAAAGTATAAATTAAATACTATATATATGTATATGTCCATACAATTATTTTGCTCTACAAAAAGAATCGGACTTTGAAATAGTGTACAATTAACATATGAAGGAAATAAAAAATGCAGGCGGACAAAAATAGAGGGATTAGGAATTCTATGTAGTGGTTCATAGTCATCTCCCAGAGTTCTTTCCTTGGGTGTAGCTGGTTCAGTTCATTACTGCTCTACTGTAATTGATTTGGTTCATCTCATTGTTGAATGAGCCACGTTTGTCAGAATTGATCATCATATAGTTCAATGGAAGTGTTTTAAGTACTCAAGGATAACACTCATGTTTCCTCCTCACTGTTAAAATGATTCTCACTTGTTTCAACAACTTGGAATCATGCACAATCTTGAGATCATTATCATTCTTCTGGATTCCCTCTTCTGAGTGTTTTGAAGCCTAACAATGTCTTTCCTAAATTGTGGTGACCAGAACTGGAGTCTAAAATTGGCCTTTTCACTTCTTGGGTTCCTTGTATCAAGTTTCTTAATTTTGTTGTTATTTAATCATTTTTCAATTGTGTACAACATTTTGTGACCCCATTTGGGGTATTACTGAAACAATTTGCCATTTTCTTCAGCTCATTTTACGGATGAGAAAATTGAGACAAACAGGACTAAGTGACTTGCCCCCACAACTAAATGTCTAAGGCTGGATTTGAACTCAGGTCTTCCTGACTCAAGACTATCCACTGCATCTTCTAGCTGCTGCTTCCTTATTTTGCCTTTCTGGTATTTGAATGTAAAAATCAGAGAATTAATAGTTTTAAAATCCAGGATGAAATGTTACCATTTCTACAAATATGACCTAGAATGATAACTTTATATGTTTTCTACATGTAAATAGAAGGTAATTAGAACAAGGAAGATTATTGGAGAAAGAGCATTGGACTTTAGAGTTATAAGACATGGCTTTTCTTGCTCTACTTTGCTCTACTTGCTCTGTGACTATGGATAAATTACATGACATTCTAGAGCCTTAGTCTCCTCATTATAAAATAGGATAATAATAGTTGTCTTACTTGCCTTATGGGGTTGTTGTAAAGATCAAACAAGATAATACATGCAAAAGTACTTTGTAACCTGCTATACAAATGTAAAATAATCCATATTTATATATCATTTGAAAGTTTGCACAGTGCTTCACTCAAAACTCTATGAGGTGGATAGTACAAATTATCCCCATTTTAAGGTTTAACATCAAATAATAGGGGTCAGAGAAACATTCTACTTTTTCCATGTTCTTTTCTTTTTTTCTTAGAGGAAAAAAAACGAACAATAAATCTCTCCATGAAATTCTGGCACTAAACAAAGCAAAAACCGAAAATAACAAAAACAAAGCAAACAATAACAAAGCAAACAAAGTTAATGAGACTTTGTATTCCTAGGCAACTGCCTATATATTTAGTCTGTATCCTAGAAAGAATTCTAATTGAGAAGAAAGAGAGATTATCAAAAGATTCACTCATTTGTAAGCCTTTATTCTGCTTAGGGAAGGTCTGCAGCAAATTTTACTCCTATGCTTTTTGTCATTCTGTTTTGTGTTATTACCCAATTCATGTCTGTCAGCAGCAGACTTTGATTCATTCTTTTACCATTTGACCCTGGTAGAAGATTCCTTGTTTAATTGGTTTTCAATAACTGCATTTTTACCTTTATCATCATTTCATGTGTGCTCCCAGAAGTAGGTGCAGGCCTTTATTCACAAGATGTGACGCTAAAGGATCTGTAATCTGATGAAGGGAGGGAGGGTTAGTGGGGAAACAGGAAACAGGGAGTCAGAAATCTTCTATTTCTATTCTAGGCTAGGTTAGCAACTTGAGTGACCTTGGATACGTTCATGTCTCAAAGAGTCTGTAACATGATGACGTGAAAGCTGCTGATTGTCCTGAAGGGATGCTGGGATGACATTTATGAAATGCTTGAACTCTAAGGAAGAAAAGGCCTTTGTTATCTTTCTGGTAGGGAAAAAATGTGTTATACCTGAATCACACAGATTTTTGATTTTGGGGTTGAATACAAGGCAAGATTTTAAGTGAGAAACTGCAAAAGTGCCTTTGTATATCCCCATTACTCCCCCTTGCAAAAAATACAAAACCAAAAAATCATCTTTAGCTTAAGATCAGAGGCCCTAAACCTGGGGTCTGTGAATTTTTTTTGATAACTATTGCTATTTAGTTATTTCAGTTGTGACACCATTTGTATTTTTCTTGTCAAAGATACTTTGCTTTTTCCTTCTCCAGCACATTTTACATATGAGGAAACTGAGGCAAATATATTAATTGACTTTTGCTCAGGATCACACAGCTAATAAAGATCAGAAGCCACATTTGAGCCCAGGTTGTTCTGAAAGCAGGCCTGGGTGCTCTCTCTACTGTGCTAGCTAGCTCTCTTTGATAACTATATTGCAATATAATTGTTTTCTTTTATAAGCCTATGTATTTTATTTTAGACATTTAAAAACATTATTCTGATAAGAGGCCATAGGTTTCATCAGACTGCTGAAAGTGTCATGACACAGAAAGGTTCTGAGCAGATGTAAGAAAGCTGTAGAAGGAATGTCAGAAGTTTCCCTCTTGTGCATAATTTTAAGCACTTCAAAAATTAAGTTATGTGACCTGACTAAGCTATTGAAACTTAATAATGATGATGTCTTAGGGACCTACAGGGCACACTTTGCATTTTGTGTCCTGACATATTATTGCCCTAACTTGTTGAAAGGCAAAAGACTCCGGGGCAGCAGAAGGTAGATGCACATTTTGCTTTAATAAAAAATCCCTCATGCTAGTACAATTCCATCTGTGCAGAATATATGCCATTGTCATTATTTATGAATATTTATGGACTGTTCACAGCATGTTCTGTGCTACACAAATGGAGAGTGCTGACTTTGCCTAGTACACTTACACTCAAAATTTTCAGTGCTATCATTTGAAGGCAGAGAGGAAGGAGTGAGGTGAAAGCATCAAAAGTCTCCCACAGTCCACTTCTGCTCTCCTGATTGTAAAGAGAGCTGTGTTGAATGCTCTTGGAGTGAATTTGGAATCAGAACTAGTTCACTAGTTGTGTCATCTTGGACAACTCTACACTTAATGTTCCTCAGTTTTAAAATAAGGGAGGTTGAACTGAATGACCTCTGAAATTCCTATAATTTGTTTTATTTTGGTGGTGAGGTAGATTTAAGAATTGACTGTACATGTGCGTGCAATATATGTATACACTTATAATACATATATGTATATTTATACACATACATGTATATATACACAATACACTTAAACATACATATGTGCACATACACACAATATTATATATTTATATATATATTCCTCATAATTTTTTAGCACTAGCTAATAGAACAACCTCCTCCTCCTTTGCTAGCTGCCTTCCTGTCACTGCCCAGTCACCAGCAGCACACTTTTCCAACAAATCCCTGAAAGTGCCTGAGTTAGTCACCTCAATTTGTTATCCCCTTGGGGATAGCTCTGTTCCCCTGTTTTAGGCTATATGGGGGCAGTAGGAAACAGAACCTGACATTCCCTGGGGCTGCTAAACAGATTAAATGAGTAAACAGATTTGACTGCTTCCTGGGTAGATATGCTTCTTCTGACAGTGGAGGGCTAGCCAAGGAGTAGCTAGTATGAAGAGGCAGGAAACACACTCCAGTAGTCAAGAGACAGTTAGCAATCCTAACCTAAGGCAGACTTCCCTGTGGGAATAATGAGCTAAGGCATCAGCTCCCCTTTGCTGGTGATTATCTGAAGACTGGTCTTTGTTCTGGAGAAGCAGGACCCTGCAAAGCAAAATCACTATAGGTTAGTTGGCTGGCAGACCAAAGGGAGGAGGATGGCTTTTAAGCTTTCTCCTCACCCCCAACCAGTGTATGAGTTTGGTGCAGATGTCTGTCGTTTCTTCCAGGGGAAATGGACTTCAAAGAATTAGTCATAACTGTGTTTTAGGAGAATGGAGATCTTAGGGAAATTTGTGGGATTGCTTGTAAATAAGTCAGAGGTCAAACATCTTTCTTTTGTGTAGCTGCCTAAAAAGATAATTTATCTCTTGTATAGTTCATTAGTCCTTAAGTGGAAGCTTATTCTGAGGCTTTCCCTTCCCAGTTTCCTCTCTATCACCCTATAGCACCCCTGAGGGTCTTTCCCTCCTAGATTCATTCACTTATTTATTTAGATTTTTCCTTTGCACTAGGATGAAGAGGAGATTCTTTGCCTCAATTATTACTTAGCCTTAATCACTGAATGGGTATTACCTCAATCAAACTGAGACTTGTTGAAGACTAGATTAAAAAGGCCAAAGTCTCCCACTGCATCCAGCGCTATCTCCAGTTCTCTTGATCTATATCTGCTGGCTCTGGCTCTGGAGGGGATGGCTCTGGAGGGGAAAGTGAGGCAAGTAACCTTGTAGTGCCCTCCTGCACTTAAATCCACATTCACTTATATGTCATGGCATCACCTCCCTGATGAAATGGTTTTCTTGGAGAATGAAGGACAAATAACAACATAGCACCATAGTGGGAAAGCTAATGGAGGAACTCAGAATCTGGACCAATAAGAGAATGTTTGAGCCCATGTCCTTCATACTAGGATGTGCTTTTAGGGGGAGAAAAAAGGTCCTATTTTTATTTTTTCTTCTTTTTTATTTATTATATTTTATTTTAAATGTAAGCACAATATAAGGAAAAAAAACAAAACATTGTCCTGTACACAGCAGAACACTAGAGGATTCAATATAAAGCATTAAATTTCGATAGATGTTTTGTTTTATAATTAAAACTTTCATTCACTGTAGATGCCTTTTGCAAAAATCAGACACCCTGTGCATATATATTTCTTTGACAATGACTATGACAGAATATGCCTTTCCCAGGGATTGGGAAGAGTAGCCACTAGTTTGATACACAGTATTTAAGGGTAATTTGGAGATTCATCATCCTGCAGCTTTCTCTTATTGTGTGATCTGTATCCTTTTAATTCTTCACAGTCCACACCATCAGTGAATGGAGGCATACACTGTTCTGTTCCTTCATAGGGGAATCAGCAGCTTAGTACACATTTTGTATGTGAGTGTGGGAAGGCCTTGGATCCCAGATCAATACTGCTGACCCCACTGTATTGCTCCTTTGACCTCTTTTCTGTACATCATCTACTGTTCCTGCTTGACTTACTGCTAAACTCCAGATAGAAAAGGATGCAATACTAATATAACCTAAGAAATAATGAAATAAAGAAAAACTTGGGAAGATCAGCATGAACTGGTACAGAGTGAAAGGAGCAGAACCAGAGCCATTTGTATTCTAACAACAACACTTTAAAAAACAGAAAGGTGTCAAGGACTTAAGAACTTGAATCAGTGCAATAACCAACCAGGAAGACAAGCACTAATTTTGAAGACTAGTACTCACTTTTTGACAGAATGGTGATGAACTAAACAATTTTTGGATGTGGGCAATATGGAAATTGTATTCTGTGTTTTCACTGGCTATAGGCCTGGAATTCTCTCCTTCCTCATTTCTGGATCCTAACTTTAAGTCTCAGCAAAAACCCAATTTCGACAGGTTACCTTTCCCAATATCCTTCAGTGCCTTTTTCTTTGAGATTACTTCCAATTTACCATGTACCATTTGTATATTAACAGTTTTCATGTTGTCCATTAGAATGTGAATTCCTTGAGAAGTGGAACTATTTTTGCATTTCTTTGTATCCTCAGTTCTTAGTACAGTGCCTGAACCATAAAACTCCATACTTATTGGTACTTCTCCGGGTCTCAGTTTCCTCCTTTGTAAAATGAAGAAATTAAACTAGATCATGGCTTCTTAATTTTTCCACTTGTGACCCCTTTTTGCCTGAAAAATTTTTATGCGACCCCAAGTATATAGGTATGGAAAATAAGTATACAAATCAAACATTTATTGATAACAAATGATAATTTCACAATCCCTGCATTCAGTTAGAAGACCCCATATGGGGTTGTGAAGCATAGTTTAAGCAGTTTGGGATTAGATGACTTCTACACTTCCTCTCATAGATCCTATGAGCTATGATCTCAAGACATTCAGGACATTCAGTAAGATATATCCAGTAGGCAGTTGATAAAGGGACTGGAGTTCAGGAGAGATACTAGGATGAGCTAGATAAGATTTGGAAGCAGTCAAGATGACATAATGGTAAGAACCAATACTTAACTCAGGAATGGTCTGTAGATATTAGGGACTGGGATTGGGACTGGAGACTCTGTCAACTAGAGAGAGGCTGTGAAGCAGAGCAAAAGGAGGTCCAAGATCAATAACAGAGTACCAGCAGATCCTTACCTGGTACTATGATGAGGACAGGTGTGAAATGAAAGCTTTGTCACCCAGTAACCAGTTTCAGGGAACAGATACAAGGCAGTCTGAGAAAAGACCTGTTCAGGATGGGGAGGCTCTGCTCCAGGTATAGTGGTTTAACAAGAAAGAAGCTCACAAGCCAGCAGCAGTAGCTATGGGGCTCAGACCCCAGAGAGAGAACAAGGTGTCATTTTTAGCCTTTAACCCTGTCTGCAGAGGCTACCACAATACCCACTTCTCTCAAAAAGCAGCAACAGGAACGTCTAGACTTTCCCTTCTGAATTGCCATAGAGTCTAGACCTAACGTCAAGTCCAAAGTCAGGAAGCAGGTTAGAATTAACAAAAATCTCACCCTAAGAGCATGGTGACAGGGAAACTCAAGAGACAATCTAGATGAGAATGATTTTAAACATCTATAAGCAAAGTCTCAGAGAAAAGCATGTGGGCAAAAATTCAAATTTCTAGAAGAGATGAAGCAAGAAGTTTTTTTTTTTAAGTAAAAAATATTTTTATAAATGAAATGAAATGAGAACATGAGGAAAAAATTGGAAAAGAAATGACAATGAGGGAAAAAGGATTAGAAAAGAAATGAATAACTTGGCACAAGAGATATACAACCTTTTACAATCAATAATCTCCCTAAAAATTAGAATGGATCAAATAGAAGCCAATGACTCCATAAGGTAATAGGAATAACGTACTTAGCAACACTGAGTTAAGGGGGTGGGGAGGAAGAAGGGAAGAATGGATTTTTAATGAAATAGAGGATTCCTGATAAAAAGATCACAACTTCTTAGAAACTTTGAAGTTCAAACAGAATAGTGAAGAGGAACATAAAAAGATGAATGCAAATAAACAATAATAAAAGACTAAATGAAGATACATTTCTTACCTTCTAATTTTGGTAGATGATACAGGCATCTCCTCTGAATCCTATCATCATCAGGAGTCATAGTTCAATTAGACAAGGCTTGGAAATGGTTCTGTTTTTGTCTTGATGATCTTGAGGAAAGAATGGAAAGAGAAAGGAAGAAGAACTCATAGTGGAGGGAGTGCAGTAGAGAAAGAAGGTTAAGGAAAATTATCTCACATAATCAGAGTGGGCAAGTAAACATATAAACAAACATGCAGGAGGGCATGAGAAGGAGCAGCTGATAATTGAATCCTACTCTTCTCTGGGGAGACAAAAGAAAGAACACACACACACACACATACACAAATATAGATAAATTTGGGTACATGAATGCATTTCACTCAACAGGAAAATATAAGGGAAAGAGGAGAAGGGTGAGGAGGATTGTAAGAGAGGATAGATTAAGGGAAAGATTAGTTCTAGGCAAAGCAACTTCTAGGAATGCACAAAAATATTTGTAGCTCTTTGGGATAACACAGAATGGGAATATTAGGAAGTATCCATAAATTGGGAAAGGGCTGACAAGTTATGGTTTATAAATGTGATAGAATACTGGGATGCTGAGCTCTTATCAATATACTGAGCAGCCATGATTCCAGAGGACTGATGGTGAAACATGCTATCTCCTTAGAGAGATGAAGGTCTCGGAATGAAGAATGAGACAAAAAACTGGGGGGGGGCGTGGCTAAGGTGGAAAGTAGCCAATCACATCACCAGGTTCTGCACCAGGTTCTTGCAGGTATGCTGCAATACCAGCCCCTTTCCCAAACGACGAAATGTGCTATTCTCCTCCCATCCTTTTTCGGTGGGGAAGGAGGTGTGACAAGGAGGCTGTGTCTTTCCTCCTTTACTCTTTCTGATTTGTGATAGTTATTCAAAACTTGCTTCACTCAGACCCATCATGTGGGTCATTTGACCCTACTCTGCCTTTGGCGAGTTTCTTCAACAGTAGCCTAAACTCCTGCCTCGTAATTGGTCTGAATTTTCCATCCATAACTGATGTAACCCAATCAGGATTCTTGCTCTATATGGCCATCTTTCTGTCATGCCTCCTACTTCTATAATTGGTTGCCATCCTGGGACCCTGAGCTCCTGATTGGTGAAAATGCTTCAGCTCCTGCATTGGGCGACTTGATTGGTTCATAGTTAGCCAGAAGCAGATCCATCTCCTCACTTTTTTACTTTGCTATTGATTAGTGTCATCTCTCCTGGGTCCTGTACTTCTGAGTGGATCTGCTTTACGTAGATCTCTGAAATGAACAGGACTAACTCTCCTGCTTGGGATTCTCCAGTTCTAGCTATAGTACTCAGTGCTCTGGACTAGTGAGAGTTCTCCCAATTTATGCCCTGGGGCTCTGTCAGCTAACAGGGGAGAGTTCTATCAGGGGATCCACTAGACTGCTTGCTGCTCTTCCTGCTGAGCCTTTTCCTTACCTGTGTGGGGCTCCAGATCCTACTAAATTTGGTTCCCATGTTTCCCACCAGTAAATTTCCAGACCTTTGCCCCAGGGCCCTTTTAGCGAGCTCCTGGTTGACCTGACCTAGTCCAACTAGACCGCCTGCTCCATTTCTAGCAATCTTGTGCAAGTTAGTCTTCCCCGAGATTTGTGAAGCCACTTACTGCGGATTGATGAGAAGATTCTTCTACCTAAATTCTATAGTCTTGGACTTCTGATTGGTTGTGAATTAATTTCCACTTTATTGCTGATTGGTGAGAATATTCTAGCTCCTCCTACCCGTGGATCTTTCTGATCTTGCATAATGAGTGCTGTAGAACCCCTCTCCCTCGAGTTTTGATTGGTGAGAGTGTTATAAATCCTTCAGCCCTGGAGTACTCTGCTCTTGATTGGTTATGAGTTCTCTAGTGCCACGCCCTCTCAACTCTTGATTGGTGAGAATGCTTCCGCTCCTGATTCTTTAGCTCCTGATTGGATAGAATTCAACCAACTTCCTGTCCCCTCAGTTTCAGACTAACGAGAATGCTCATGCTCTGCTTCCCCATCAGCTCCTGATTGGTGTGCAGTCAAAAAAGCCATGTGAAACCACTCTTTCCTTCCGACTCCCCTTGGTGCCTGTCATGCTGAGAATCTTTTCTAATTAGCTACTTGGACGGACGGAAATCTAGCCAGGCCACCTATGTTGCTTTCAGCTGGATTCCTGCGCTCCTTATTGCTGCCGTGTCTCCAGACTGACTTCCTTCCTCTGCTTCTGGGCACTGAGCTAGGGGTGCTTTGGTGGCCCTGCCCCCCAGTTTCCATAGCTATTGAGGAATCTCTAGCCTCTGCTCTGGGACCTCCCCCCGTGAAGATTCTCTCCCTTTTCCCCGTGGCTGGTGAAATGCAACACCCCTTGCCACAGAGTCCTGCGTCCCCTCCCCAAAGATTCTCCAGTCCCTACCCAGGGATCCTGCCTCCTGTTCTACAGCCCATCCTGCTCCCCTTTTCAAGCCACCCCCAGGATTGTTGCCCCGCCCCATAGCCTCCCTTGCCCCTTGACCTTCATGCTATGCTTCCCCTTTGACATGGCTGATGCTCTCTACCTCTGAACCCATGACCAATGAAAGTTCTCCAGGAGAAACCATTCAGTGTCCCTGTTGTCATGGTCTGTGAGCGTCATGTTCAGTCCTCCACTTGGGCTATGATTTTTTGCCATTGACTAGCGCTCCAGCTCCCCTCCCGGGTCCTTGGACTTCAGACTGGAGAGAAGTCTCCATGGGAGCTCTGTGCCCAGCTCACCAAGCAACCTCCCGCTTTTTATCAGTTTCATGGCAAAACTACTCCTCTTCAAGGAGCTCTAGGGCTTAAAGGTGGAGACTTTGGGAATTGAGTTCAGTGTATTGGAAGGGATCTCATTTTTGTAAATTGAAACGCTTAAGGACAAAGACTGGGGTAGAGAGGAAGTCTGTGAATGAGAGACTCAACTCTTGGATACAGGAGAAGGACCACAGAGAAAAAAAGCCAGGTTTTGGATAGAGTCACCTGTCAATGGAGTGAAAGTCAAAGGAGTGTTGGAGGATGGAAGGAGCACAAGGAAAAATTGATTATTATAACAGAAAAATGGGATGTGAGCTTGGAAGGGGATGACATAGATGGATTTGAGGGAGAATTCCTGCAGCCTGTGATGGAATCACAGGGATTCTTTGGAGCTAAAGGCAAGTACATTGTCACAAACCTCCCAGTAGCAATAGTTTTGTAGGTTTCATTATTATTTAATGAGCAAGAGAGGGAAAGCAACGAAAGTGGTCATAGATTGTGTGGTGGGACATAGGTTGTATGTTAAATCTCTCTTCCTGCCTGGATCCCTGATGATCTGGTCTTCAAAGACAGTATTCGTAGATTAGATAGGCTTGACTGCATAGTCTGGCTAGTTATACAAGTACAGAGCTTAGTTGATCTACCACAATTTAGCCATCAGCCAGGGCTGCTTTTTCTCAGGCCAGCCCCAATATTGAGTAATTATCTCTTATGTGAAGAGGGACGAACTCCATCATTAAATATAACATACTAAACCAACAGCGACTTACCAATCAGTAAGTATAAGTGACATTTATTAGATATTTTCAATACATGTAGAGTTAACTGTGTTGAATACCTAGGTGGATGCTGAGTTTGGATAAGACAGTCTCTACCTTCAAAGAGTTTACGTTCTACTAAGCATAATTTAGAGATAAAATAGCCACATAGAATAAAATAACTTTATTATGTAAAAAGCACATATATAGAGATATATTGTCATGTAGTCGGACTGTCAACTTGTTGAATTAGTCCAATATAGTATCCGAGAAAGGAATATACATTACTGTGTTGTAAATAAATTGAGTTTTGTTTATTTCTAATCAAAAGGACTCTAAAAAAGGTGGGGAAAGGAAGATCGAGCCCCACATTTTTGTTCTGTATATCTCTTTTTAAAAGAATATATTTCTTATGCTTAGTGAATTGTTTTTTTTTTTGATACAATGTCAGTTATTTAGTGAATATTTAATAATATTTAAATATTTAATAATATTAAAATTTATTTATTTAATTTATTATAATTATTTATTTAAATATTTAATAATATTTAACACTAAAAGTGTGGTCTTTTCAATTATTTTAGCTTAATTTATTTTCACTGGCTCTCCTCCCCTCACTCTCAAGCACTACTTTTACTATATGTATTCTTCATGTAATTAAAGCTTTAAAATACCTATTTGAGTCCTAATTAGTTTCTTTGGAATTGTCTTGTAGATAGATCTTCACTGCACTGCACTCCCCTTTCCACCCTCTGACCACTGACCTGCCTCTTTTTATTTATTGTACCTTTCTTAAATATGCCAATTCCTGTGAATAATACAGAGGACAATTCCCAGAGTAGAAATTTTCCTTTTTCCCTGATTGTGTAATTTATTATTGACCTTTACTGTTCCCTCTATTATCTCTGTCTCTTTTTGCTTCCTTATAGGGTAAGATAGATTTCTGTATCCTCCTGTATGTGAAATTCCTTTTTTGATTCAGTTCTGATGAGATCAAGATTAAACTTTACCCACCACCTTCCCCTCCATTATAATAGCTCTTTCATTTCTCTTTTATGTGTATATATTTCATTTTCCTTCTACTTTTCTCCAGTGCAATCTTCTTTCTCCTTTCTTTTCTTTCTTTTTCTTTTTTTTTTTTTTTTTGGTGAGGTATTATTCCATTAAATTCACCTTATATTCATACTTTCTATATATGCTCTTTTTTTTTTTTTTGCCCTTACAGTAATGAATTTTTAAAGAATTACAGGTAGTATTTTGCCACATAAAAATGTTAGAAACATGATTGATACTGAAATTCAGGTATTAAGGAAAATTTATTAAATAAGAATCCAAAGGAAATGGGCTTATGTTTTTGGTCAGAAGTGGGTTCTGCTCTTTAGGAAGAGAGAGCACTGATCACAGAAACATTATATGGTTAGTTCAGCACCACCCCTCCCTTCAGGGGAATTAGTATTCAGTACCTTCCAGGTTACATTCTTCCTGCTCTGCCCATCATATGTTGTATGTCATTGACCCTGATAGGTTTGGGTCAGATGGACTAACACACTGGATTTGTGATTTTCTCACAACCACAGGGAGTTCTCTGATTGGTAGAGCTCACCTTCCAACATTACTCTCCTTTTCTTGGTTTGCTCAAGATTTCTTAAGAAACTGACACAGCCCTTCTGTGGAAACTTAATCTTTTCCAATGGCTCACAGAAATGTAATGTTTAACCTTATTGAATTTCTTGTTTCTTATTTACTTTTTTGTGTTTTCCCCTAGTCTTGTATTTTGGAAGTCAGTTTTTTTTTTTTTTTTTTTTTATTCAGCTCTGGTCTTTTTTTTTCTCCATGAAAACTATATTCAGTTTTGCTGGGTAGTGGATTTTTTTTTTTTTTGGTAATTTTAATTTCTTTGCCTTCCAGGACATCATATTTTAAGCCCTCCAATTCTTAGTGTAGAAACTGCCAACTCCTTTGTAACCCTGATTGTAACTCCACTATATTTGAGTTATTTTTAAATGCTTGCAGTACTTTCTCCTTGATGTCTGAGTCTGGAATTTTAATGATTTTCCTGGGAATTTTCATTTTAGGATCTCTTTCATATGGCAGTCAATGAATTCTTCCAATTCTCTTTTGTCCTCTGGTTCTAGTCTAGCAGGGTAGTTTTTTCTTGATAATTTCTTGAAAGATGACTTTCAGATAGTCCAATAGTTCTCAAATTATATATCTAGGTTAGTTTTTTTTCCAATGAGAATTTTTAAAAACTTTTTTTGATTTTTGTTTTATTGTATTTTGATGATTCATGATGTTACTAGCTTCCACTTAATTAATTCTTATTTTTAAGGAATTATTTTCTTCAGTGAGCTTTTGTACTTCCTTTTCCATTAGGCCAATTCTACTTTTTGTTTTCGTCAGTGAATTTTTGATGTCTTTTCCCATGCTATTGACTTTTCCTCCTTTCCCCTATGATTGTCTTTCATTTCTCTATTTTTTCCCCCAATTCTTCTTCAACTTCTCTAATTTGCTTTTTAAAATACTTTTAAAGCTCTTCCAAGACTTCTTTTTGGGAATGAGACCAAATTATATTTTTTTCTTTGAGTTTCACATATAGTCATTTTGATGCAAAGTAGAAAGTAGATGAGGTTCTCAGCATAACCTTGAGGTAGGAAAATCTGAGAATATTGCTAGCCCTCCCAGATCAAGGCAGAAAAGAATTGGCTGAAAATCCAGGTTTCTAACGAGGCTTTCCCAATTTTCTAGGTCTCTTATGATTTTTTTAAAAAAATGTATATTTTATTTTTCCCCACTTGCATGTTAAAATAATTTTTTCCTCAATGATATTTTATTTGTCCAAATACATGTAAGGATATTATTCATTTTTGTAAGACTTGGCATTTAAAATTTTTCTCCCTTCTTCCCTTACTTTCTCCCTCCCCAAGATAGCAAGCAATTTGATAGAGATTAAAGATGGGCAATTCTTTTAAACATATTTACATATTTGCCATATTGTGGAAGAAAAATCAGACCAAAAGGGAAAAAACCATGAGAATGAAAAAGCAAACAAACAAAACAAGGTGAAAGTCCTATGCTTTGATCCAAGTTCAGTCCTCTATAGTACTCTCTCTGGATGTGGATGGCATTTTCCATCTCGAATCTATAGGAATTGCCTTGAATTGCTATATTGTTCAGAAGAACAAATCCATCACAGTTAATCGTCACATAATTTTGCTGTTACTGTGTACAATGTTCTCGTTTGCTCACTTCAATTATCATCAGTTCATTTAAGTCATTTAAGTTCCAGGCCTTTCTGAAATCAGTCTGCTCATCATTTCTTATAGAACAATAATATTCCATTATATTCATATGCCATAACTTATTCAGCCATTCCCCAACTTATGGGCATCCACTCAGTTTCCAGTTCCTTGCCACTACAAAAAGGGCTGGTACAAATATTTTTACACTTGTGGTTCCTTTTTCCCTTTTTTTTTTTTTTTTTTTTTTTTTTACAACCTTTTGGGAATACAGACCTGGTAGTAACACTGCTAGATCAAAAATATCAATAGTTTTATAGCATTTTGGGCATAGTTCCAAATTTTTCTCCAAAATGGTTTGATCGTTTCACAACTTCACCAACAATGCATTAGTGTCCCAGTTTTGCCATACCCCGTTCAATGTTTATCATTGTCTTTTCTTGTCATTTTAGCCAGTCTGAGATGTATGAAGTGTTACCTTAGAGTTTCTTAATTTGTATTTCTCTTTTTTTTTTTATCATATTAGCCAATCTGATAAATGTGAAATATTACCTCAGAATTGTTTTAATTTGTGTTTTTCCAATAATGTTTTAGAACATTTTTCATGACTATAATTTTGATTTTATTGTATGAAAGTGGCCTGTTCATATCTTTTGACCAGTTGACTTACTTGTATTATAATAAATTTACTTAGTTCTAGATATAAAGGCCTTTATCAGAGACTCTTGCTATAAAATTTTCCTCCTCAGTTTTTTGCTTTGCGTCTAATTTTGCTTGCATTGGTTTTATTTCAATTTTATTAATTTTTCCTTTGAATTTCATGATTTTTAAGGTAATGTTTCATTGGGGATTTAAAATTTTTTTTCTTCTTTTTTTTTTTTAAGTTTTTATAGTTGTATATCCAATTCATTGATCTATTCTTTCTTTGTTTTATTGACATAAATATTTAGAAATATAAAATTTCCCCTATGTACTGGTTTGACTGCATCCCATAAATTTTGGTGTATTGCTTCATTATTGTCATTGTCTTTGATGAAATTGTTTTTATGATTTGTTCTTTGATCCACTTATTTTTTAGGATTAAATTAGTTCCCAATTCAGTTTTAATTTATATTTCCACAGCTATTTATTGAATATAATTTTTCTTTGCATTTTGTTCAGAAAACAATAAATTGAATGTTTCTACTTTTCTGCTTTTGGTGGTGAAGTTTTTATTCCTTAATGTGTGACCATTTTGTATATGTGTGTAGGAATATACAAAGGCATATTCTTTTATATTTCCATTAGTTTTCTCTAGAGGCCTATCATAACTAACTTTTCTAAAATTCTATTCATCTCTTTAACTTCTTCCTTATTCATTTTTTGGTTAGATTTATCTAGTTATCGTAGAGGAAAGTTTAGTTTCCCTACTGGTTCAGTTTTACTTTTTATTTCCTCCTGTAACTCATTTAACTTTTCTTTTAAAAATTTCAATGCTATATCATCTGGTGTATATAAGTATGGTATTGATAATATTTTATTATCTGTGGTGCGTTTTAGAAAGATAAAGTTTATTTCCCTATCTCTTTTAATTAGATCTATTTTTTCTCTGTCTGAGATTTATTGTTATCCTGCTTCTTTTACTTTAGTTGAAGCATAATAGATTCTGCTCCAGCTCCTCACTTTTAATCTATGTCTCTGCACTTCAGCAGTGTTTCCTTTAAATAGCATATTGTAGGTTTTTATTTTTTAATTCATTTTGTGGTCCACTTTCCTTTTATAGGTGATTTCATCTAATTTGCATGTAGAATTATGATATCTTGTGTATTTTCCTTCTTCCTCTTTCCCCCAATTATCTTTATCATTTTTCTTATCTCTTTCACCTTTTACTCTTTCCCTACTCATAGATGTTTTACTTCTGACCACCACCTCTCCAATTCATCCCCTTCTTCTATCAGTCCTTCCACATCATTCTCTTAATTTCCATTCTTTCCTACTTTTCTATAGGTAAAATAGATTTCCATACCCAACTGAGTGTGTATGCTATTTCCTCTTAAAGCCAATTATTTCAGGAGTAAGGCTCAAGCATTGTCCCCCTCTCCTGTCTTTCCTTCCACTGTAATAGCTCTTTTGTGCCTCTTTTATGTGAGATAATTTATTCCATTCTATCCCCCTTCCCTCTTCTCCCAGTGCAGTCTTCTTTCTTACATTTTAATTTTTTCTTGATATCATCTCATCATAGTCATTTCACACGTACCTCGTGTTTATGTAAACTCTAATCAACTTTGTAGTGATAAAGTTCTTAAGAGTTATACATATATAGGAATAGAAACAGTTTAACCTTATTGAATCACTTAGTCTTTAGTCTTCTATTTGAAAATGGAATTTTTTATTCAGCTCTGATCTTTTAATTTGGAATGCTTAAAAATCCTCTTTCATTAAATTTCTGTTTTCCCCTGAAAGATTATACTATTTTTCTGGTTAGGTGATTTTTTGGTTGTAATATTAACTCCTTCGCCTTCCAAGGCGATACAATACTGTATTCCAAGCCCTCCAATCTTTTAATATAGAAGTTGCTAAATCCTGTATAATTCTGACTATGATTCTACAATTTTTGAATTGTTTCTTTCTGGCTGTTTTCAGTATTTTCTTTTTGACTTAGTTGCTCTGAAAATTGGCTATAATAATAATGAGAGTTTTCATTTGGAGGAATCTCCTTCAAGAGGTGACGGATGGACTTTTTGAAAAGGCTAACTTTTAAAGACTATCTTTCAGGGCTTTTTTAACTTTTTTGGTATCTCTGTGTAAAACCTTAACTTGAATTTTGGTTTATATTTCACTTTTAAAAAATTTGAATTTTAAAAATTTTAAATTCTAAAGAAGGTCAGATTCTTTTTTGTATTTTTGCTTTTAGCCTATTTTGTGACTTTTTTCATTTTATGTGTAAAAGTTTGGCTCTGTTCCTCTACTATGGAGAGCATTGTACAAAGCTTATTTTCTTGTGTCCCAGCTGTTGGCCTGGACTGGGGACAGGACTTTGCTGCTGGTTTAAACTGGGGATGCGGCCTCATTGCTGTCCTTCCCTGGGTGTGAGGCTCCTCGGCTGGCTTGTCCCAGGGTTCAGTGCCTCTGCTGACTTCAGTGCCAAGTTCAGGGTCTTGGGGCTGGTTGTTGAACTTAAGACTTCAGTCTCACCTGCTAGAGTTCATTTTCTGGTGGTTTGTTCTGGTACTGTCTACTCTGGGTTAGACTGTCTTTCCACCTTAGTGAAACAGACCTTTCCTGATGACCTTCCAAGCTTTTCTGGGCTGGAAATCTGCTTGCTGATCCAAAAATTGTTTTGAGGCATTATTTCAGAGTTGCATTTGGGAGTGCTCAGGGAAGCTCCTGTCTCACTCAGACATCTTCTATTAATGTTATTTTTGTATAACATTCTTTGCTTTGATCCTGTGATCTCAATCCTGAAGATCTCTTAAAAAAGGTGGGGTAAAATTATCACTCTTTGCTGATGATATGATGGTATATTTAGAGAACCCCAGAGATTCTACTAAAAAGTTATAAGAAATAATCCACAACTTTAGCAAAGTTGCTGGTTATAAAATAAACCCATGTAAGTCATCAGCATTCTTATATATCACTAACAAAATCCAACAGTCAGAGTTACAAAGAGAAATTCCATTGAAAGTAACTACTGATTGTATAAAATATTTAGGAATCTATCTGCCAAGGGAAAATCAGAAACTTTATGAGCAAAACTACAAAACATTTTCCACGCAAATTAAGTCTGATCCAAGCAACTGGAAAAATATTAAATGCTCTTGGATTGGGCGAGCAAATATAATAAAGATGACAATACTACCTAAAACTAATCTATTTATTTAGCGCTATACCAATCAGACTCCCCCAAAACTATTTTGATGACCTAGAAAAAATAACAACAAAGTTCATATGGAAAAACAAAAGGTCAAGAATTTCAAGGGAATTAATGAAAAAAAATCAAATGAAGGTGGCCTAGCGGTACCAGATCTAAAATTATATTATAAAGCAGCGGTTACTAAAATCATCTGGTATTGGCTAAGAAATAGACTAGTTGATCAATGGAATAGGTTAGGTTCAAAGGACAAAACAGCCAATAACTTTAATTATCTAGTATTTGACAAACCCAAAGACCCCTGTTTTTGGGATAAGAATGCATTATTTGACAAAAATTGCTGGGAAAATTGGAAATTAGTATGGCAGAAACTAGGGATTGACCCACACTTAACACCGTACACCAAGATAAGGTCAAAATAGGTTCATGATCTAGGCATAAAAAATGAGATCATAAATAAATTAGAAGAGCATAGGATTGTTCACCTCTCAGACCTGTGGAAGAGGAAGGAATTTATAACCAAAGAAGAACTAGAGATCACTATTGACTATAAAATAGAAAATTTTGATTATATCAAATTGAAAAGTTTTTGTACAAACAAACTAATGCAGGCAAGATTAGAAGGGAAACAATAAACTGGGAAAACATTTTTACAGTCAAAGGTTCTGATAAAGGGCTCATTTCCAAAATATATAGAGAATTGATTCTAATTTATAAGAAATCAAGCCATTCTCCAATTGATAAATGGTCAAAGGATATGAACAGACAATTTTCAGATGATGAAATTATCTATTACCACTCATATAAGAGTGTTCCAAATCACTGTTGATCAGAGAAATGCAAATTAAGACAACTCTGAGATACCACTATACACCTGTCAGATTGGCTAGAATGACAGGGAAAAATAACGAGGAATGCTGGAGGGGATGTGGGAAAACAGGGACACTGATACATTGTTAGTGGAATTGTGGTGGTGTGCTGGGCATTCTGGAGAGCAATTTGGAACTATGCCAAAAAGTTATCAAACTGTGCATACCCTTTGATCCAGCAGTGTTTCTACTGGGTTTATACTCCAAAGAGATACGAAAGAAGGGAAAGGGACCTGTATGTGCCAAAATGTTTGTGGCATCCCTGTTTGTAGTGGCTAGAAACTGGAAAATGAATGGATGCTCATCAATTGGAGAATGGTTGGGTAAATTGTGGTATATGAATGTTATGGAATATTATTGTTCTGTAAGAAATGACCAGCAGGATGAATACAGAGAGAATTGGCGAGACTTACATGAACTGATGCTGAGTGAAATGAGCAGAACCAGGAGATCATTATATACCTCAACAATGATATTATATGAGGATGTATTCTGATGGAAGTGGATTTATTCGACAAAGAGAAGATCTAACTCAGTTTCAATTGATCAAGGATGGACAGAAGCAGCTACACCCAAAGAAAGAACACTAGGAAATGAAGGTAAACTGCTTGCATTTTTGTTTTTCCTCCCGGGTTATTTATACCTGCTGAATCCAATTCTCCCTGAGCAACAAGAGAACTGTTCGGTTCTGCACACATATATTGTATCTAAGATATACTGTAACCTCTTTAACATGTATAGGACTGCTTGCCATCTGGGGGAGGAGGTGGAAGGAGGGAGGGGAAAAATCAGAACAGAAGTGAGTGCAAAGGATTATTTTGTAAAAAATTACCCTGGCATAGGTTCTGGCAATAAAAAGTTATTAAAAAAGTTATAATTTTAAAAAATAATAAAAAGGTGGGGTAAATGATAAAAAGTACAAGCTGAGCCATAATCTCACATGTCCCCTAAGGAGACAAACTTTATTAAATAGACTATATAGATAAATGAAGTCAGGTAACCAAGAAAACTCAGCAAACATAAATATCATGAAATTAAAAGCTGATGTAATGCAGTAACAACCATCAATATTAAGTAGCATCAATTCTCTTTGTACTCTAATAATTCACTTCCAAAACCCATCTAGTGAGCATATTTCTTCTTGACTCCCACATCTTCCCTTGAACATTCAGGGATAGGTTTCATTCTCATGGCAGATCTGAATGGGGCTTCTAATAAATCTGTTTCTCTGATTCCAAATCATTCACCAAGATTCCTAGGTAATTCTGTTAGTAAGAAGACTAGAATTTAGTGCAAATTCCCAAATTTAGTTTTCCAATAACTAATTTGATGAGGATTGGTCAGGATCAGTCAGGGTTGCTTAGGAAAAGAATTTCAGAGTAAGTTTATAGTGAACAACAAGGTGGGCTCAGTCTGTAAGGGACCAGCAGCAAGCTAGGCAAAGAGATATATATTGATATAAGTTTCTGGGCTGCTTGTCGCAGACTGAGTTAGCTTTTATGTGAGCAGTTACCCAGAAGAGACAGAAAAACAGGGTGTGATTGTTCAACCCAACCAGGTGCAGGGGACTTCAGTTATGCTAGATATTTCAATGAACTAGGATTGCAGCAAATTAGTCACATATGTCCTGACTCCTAAAAAAATAATTTGTTACCGGATAAAGTTTTCATTGTTTTTGAGCAGATTTTCCACAAGACAGGGTGCAAGGCCAGGACTAAAGTCAATCCCATCATATCTCATGTAATGAAAACTAGCTCAAGCCTTGTGGTTCTAAACCTATTGACAACAATTATAAGAAAAAAAATCAAAATAGGGACCCATCATTCATTTGAAGCTTCAGAGAATTTAAGGTTTTACACATCACTTAAAACTTGTAACTGATATGTATAATGCCATCAACAGGCTGAAGAATCTGAAGAACAAAAGTCCATGATGGCTTGATATGGAAAATGAACCCTTCTATTTCTTAAAATTATTGGAAATTACAAAATAATTTCATTGTTTACAATTAGTATTGGTTTCAGCAGCTTCTTTATTGGCACTGGTTGCTTCTTCATGCCTCACCACACTACAAATGGCAGTTCTCTTTTTAAATTTATCAAGCCATCTATGAATAACTTCAAACACTTCACTGCTCTCAATACTTGTTCCAGGCTTGTCTTTTAATAGATCAGTATGCAATTGTTTTGCTTTCTCATAAATTATTGCCTCAGAAATACTATCATCCACTAAGTGTTTTTCCTTAATCCAAATATACAGAAATTTCTCCACTTCTTCCAGTGACCTTTGCTTAGACACAACCTTTACATCTCAACTAGTACTAGTTTTTTAAAATAGCTTCCTTACTTTTCACTATCATAGAGATTCTTGTTTTAGGCATTTTGTATTCAGCAGCAAGATCAGGCATGCAGTTACCATGCTCATACTTAGTTATTCCATTTTTTTCTCTTCTCCTGTGGTTCTCACTAATTTTCTGCTGTGTGATATCACTGACCTTCTTTGAAGTCATGATAACTTGTAAGAACAACAACAATAAAAAAAAGCTTCAAATGAACAAAAGCATAAAAAAGTACATCGCAAAATATGTGGAGTTCTCCACTGCCCCTAATGAGCTTTTGTGAGGCTAATGAATTGGTCTTTGTTCATCCAAAAAGATGAGACATGGAGTGGTATCTTGAAAGACACAGGTTTTAGCAATGAGTGCTCAGCAAGCATTCAATCCTGAAGCATTTTTTTTTTTTGTAATTGAAAAGCATTTAATCCCAAATTTAGTTTATTTTGAAGCTGAGTGTGGGGGTATGAATAAAAATATTTTTTTCTACTTGCATTGTTTTAATAACTCAGATATTTCAATATTAATCTATTAATTAATAGACTTAGTATTCAGCATACCTACCCTGATTATAGAAATTTGCTAAGAAGATACATAGTTGATGATGATACAATATAAGAAGATTCATAGATGATGATGTCAAAACTGTTCCCTCAAGGACACAGACTGACCTGACATAAGAATAAGACTTCCTTACCTCTATATGGTTCCAGTTAAAAGTCATCTTTAACAGTTAGTTATATAGCGAGAGTTTCACGTTATTCATAGGGTATTAAAAGCCAGGTTCAGAATTAATCATATGAGAAAATTTTCTGTTCAGAAAGGAAATAGTTGACCAAGTAACTTATTCTTCTCTCCCCATTCTCAACAAAGACCCATCAGTGTTACTCATCAAGATTTTCAAGAAGGAGGTCCTTCAAGTTGGGACAGTTTGAGTAAAACAGAATCTAGAATCCTTTTCCTTCATAAGTCATGTATCTTCTAACAGAATGGTGTAGAGGGGCTGGATTGAGAGTGTGAAACATCCAAAGACTTAGGTGGGAATGTCTAACAGAGGACCTGATATTTAGCAAACCTTCCACAAACTAGCCTCCAGTGGCTTTTAGGTTCCTGGTGGCTTTGAACCTGGTGAGAATTTAAGACTTTTAAAAATTGGTCAAGGATGAATTTGGAGGTTTCCATGGTCAGAATGCCTAGGGCAGCAACTGGCAGGAGGCAGGAAGGCCATTCAGAGGCAACAGAATCAAGTTATTTAGAGAAATAAGCTGTTGGCCTATGGTTGGGACCAAGGGACTGAGTAACAGATCCCAAAACTTGGCCCTCATTTCATCAACATACAAGGTGAAGCATTTTTCAAGTTTTGGCAGGACTAATGCTAGGGTAGTAGTCAGTTTGGTTTCAAAAGTCTTAGTCTGGCTAGGCCCCCGTTCTTAAATGGAATGAGTTGGGACCTTGGGTGGAATCATAGAGGGACTTTACAATAATACCAAAATTGGTATCCATACTCAACAAAATTCAGCTCTCCAAGAGAGGTGTATAGTTACTTCTTTGTGGTAGACTTAAAGAAGTACCGTATCACCTGCTTCTTTTCTGGCACTATAAAATGGGAAGGGAGGATCAGCTTATAACCCAACTAATTTACAAATTGGCTGGCAATTTGGGTCTTGGCTGAAAAAACTATATAGCCTCTGGAAACTGAGGGTTTATATAGCAGCAGACAAGGAGATCTCCTGGGCTGCGCTGTAGATAAAAGTATTATTCATATATTGGATTAGATATCTATAGGTGAGTCTCAGATCCTTCAAATTCTGCAGATCTTTGCCTAAAGCCTGTCTGAATTTCTCTCAGAAACCCTGATGCAGGATTGTCCATGTCACTTGGTATAAGTCTGGCATTCCTGGTGTTACCACTTAAAAGCAAAAATTACCTGGAACTTCTCCTGGAGTGGGATGCAGAAGGCATCCTTAATATCTTAGGTGATAAACCATTGAGTATCTCCTAAATCTGAGTGAGTATGGTATAAGGATTGAATATTATAGGATGGATAAGGATGATGGCTGTATTAATAGACCCTCAGATCCTGTACTATGTGGTATTCTCCATTAAGTTTCTTAACTGTAAGTATGAGAGTATTGCAAGGAGACTGGCATGGAATCAAAAGTTTCTATTTAAGGAACTTCTTAATTAGGGGTTGTAGAACTTCCCAGGCCTCTGGTTTAATTGGGTATTGGTGTTGATGGGAGAACACACTAGGATCTTGTAGGTGGACAAGGGTTAGGATGGCTTGGGTAGCCCACCCAAGCATTCCCTGATCCTAGACAAAGGAGTCTACCTCCCACCCTCTAGATTTCAGATGGAATATGGGACTGTCTTGAGGAGAGAAGAAAAAGCATTCCCAGGAAGGAAAACTGGGTCCCCATTTCCACCATCAGGTCTCACAGAGAACAAGAAAAGAGTGAATAACAGGCTTGAATTGTCAAGGCAGAGGAGACGGTTTCAAGGCACTTCTTAATTTGCCTTCTTGGTGATGCAAAGGATAGGTAGACCAGAATGCTAAGGTAGAACACAGTAAGTGGCTCCTTTGTCCATAAGAAAACTAATGGTTTTACCTGCCACATCCAGACTTATCCTGTATTTGACTACAGTAATGGAGAAATACGGATCCCATTACTCTGAGTCATGAGGAGTTTGAACTGTGGGGTATTGGAAGGAGGTTGCTTGACTCCCTTGTGGACGGTCTCTTTTCTAGTGTCCTCCTTGGTTGCAGATAGGATGTGGGCCCAGCAGTTTCTTCTTCATCAGGCACTTGCAAGATCTGTGGCCCTTTTTATAGCTTTAAAAACATGAACCATTCTTGTGAGCATTGTGGACAGGACTTTTCTGGGTACCAGATGTGGCACCAGCCAAAATTTGAGCCTGTTCCCTTTTCATAGTCCTAATTCTGTAGTCCTTGTCCTCTGTGGCCTCTTGGTCTCTATTGTTAAAAACTCTAACGCTATCTCTAAGAGCTGGGCCTGATGTGTCTGGGGACCCATGGTTAGTTTTTGGAGCTTCCTCCAAATATGGAGGAACATGGTTAAAGAAATGCATGCTAAGAATGGCATCTCCTTCAGGTGAAGTTGGGTCCAAATTGGTAAAGAGTGAGGTTCTCCTCAGATCTATCTTTTTAAGCTTCTCATAGTTCACCTGTAATAGGAATCACTTTGCAGGCAAAACAAATCAAGTTGTGAAATGAGGTTATATTTGAGGAACCTGAAAATGGGTCACTTTTTTGTTCCTCCAGGTTATATAGAGGCCTGAAATGTTGCTTAAGAATTTGAAGCATCCTTTCTTCAGGTCTTGAAGACCCAGCTTCTTCAGTTTTACAAAAGGCAGCCCAGTGGTGAGTCCTCTGGTGTAGAAGAGAACTGGGCCCATTGTGCTATAAGTACAAAGACAAAATTCTGGCTTAAGTCACTTGTTTCCAAACATGGCCTCTTGCAGAGAAAGAAGAGACACAAGGGTCCCAAATGGAGCATGCCCATTAGAGGGAGCTACCAGGTGAGGGCTCAGGGTTCCACAAAAATTCCCTCTAGTAGCTGGGCTTCCCAGCAGTGAGGGAGTGGGCTTGCCTTGAGTTGGAAAGATTGGAGTCATAGACTTGTCCCTCTACATGTGGGACAGCAATTCTTCCCCAAATTAAAAGCAGAGACTCTCAAGGTAAGAGACAAAAAGATGCTACGATCTCGTGAGAAAGGGCAACTATCCTCTGTCATGATGTTAGCAGGGAGAGAGTGCAATGTGTACCCAGAAGAAAGTAGCTTATATAGTCCTAGTGCAGAATTCCCCCACCCCCTTCTGACCTTTTCTCCTCTTGGCTCAATCTGAGCTTGGAAAGCTACCCCAGAGACAAAGAACAAGGAAGTTCATACTTGCCAATGGCACACTCTTTAACCTATTAGCACCTTAATGCTTGCCTAAGGTTAGCTAACATCTGCGGCTTTGGGCCAGATCGCACTTACTACTGCAAACCTCAAGTTATAAAGAGGGCATAAGTCAGGACCACATTCTTATGAGGGTCTTCATCCCCTTCTCTGTACAGGCCACCAAAATGAGGGGTATCAAGCAAGGGTTGGGGAGGCATCTTCAAAGAATTCACACTCAGACCATCTCCAAACTAAGTAAAGACACTTATTTGCATTAATGCTCCCAGCAGGTTCTTCTCTCACTGGACACAGTGGACCCACTTGGGTAGTGCAGGAACTTATAGAGGCTACAAAGTGCTGAGTCACTGTAACCAGAGGTAGGAGGGTGGGGAAGGCGTTTCTTAGATCTGTACCATCATTGTCCCATGATGCATTTGGCTATTTGGCCCCAAGTTTACTAGAAGGTAAGCAAGAGTCAGTATTATTGTGGGGGTGATAAATGGGGAAAGTCCGTTTGTGGTTTTGTGGTTGGTTTTCAGCTAGTGGCTGGAGAGTAATTAATTCAGGGCCTTATCTGAGGAATCTTGGGAAGTGCCATGGACATTCCTCACCACTAGTTCCTTTGCCTTCTGCAATAAGGTTCCTAAATTTTTTTCTACTTGCAACCACTTTATGCCTGAGAAATTTTCATGTGTCCCCAGGTATATAAGTATATAAAACTGGTATATAAGTCAAAGTTTACTGATAACAAATCACAAAGAAATTTATTTTAAAACAATTCTTTGTTACAATATACTTTTACCATTTATTAAAGATGAAAGCTTATTAATGAGATAGATATGCTTGTTTATTTTTACATAAACAATGAAATCTTGGTGGAATATTTGATACTGCAGGACATAGAGCATCTTCGGCATTTTTCAGAGTTGATCAGTATTTTGATTTTCATCAGTGCTGAGAACACAGTTAAGCATAAATACATAGTACAAAATGACAGAAGTGTGTTTATGTCCATTTTAGAAATTGTTAGAAATTCTGTCCTAATCCCAAGCCAAAATTAATTTAACAATTTTTTAGGAAACTCAACTTGTGTTGCTTGATAACTTGGCAAATTTTTCTTGAACTTTTAATGGCAGATAATCGCCTTTTTTATTTCAATTGAATATGATTTATAATCTCGGTTTACCTTTTTAGAATCAAAATTTAAAGGGAAGTATTTCTGAAACTTTGTTTTCAAGGACTTCAGATAATCAATTATAACTTATAATTAAATCTTTTGGAAAGTTATTTTCAGTTATAAAATCATCACTAGCTGTAAACATTTCTAAAGAGCCATTTCTACCTATTCTATATTTTACTTTTTTTAGTAAAATTTTAAATTCAACATACATTACAATTTTTACATAGAAATGATGTGTTCAACTCATTGAGTTAAAAAAAAAACTATCCAACAAGTAACAGTTTTAAAAACTATAAGGCATTATGAAAAAAATTAACAAAATCAGATTTCTGCTCAGTCGAAAATATAATAACTTCATCTTTCAGTTTCAGTAATTTAAACTTCACCCTCTTGAGAGCCACTTTACCTCTGCATATAGTAATAAGCTTTTGTAATTGGAGTCCATGTCTTTGCAAAGATTTGAAAAACATAGGACTGTTAAGGACATTTCTTTTAATGAAGTTAATGATTATTAGTATCAAGAAGCACAACATCTAGCCAGTGATATTTTTTGGTTACAAGTGCCTCCTGATGGATTATGCAGTGAGTAAAAGTGATATTCATTGCCACCAAATTTTAATTTTTGCTACAAATCCAACATTGTTGCCCATCATTGCTCTAACACCATCTGTACAGACTCTAACACATTTTTTCCACTATAAACTTTCATTTGTGAAAAATTCATTGACTTTAAGATAGATATATATTTTCCTTTCATGTGTTCCTTTTCAAAGGGCAACAAAACAATATTTCCTCAAGTATGCTTCTTTCATAAACATATCTTACATTAAATAACTGTGCTATGTTAGAAATATCGGTTGTTTGATCTAACCGAATTGCAAAGTTTGAGCTGTCCTTAAGTCCGGTAAACTACTAGAATTGTTTATAACTAATTTTAGAAATTCTTTTGGACACAGTATCATTTGATAAAGGAATTTTATGAATTTCATCCCCATACATTTTCCCATGAACTATTTCTGACATTTTAATAGCAGCAGGTAACCTAAGATCTCATTGCATAGAGCTTTTTAGTTTGTGCAGTTAAATAAAAAATTTTATAAGATGCAAGTAAATATTTTTTGTTGATAGCAACAAATTTTGCAAAACATTTTTCCTTTATTTGAAGATTTTAAAAATCGCTCAAAATATTCCTTTGCAGCACAACTCCATGCTTTGTATTAAGATGTTGTTTTAGTTTGGCTAGTTTCATGCTCCTCATAGCCAAAACTTCATTACAAATTAAGCAAAGAAATTTTTCCACCCAGTCATCATTATTAAAAGTAAATCTGTATTGCAAAATGATTCAACATATTTTCTTTTTCTTGTCATTTTAGTACTACAATGTCGGAGCAAAGACTGCTGCATTGTCATCAGTATTTTTTTTTTTACCTCTTCTGTCTAAATTTAGCCATTTATCCATACTAAAAATATTTTTGTCCTAAAGTATAAAGAAATATTGCTAATAATTTCTCAAATACATAGTAACTTTAGTTTATGAAATTACATTTGTTTGTGCTTAATTTTGAAAATTGATGTTCTCATTTCCATACATATAAAGCAGTGATAGTAAAGAAATATTAAAGGGCTTTTGTCTTGTTGCAATTAAATACTTAGATTTCTATGAAAGAAGGAAATAACTGCAATTTTAAAAATTCAACATTTTACACAATATATTTCAAAGATATACTAATATGATATGTGCTGAGAAATAACAGTATGAAAATATTAAGTTTTATTTTCCATAATTAAATTAATATGTTTCTGTAAGATCAGAAAACTTGTATGTACAGTAAAAACACTACAATTCATAACATGCAATAGTCTTGAGGTATTTCTGGCAGCATTCCTTGGAGTCACATCATGTGATGGCATGTGCAGTGCAGTTAAGTTGCATGATATAGCCAAGTGCTGCTAGAAACATCTTGGATTCATTACATGTTTGATTTTGAATTGATTTTTGGTAATTTCACACTCAGAAAGCTTTTACTGTTGCCAGATTTTTCATGACCTCCACATTTAGTGATGCAGTCTTATACGAGGTCACAACCTATAGTTTAAAAAGCTTTGCTCTGAAATATCAGAGCAAATATTATTTAAAAAAATAATAATCCTGTACCCAAAAGAATGTTACCCTTTCTATATGAAAGAGATGGGGATCTTGTGGTTTATGCAAATGCTTTGCAATTATTGGTATAGCTGCAGCAAACTGTTTTGTGGGTTTTCTTTACTTTTTTTTCTTGATATGCCTTAAAGTTGACTCATTAATGCTGCCATGGTTGACCATGGCAGCCTTTTTTTTTTTTTTTTTTTTTTTTTTGCTTAAACAAAGCATATGTAACAATTCTACTTTTTTCTTTCAAGTTTATCACATTCCTCTGTTTATTGGGAGCCCTTTCCTAATCACTAGGAATATTATGCTTGGGACCCAGAATTTTAATGAAGTTTATGGTGTTTAAACATCACAAGATATTAGAAGCTTCAAATGCATTGATTCAAATGATTACACTGCAAGATCAGTAGGAGATATCATATGAGATATTGCCATAAACATGCTTGGCTTAGGGAAAAAATTGTGTAGCTGTTCATTTATGTTATTAAAAAGTAAAATACAAATTGTACAGGTAGTAATATATATAATAGTACACATATACATTTATAAGTTATTAAACTTTTAAAGATATCTATATTTCTAACCTTTGTCATTTGATGGGTTTCATGTTTTTTCACACCTTATTACTTATTTTATTCTTATCATTTTGTCACTTTTCAATAGTGTTTTATTTTCCAAAAACACAGAAAGGTAGTTTTCAACATTCATTTTTGTAAGACTGTATTTCCCCTTTACATCCCCCCTTCCCAAGACAGCAAGCAATCTGATATAAGGGTTAAATTTGTGCAATTTTAAAAAACATATTTTCATATTTTGTCATGTTGTGCAGGAAAAATTGGACCAAAAGAGAAAAACCAACAAACAAACAAACAAAAGTTGAAGATACTACATTTCAATCCACATTTGGTCTCCATAGTTCTCTCTCTGGATAAGAATGACATTTTCCATCCCGAAATGCCTTGAATCAATGCATTGTTGATTAAGAGGTAAATCCCTCACCATTGATCATCACATAATCTTCTTGTTACTATGTACAGTATTCTCTTGGTTCTACTCACTTCACTCAACATCAGTTCATGTAAATCTTTCCAGGTTTTTCTGAAATCAGTCTCCTCATCATTTCTTATGTTTGGTTTGTTTATAGTTATAGAATTGCAGGACAATAATATTTCATTCCATTCATATATAATAATATACAATTTATATATAATTCATTCCTCAACCCCAACAAATAGGTAGCCATTCAGTTTCTAGTTCTTTACCATTTACAAAAAGGGCTTCAATAAGTGTTTTTGCATATATGGGTCCTTTTCCCTCTTTTATGATTTCTTTAGGATACAGACCTAGTAGTGAGACTGCTGGATCAAAGGGTATGCACAGTTTTATAGCCCTTTCATATAGCATAGTTCCCAATTGCTCTTCATCAACACTTACTTTAATTTTAAAAAAGAAACTGTGTATATTTATATCATTAAGATAAAATATGCTAATACTATCCATATTTTTTTTTGCATTTTTGATTTTCTAAAATTTTCTGTGTTATTGGCTGGCCTTCACATGTCATCTGTCATTTCTGCAAAACTCCCCCCAAATTCCCATTTTATTTCTTATGTTGACCCACAATATATCAGAACCACAATGGAGACAGTCACAATGTGAAAGGGTTAACTATACTACAGTATTTATAGAGTAAATACGTGTAGTACTGCGATCACCTATTATATATTCTGCAGTATAGTAATGGAAATATAGCCTGGAAAATATACATTAAACAAAGATCTTATAAGCATTTAAAATTTTACAAAGACCTTGACCTAAACTTTATTTTTGATGGAGCTACAAGGATGGATGATAGGGCACTGTGCTGCTTAGTTAACTCTCTCGATCTTGGCTTGCTTCATAAAACTCAAGGGAAAAGCTACTGGAACTTATTCCGTTAATAGTAAAGATGTAAACAAATTCCATGTTAGCAGTTTGGCTTTCATGATGTGTGGCTAGGCTTTAGCAATTTTCCCTCCCAAACTGGCTTGTAAAATTGTGTCAACTTTGTCCAATTAGCTTTTTGCTTTTAATCTTTAAGTATCTTTGCATAAGAAGCAAATATAGTAGATTTAAATGCTTAAAGCTGGTACTACATTCGAATATAGGACCTTCATCCAAGAATAGGCACATATTGGGAGATTCAGATTTTT
The DNA here is from genome assembly GCF_902635505.1 of Sarcophilus harrisii. Taxonomy (NCBI): domain Eukaryota; kingdom Metazoa; phylum Chordata; class Mammalia; order Dasyuromorphia; family Dasyuridae; genus Sarcophilus; species Sarcophilus harrisii. Next base: position 191,544,088 of record NC_045426.1, read on the forward strand.
CTTTGCTTTGCAATGTCCCATGAATGACTTTGGAAGCATCTTAAGAATTGACTTTGGGGTTAGAAATTTTAGTAAGTAGCTGAATTTGCAGATGTGGAATCTGCAAATAATGATCAACTGTATATATAAGAAAGACAGAAAATAATTTAATAGAGGGAAGGCACTAAAATTAAGAGGGATTAGAAAAGACTTCTTGGGACTTCAAGAAAGCCAAAGAAGCTAGGAGATGGCAATAAGGAAGGAGAACATTTTAAACCTGGAAGACAGCCAGAGAAATACCCAGTTACTGAGCAGAATTTTTTTTTAACCAATGGAATTGTCAAATTTAACCATTAAGTATGTTTTCATTTGCATCAGAGTGTTCTTTGTTTTTCTGGAGGCAATCTATGTTTTCTTTCTATTAGTCTTGTATTGAAATTTTCTTCTATTTTTTGATGCATGAGTTTTTGAACTTGCATTAAATTGTTTGATCTGTCATGTTCCTCTGGGATGCCTACAATTCTTAAATCATTTCTACATATCCTGTCTTAAAGTTTAATATATTTCTTTTGCAGATATTTCTTTCTTTTCATAATGTTGCTTTTTGTTTCTCTTCTATGTCTTCACTTCCTTCTGTTTTTATTACCAGTTATTCTTTCTCATGTTTCTTTAGCAATTTTTTAGTTAGCTAATTATTTCAGACCATAAATTGTGATTTCAGAATTCTTATTTTTCTTTTAGACTATTCAGATTACATCTTTCTATGGTTCCATACTTTCTTGGAATCTTTTACTCCATCAGGCATTTTTTTCATTTTCCTTTGTCTTACTGTTAGTATTATAAGATGTCTGATTTCTTTGATCTAGAAGTAGTGAGGATTGAATTTTTGTCTCGTGTCAGTGAATACCAGTAGTAGCTCCATTGAAGGAAAATTAATAGTTGAGATAGACAAAAATTTATAGGTGACAGCACCCAATAAAGGAGTCCTTGGTAACATCATATCTTAAGATAGTATATTTGTTATAAAGAAATGCGAGCACTAGAAAGGAAGCATGGTATAGAATAATTGGGTCACTGTGATATACGTTAGATCCATTGGACAGAAAGAAAAAATAGAAGTCTGAAGAAATCGACCCAAAATATTGTGTTCAAGTAAGATGTGGTAAAATTAGGGAACTTTACTTATGTAGATATCAGCAGGAACACTGCCAAAAGTAGATCAACTAATTATTGTATTCACCCTTCAAAAGGTAGAGGAACAACCAAGGGGAAATTCTATTTTAATTTTTACTAATAGAGAGAAAAAGGTAGAAATGACAGGAGCCTTGGAATGAATTGGTTCCTGTATCTTAAGAGTTTGAGAGGAGAGAAAAGTCTTGCATAATCTGACATAAGCTTTCCCTTTTTAGAGAATGGATTTCAAAGAATTCAGAAAAAGGGGTGTGAGGAGTCCCATGGAATAAAATTTATAAGTAAAGTCTTTCCTTAAAAGATGAGAAACTCAGAGTTTTAGGACACAAAGGAAAACAATTCTGATGAGGAGGAAAGGGAGTCTGATAAAAAGACTATGGGAACGCATAAATAATTCAATCAACATGGACTTTGAAATGATGTATACATTTTCCTGGGTTGCAATGGAAAGGTGCTTCTTGGGTGAAAGTAGGCTGGTAACATAACCAGTAGCATATATCACAGAAAAGCAGTAGAGAGAAGCAGTAGTACTGAAGGGCCTGGGACTTTGCAAGGACTTATTAAATGCTTGTTGATTACTTGATTAAAATATATCATCAGGGAAAAGTAAACTGGGAAGACTAGATGGACTGGTCTTGTGGAAGGAACAGTGGTGACAGATGAACAGGCAATTTTAGAAATGTTGCAAAGAGTTGAGAAAAGTCTCCAGCATATTGGGAAGACCTCTGGGGCCATGCAAAGTCCAGAATGAGTTTAAGCTTGTGAAGAAAGCTGAGAATGGGGGAAGAGGAAGGATTTTAGTTGTATTTTAGGAAAGGACCGCACCTGGCATAGAGGGGAAGATGACAATTGGCAACAGAGAAGGCAAAATTGATCAATATTTCCTTTGCTTCTGTTTTCTCTGCCAAGAAGAATGACTTTTAGAGCTTGAAAGGACAGAACAAAATTGTTTTTTACAGAGGCTGGAATGCTATGCCTTGAGTCAGGAAGACCCAGTTCATTTTGGTTTCAGGTACTTATTAGCTGTGTGGGCTTCGGCAAATCACTTAACCCCATTCAGACTCAGTTTACCTAACTGCAAAATAGTTACCAGACCTCTAAGTGGTACAGGGGATAGAATGCTGCACTTGGAATTAGAAAAACTCACCTTCAAAAATTTGCCTTCTTGAGTTCAAATCTGGCTTCAGACACTAGCTGTGTAAAGTCACTTAATCCTGTTTACTTCAGTTTCCTCATCTATAAATGGAGATGGAAATGGTAAACCCCTCCAGTATTTTTGTTAAGAAAACCCCAAACAGGGTCATGGAGAGTTAGACAGGAGTAAACCATAACAACAAAATAGTAACTACCTCTCAGGGTTTTTGTGAAGATAAAATGAGATATTTGTAAAGTGCTTTTGCAAAATTTCAAAGCACCATATAAGGACTGGCTATTTTATCAGTAATGATAATAATAAGAAAAAAAAACAGATAAAGTGATATTAAGAGCACCTATGTTGTTCTTGATAAATTAAAATCATTTGGCCTTGGCTATGAAGAAACTTCCAGATATGATTCTGAACAAAAATTAGTAATATATTTTCACATTATAAATAACTTGTTATAAAATGTGTACATATGAATACACACATAAAGTAACATATTGGAAAGGGACTCTGATAAATATGCCAAAGTGTGAGATTTATTGCAATGGGTTATAAAGTTAATATAACAGATTACCTTTTCCTTTTTGTAAAAGCCATTAAAGTAATAATAATGATGTCCATGGGAGTATTCGTGGATTGAGTGGTTTAAAATCTTCATTGGTTACTATTGGAACCTGTTGGTTTGGCATAAAATCCCTATAGATTATATGGGGGAGAGAAGCTAAAATAGAAACATCTCCTGGAACAAAGGAGGGGATTTGGGACTGGCTAATCTCTTGAACTAGCTGCTTACTGAAAGCCTCTAACTCCCCTGGCCACATTATCTTATGGTATTACTCTCTCCTTCCTAGAGGTAGGGCTTGATCCTTTTGATGACCAAATCCTTTCATTCAAAATTAGTGCATAAATGTTCATAGCTAGACTAGAGAAGTTGCAAATGGTCATCTTTTTCATCCCATTTTTTGCATTGGCATTTATATTCTCATCTTTGAGTAAGAGATGGTAGTAGGAAAATGGACTTCTCATAATTTGTGAAAGCAGAGGGAGACTTCTCTCTGGCTCTTCAGTAATGTTAAGACTGAACTAAACATATTGACAAGTTTTTTTGGAGGGGTTACATGTAAAGATTTTTGCTCAGCTGAATAGCCAAATAAGTATCTTTGAAGGGCGTCATAATACCAGTTTATTGTTGCTCTTTCTAGAAAGGTTGGACAGGTTGGCTACCACTTTCTTTAAAAGAGATTTTCAAAAAAAAAAAAATAAATAAAAGAGATTTTCTCCCAATTACATGTAAAAATGATTTTTTAACATTTATTTTAAAAATTTTGAGTAATAAATTCTTCCCTCCAAACCTTTCCTCCTCTCTGAGATGTTAAACTGTCTGATGTTTTTAACATATTTCCATATTAGTCATTTTGTAGAAGAAAACTTGAACAACAACAACAAAAAGGTAAAAAAAATAGTATACTTTGGTCAGTATTCAGATTCCCTTTAGTTCTTCTGGAGGTGGATAGCATTTTTCATCATGAATCCTTTGAGACTGTCATTTTTTACAGAGAATAACTAAGATTCACAATTGTTCATTATATGATATTGTTGTTTCTGTGTACTAGTTTTTTTAGTTCTACTTAATTCACTATGTACTAGTTCTAGATTTGCTCAGTTCACTATGTATCAGTTCATGTAAGTCCAGGTTTTTTGAAATTGTTCTGCTTGTCATTGCTTATACCACAATAATATTCTGTTACAAAAATACCACAACTTGTTCAACCATTCCCGAATTGATGAACATCCCCATAATTTCCAATTCTTTGCCACAATTAAAAGAGCTGCTATAAGTTTTTGTTCAAATAGGTACTTCTCTGTTCTCTCTTCCTTTTAAAAAATCACTTTGGTATGCAGACCTAACCATGGTATTCCTGAATCAAAGGGTATGAACAGTTTTATAACCCTTTCAAATTGCTTTCCTTTATGGTTAGATCAGTTCACAACCCTACTAACAGTGCATTAGTGCCCCAGTTTCCCTACATCTCTTGCAACATTTATCATTTTCCTTTTCTGTCATGTTAGCCAATCTGAGAGCTGTGAGATGGTACTTCATAGTTGTTTTAATTTACGTTTCTCTAATCAATAGTGATTTGGAGCATTTTAATATGACTATAGATAGCTTTTATTTTTTTATCTGAAAACTGCCTGTTAATATCTTTTGACCATTTATCACTTGGAGAATGATTTGTATTCTTATAAATTTAAGTCAGAAGGGTGTGTGTGTGTGTGTGTGTGTGTGTGTACACATATATGCTTTCCTTCTAATTTTGGTTGTATTGATTTTGTTTGCAATACCTTTTTACTTAATATATTTAGAAATGCTCTCTATCTTGTTTGGTCCTAAATTCTTCCCTTATCCATGCTACCCTAATTTGCTTATAGTATCATCCTTTATATCTAAATCACGTATTCATTTTGACCTCATCTTGGTATTCATTGTGAGACATTAATCTATAGCCTAGTTTATACCATACTGTTTTCTAGTTTTCTCAGAACTTTGATCTTTGGATTTGTCAGACACTAAATTATTTTATTTTATTTTTTTGGTGAGGTAACTTGCCCACAGTCACACAGCTAATAAATGTTTGAGGCTTGATTTGAACTCTGTTCTCCTGACTCCAGGGCTGTTGTTCTACCCACTGCTCCATCTAGGTGTCCCTCAAACACTAAATTATTATGGTAATTTACTGTGATATATTGCGTAATCTAATCCACTGATCTACCACTCTGTTTCTTAGCACTACCAGATTGTTTTGATAATAATCCCTTTGTAATATAGTTTGAGATGTGGTTCAGTTAGGTTACCTTCCTTCACATTTTTAAAAATAAATTTCCTTGATCTTCTTTCCCTTTTATTCTTTTAGATGAATATTGTTATTTTTTTTTCTAGCTTGATAAAATACTTTTTTGCTAGTTTGATTGGTATGGCACTGAATTAGTTAATTAATTTAGATAGAATTGTCATTTTTATTTTATTGGCTCAGCATGCCCTTGAGGAATTAATATTTTTTCTAGTTCTTTAGATATGACTTTATTTGTATGAGAAGTAGTTTTGTAATCATATTCATACAGTTTCTGGGTTTGTGTTGACAGGTAATTTCCCAAGTATTTTATATTGTCTAGTTATTTTAAGTGGAATTTCTATTTATTTCTTATTGCTGGTCTATGTTAAATCTTATTTAATTTTGTATGTTTTTTCTTTCCTGTTCTTTCCTGTTTTCTTTCCTGTTTCTTTCCTGTTAAAAAATTCTTTATTTTATTAAGTTCCCCTTCTCCCTTCCCTTATCCTTCCCCCCCCCCCCCCCCCCCCCCCCCCCCCCTCCCCGCCCCCAGCCCAAGGATTATACTCAGTTTCACTGAGTGGGTGATTCTCTGTTGTGATTCTAGCTTTGTCACCTTCCAGGATATCATATCCTAGGCCCTTTAACCCTTTAATGTAGAAGCTGTTAAATCCTTTGTTATTTAACTATGGCTCCATGATATTTGAGTTGCTTCTTTTTGAATGCTTGAAGTATTTTCTCTGTGTCTTGGTAGCTGTGAAATTTGGCTATATGATTCCTGGGAGTTTCCATTTTATGAGATTTCTTTAAGGAGTGACCAATGGAGTCTTCCCATTTCTGTTTCACTCTGGTTCTAGGATATCAGGGCACGTTTCAGAGTCAGTACTTAAAATTCTTCAGAGATACCTTGCATGTGTCCTTACACAGCATCTGACAGCCATATGAACACTCAAATGGTGTGAGTTCTCTGCAAATGCAAATGCATGCTTGCTATTTGAACTAGGTGACCAGGCCATAGGAGTTGTGAGCTGTGCTTGTTGCAGTCAAGTTAGCACGCTGAGCAGTTCCGCCCTAGCGAGGTGCCCTTGTAGCTTCTCCTGCCAGGTGATCTTCAGGATCTTCCTGAGATAATTCAGGTGGAAGCAGTTCAGTATCCTGGCATGGCACTGAGTTTCAAGGCATACAATAATGAGGTCAGAATGGTGCTTTTGTAGGCCTTTGGTTTGGTGTGAACACTGGAGCTTCCCAAATGCTGAGTTCACGCTGGCAATATATTGATCACATGTGCACATCCCTGGAGAGTGTTTTCTCCATGTAACACTCAGAATTTCTTCATGTGTTGTAACCAGTGGTTTCACATTTGGATGTTGCAGTGTTGGCTGGGGGAGAATCTGTGTTTTCTTGCTGTTTATTGTTAGGACAAAATTGGCGTGAGCAGCAGAGAACTGATCTGTACCTTGTTGCATCTTGGCTTCAGAGACTGCATGGAGTACATAGTCATCTGTGTACAAAGTCACATCAGCACTTTGTTTTGGTCTTGACTTGTAGCCTCTTCAAATTAAGTAGTTTGCTGTCAGTGCTGAAGCCGATGCTATTTTCATCCTCCTTCAAGGCCTCTGACAACATTGAAGAAAACCTGCTGTAGAGAATGGAGCAAGCACACAACCCTGCTTTGCTCATTGGGGTGACTGGGAAAGTTCAAGAGCATCAGTCTTCATCCAGATTCCTTGCAAGTTCGCCATTATGAAACTGCTTTACAGCATTGATGAACTTCTCTGGGCAGGCCTTCACAACTGATGGGATCAGAGGCCTTGGTTGGGTGATAGATGTTGTCTATAGCCCTCTGTTCTGCTCCTGGAATTTGGCCTATTGTTGCTGGGCAAGAAACTATCCTTTGGCCCTTTTTAAAATCCACACTGGGATTATTGCTATAACTGTAGATTTGAATCTCATTTGCCTGTTTACTGAGCCAGGATTCCTGCATCTCTTTCATCTCCACTTGCACTTTGCTTTTGATGGAGGTAAACTTGGCCTTCTGGGAGCTGTGCAAACTAGCCTGCTGATAAATTCTGTGGAGTCCTGTTTCTTGTTTGGCAGCTACTGAATTTACCCATTTTTAAAAATTCACTTTTTGTCAAACCAATTCTGATATTTGAGATAAAAAGGAGTTTAAGAAAGGGCAACTCCCTCTGCCATGATGCTAGCTGCATACACAGGATTAAATAGACCCTGTGACAACTTGATACAAATAGTTCATTTCTGTGTCACCAGATCTAGTACTCTGGGGAAGAAGGCCACGGGTCTTCTTTACCCTCCTCCCATTTGTGCTGAGACTCCCAAAGCTGTTCCCTGCCCACATTAATAAACAAGTGGAAAAGTTCTTCTCTTCCAGTAGTTGCTGGTATAGAGGTTTTGTCAAAGTGGTTTATGAATCAATCCCATTTCTATAATAGCCTATTAACCCTAGGAATTTCCAGAGATCTCTTTAGATCTAGTGAGTGGAGCCAGAAGGATTCCGGATATCTGTTTGGGATCTAGCTTCTTACTCCCTTCACTTACTTCCTATTCTGCAAATTGTAGCTTTCTTTTTGAGACTCTGAGACCTTCTTTCCCTGATTAGTTTGGCAGTTTTATGGAGGCTTCACTGACCTTCTCCCTTTTCTTCCACTAAGACATCAACATATTGTAAGATTTAGGTGCCTAGAAGAGTCCTGAATTTCTCCAAGATAGTTTCTAATATTTATCCAAACAAGTTAGGAGATTCTGTATACCTCTGGGGCAAAATAGACAACCTATACTGCTGTTTCCTTCCAGTTTCTGAGTCCTTCAATCTGATTCTTATGGAGATGACATTTACTTAGCCTCAAACCCAAGCCAATCCCAAACCTCGGGATTAATTGTTTTTTTCCTCCTCTTTCAATAACAAAATTCTTCTGTTTGGTATAATCTGAGTCCTTTGTGGCATCAGTTGGATAGACACTGGATATATACATTGGATAGACCCAATGGTAATTAAATCTCTTCTTAAGAAATTTATCCCACCTCTGGGATTTACATGTATCCTTTAATTTTTCCCATAAAGAGGAGTAATATAATAAATATATATATATAATACATATAATATACATATGTAATAATACATATAATAAATATACATATGTAATATAATAAATATACATACAGCTATAATATACAGAAATCTTTTCCCTGAAATTCCTAATTCACAAAGTGAAGATCTCTCCTCTCTAGTAGCTATTAAATCTTCTTCTTTTTACTCTCAGCTAGTTTCATCCTTCAAATTTACTACTTGTTCCCATTGAGGTCTAGAAAGAAGGAACCCCAGGTGCCCCTAGTCCTCATTTTCCTCAGAAGGTAAAAGGACACCACCTTTTCCTCCTCCTTTAATTCCTGATACTCCCTCTTGAAGTGTTCAGTCTTCCCACAATAATAACAAATGATCTGACCACTTTACCCTGAGACTTCTCTTCCTACACTCATCTCTCCAATAAAGGGGAAGTTTTTCAATATTCCTTTTTGCACTGAGTTTCTTCCTCAGATCAACAATGCACTTTTCCTGATATTGCTCTCCCTCTTATTCTACACAGTAATTACCAATTGTAGGTTTTTACATAATGACCAACTCTAGAATTTTCATAATTAATAGCCAAATGATCTTCACTCACAAGCAAAGGTGGAAATACCTAATGTCCTAAATTATATTTACTAAGCTAGCAAGGCTGATAAAAACAACATATTCTTTAACACATTTTCACTTCCTATTAATTCTTCAGTTTATATTCTAATAATAGAATATTAGATAGCAAACCAAATCTGGGTTCTACAGTCTCAGAAAGAACCCATTATTTAGTTAGTATTCACTGAGTCATTCAATAATGGGCTTAAGTGGTAGGATTTTCTTGTCCAAGCTATTACAACTCTGCAGTTTTCAGGAGGCTTCTCCACCTGTTACCTTAAACAAGTTTCCCTTTTAGTTCTGGGAGAAAACAAGACAATTCTTAAAATTCAGATAGAACAGAATCTATCACAACCAATTAAGTTTCTAATTTTAACACACATACCAATTTAACTTTAGTTTGTGACATTCCCTAAAATCACCTACATGTTCCATTCAAGCAAAATTACCTTTTGTTGTTTTCCCAGTTTCACATAAAACTCTTCTTTTTTTAAGACAGAAAAGGGTTAAGTGTCAGTTTTTTTTTTTTTTGCTTGAAATGTTTTTACCTTGAGATTCTTACTGGCATGGTTCCACAAGCCTGAGTTCTGATAACAAAATTACAGGCTTCTTGTTTGTAGGAGTTTTTAAAGTAGCATACTGCTTTTCAATGTTCCCAAAAGTTTCCAAACTCTTCTACTCCCTTTCAGTCTATGCTCTTCTCATTCCTACATGCTTCAGTTTTCCCACTTATCTTTCTATATGCTTGCTCCATTTCTTTCTCACTCTGATCTGATGCATCTCCTACCCACTTCCACTTGCTTTTACCATCTTCACTGTACTGAATATATTTTTTCCCTTCCTTCCCCCCTCCCCATACTGTGAAGCTGTTGCAGTCAGCCAGAGGCAGAGGAAAAAAAGAGAAAAAGATTCTCTTTCCTTTCATTATCCTGAATCCCAAGGAACCCTGAATTAGATCCCAAATTACCTTACCAAGATCAAAGACCAATACACTCATCAATCCAAAGGGGCTTCAGTGCCATGTATTCTGCAGTCAGATTTTCAGTTTTAAATCAATCACAAACTTTAAGCTGTCACCGTGGGATAGATCCCCTCTTCTTCCATGAAACAGGAGAGATCTGAATTCTAATTCTTATTTCTAAAAGTGCAGATTCCCCCTCCCAAATCTGGCATTCCAATCTATTCTCCTGCATTCCCTTGTTCTCCTATATTTTCAAACACAGGGCAATCTCCTATTTAAAGGGAGCTAAGAAAGCCGCTTTCTTCAGTCCACACTAAGTTTGACACACAGAAATTTGGGACCCTGAGTCAAGGATTGTGAGCCCCAACACTGAAACAACAGGATGGTTTGAAACTTTTAAACATCTCACCTTGAGCCACTCTGAAAGAATTACTAATATGAATGAGTTCCAGCAATTCAGCCTCATTTTTCTCTAAGCCAGCAACACAGAGGCTGAATCCTTCTTTCTCACAAGCTTGCTAACTTTGAATACAGAACACAAGTGCAACACATACACACACACACACACACACACACACACACACACACACATCTCCTATTTCTAGTTTTTACATACAGATTAAAACTTGACATACCCAATTAGTCCTGGGAGCATCCTCCCAATTTTCTTCCCTTTATATTTTGGTACTTCATCCCAATTCTTTAAGTCTTATTTCCTAAAGGTCTACCTTCCAGTCCACTACATAGGTTTTTAGAGCCAGCTACCTTAGATTGTTCCTTGCCTGTGGTTCACAGCTTCTCCTCCCCTTTGAAAGAGGATTCACCCAGGCTTACCAAAGGGAAATAGGAACATTCTTTTGGACTCAAACTGCTTAGAGTCTTCTAACCCCAGTCACTTTGCGGCTCACCAGGTCTTGCCAAAGAGATACTACTCTTATGGACTCGAACCACTGCTCACCAGTTCATGCTTACCTGGATTGTATGCACAACTTACGTGACCATTTCAGAATTTTCTCCACTGACTATTTAGTTGTCAGTCTATCTTTGTTCTTCTTGCTTTTGTTTTTATCTCCTCCAGGTGTCTCTTTCTTTGGGACCTTACTCAATCAGAGCGGGATTCCTCCAGACCAAAGTCCAAGGACTGCCAAAGAACTCTCCATTGGATACCTATCCAAGGACTTGGAGGGAAGAAGACCTCAATATCCTGTGCAAGCCCCCAGGCTATGTGAAACTGACTCTTCCCCAAACTGAAATCAGACACTCTCAAGGTAGGAGATAAAAAGAAGTTTATTATGATCTCTCAAGAAAGGGCAACACCCTCTGCCATGATGTTAACAGAGGGAATGTAAAGCACAAGCTGCAATTACAGGATCATATAGACCTTAACACAGAAGCCCCCTGACCCTTCTTCCCATTGGCTGAGAGTCCAGGCTCACATGCTAAACACAGAAATCTATCCCAGAGACAAAGAACAAGGAAGTTACTAGTTTCCAATGTTATACTCTACCATATTAGGAACTTAATGCTGATGTGGTAAAAAAGGAAACGGGGAATGCTTGCCTAAGGTAAGCTAAAATTTGCAGTTTTGGGTTACAGTGTACTTGTTATTGCAACACTTCAAGTTATAACTAGGACATAGATTGGGCCTCTGTTCTTATGAAAGATCTTCACTAAATTCATTCCATTCAATAGGTTAGGGTGCAAATAAGAAAACAATAGAAAGACAACCTGAATATTTTGATACCTTCAACATACTAAAAGGTATATTGAGTAGGTCTTCTGTGGAAGATTTAAAGAAAGACATGAAAAATAATTATACAGAATGAGAAATTGTGTATGAAGAATTACAATCTAATTAAAAGAGAAATGAGGAACAATTCAATCAGTGATAGACTCTGGTATATGAGAAGAAAATTGAATGTGCCCTGTCATTATGGAGATCCTATTGCTATTGAGATTTCTAAGGGTTAAAACTTGAAAACAAATCATAATTATAGTTTGAGGTTGGTTTGTTATTTTTTCTAGTTAAGCTATTCAGTATTGGATACTTCTTATTTTGATAAGGTCTTTTTAGAGGTTATAAAATATTATAAATTTTTAAAATTAATTTTAATGATTTCAAGAATGGGTCTCTTGCTTTGTTTAAACTGTTGTAACTAATCAAAATAAACTTGCAACCAATCAAAATGAACATTTCAGTCAAGCTGTGGTTTTATACTAGTTCTATTATTGAATTAATGAGTTCTGACCATATGCTACCCCTGTAATTTCCCCCCCTAAAAATGCTACATTTACTTAAATGTAAATGCCTATGTCCTCACCAAAAATACAAATGATATATTAGCATTATCATGAAGGGTATATTTAAATATTTATAGTTTTTAGTAACCTTATTTCCACTCAGAACTTATCTGAGCTAGTCAAAATGAATGGTTTCCTTCCAAAGTTAATACAAAATTGTTTTATTTTGTTCATTTTTTCCCCTACATATGAAGAACTATTTAACTTCACACAGACACAGACACACACACAGACACACACACACACACACACAATTTTTTCTTGGTATATAAAAGGAAAGCAATCTTATATTTAGAACTCCCATTGAAACTCATCTTGAAACTCCTGGGCTCTGCTAAATGAGCCTTTACTCTTTCTTGCCCAGAATTAAATTAGGATTAGCCATTTTCAAACAATGATCTTGCAATGTCTTGAATTCATCCTCAGATCCTGGAGCTCTGAGCCCTGAAAGGTAAGTTGCTGTTTTATTTTACTCAAAACTGACTCCACTTGTAGCAGTTTCTAAACTATTCTGCTGTCTACACTTTGTATTTTTTTAAATAATATTTTATTTTTAAAAAATACACACAAAGGGGAAGTGGATCCAAGATGGTAGAGAAGGCATATATGACTTTTTGAGCTTCTCTCATACTCTCATTACTAATTATTAAAATCAACCTCAAAAATAGCACTTGACTGGTAAAATTCACGAAAATTGGAAGTACAATTTAGCAGCCAGAGATAATCTGGAAGATTGTCAGAAAAGGTTTGTCCTGAACAGCAGGAGCAGACCAGCGCAAGCAGGGATAGGACCAGAGGCTAGCATCTGGAGTGGACCAGGGGAGGGGGTAGTCTCTGTAGTTGGAAAATTTACAGAGAGGACTCTACCATAGATTGGGCTGTTCTGCTTTGGTTGCAAAGCAGTAGACCAGCAGGGAAATTAAAGGCAAAGGTAGAAGGTATTTTAAAAAACACCAGAACCTAACATGATCTGGCTATACCCACCCAAAACCAGAAGTGACTCAGCACAGACCACAGGCTTTAAAACAAATGAGTAAAAAAATCAAAAGGACAATTGATAGCTTCTATACAGAAAGAAAGCATGTTTTCAACTCCAAGGAGACTAATAGCAGACAGTCTCCAGACAAAACCACAAAGAGGGATGTAACCTGATCCCCATCACACAGAGCTCTCCTAGAAGAAACTATAAAAAATCTTAAAAGAGAGCTAGAAGAAGAATGGGGCAAGGAAAGAGAAGCTATATGAAAGAGTAACAACTTCCTGAAATGTGAATTGGAAAAAGTAAAGAACTCCCAAGAAGTTAATGGAAACAGAATTTGTGAACTGGAAAAGCTAAAGAAATCCCAGGAAAGTAGGATTTGTGAATTGGAAAAGATAAAGAACTCCCAAGAAAGTAGGATTTGTGAGTTGGAAAAAGAAAATAACTCAGTAAAAAAAATTAGTGAAATGGAAAAAAATTCCATAGAGCAAAACAACTTATTTAAAAACTCAATTGGACATATACAAAAAGAAGTAAAAAAGCTAATGAAGAAAATAACTCATTAAAAATCAGAACTGAACATATAGAAATGAATGATTCATTGAGACATCAAGAATCAGTCAAGCAAAACCAAAAAAATGAAAAATTAGAAAAAATTGGAAAAACAACAGACCTGGAAAATAGATCTAGAAGAGATAATCTGAGTATTATTAGATTTCCTGAAAATTATGATGAAAAAAGAGCCTACATATTATTTTACAGGAAATCATCAAAGAGAACTGCCCAGATGTAATAAATCAGAGGATAAAATAGGCATTGAAAGAATCCACCAAACACCTTCTGAAAAAGACCCTAAAATAAAAACTCCAAGGAATATTGTGGCTAAATTTCAGAACTATCAGATATCAACTATCAGACTAAGGAAAAAATATTACAAGCATCCAGGAAAAAAAAATTCAAATACCAAGGTGACACAATAAGGATCACTCAAGATCTAGCTGCTTCCATATTAGAAGATTGAAGGACCTGGAATCTGATATTTCAAAAGGCAAAAGAACTTGGAATGTAACCAAGAATAAACTACCCAGCTAAGCTGAGCATTTTCTTCCATGGAAGAAGATGGACATTTAATGAAACAGATGAATGCCATTTGTTTCTAAGGAAAAACCAGAACTAAACAAAAAATTTGATCTCTAACCATAGGACTCAAGAGAAGCAGAAAAAGGTAAAAAGAACTCTTGGGAACTGCATTTATGTTTTGGATGTACATAAAGAGGACATGTATAATTTGATTTTGCTGATTTAACATAAAGAAAAAAAGGGAAGTAGAAATGGAAAGGGGATAATGTCAGAAAAGGGGACAAGGGGATATAAAAAGAGGGAAACTACATCCCACAAAGAGGCAAAGGAAACCTATCATATCTGAGGAAATTTAGAGAGGGGGAGGAACATTGTATGAATCTTACTCTCATCAGAGTTGGCTCAAAGAGAAAATAATTGACATATTTGGTTTACAGAGAAACTTCTCTCACCTCATTAAAAAGTAGGAGAGGAAAAGGTAAAAGGAAAAGAGTAATAAGGGAAGGGTACAAAAAAGGGGAAGGCATTCAAAGGGGGGTGGGAGGGATTCTAAAGAGGGAGAACTGCATGACACAAGTGGTGCCTTTAAGTTTAATACTGGGAAAGGGGGTAAGGGGTGGGACAAGAAAAAGAAAAGCATCATTTGAATAAGATGGCAGGAAATATAGAATTAGTAATTTTAACTGTAAATGTGAATGGGATGAACTCTCCCATAAAGTGGAGGCGGATAGCAGACTGGATCAAAAGTCAGAACCCTACAATATGTTGTTTACAGGAAACACATTTAAAGCAGGGAGATACATACAGAGTAAAGATAAAAGGCTGGAGCAGAATCTATTATGCTTCAGGTGAAGTAAAAAAAAAAGCAGGGGTAGCCATCCTTATCTCAGATCAAGCAAAAGCAAAAATTGATCTAATTAAAAGAGATAAGGAAGGAAACTATATCTTGGTAAAGGGTAGCATAGACAAAGAAGCAATATCAATACTAAACATATGTGCAATTTCTAACTTCCTAAAGGAGAAGTTAAGAAAGTTGCAAGAAGAAATAGATAGTGAAACTATAATAGTGGGAGATCTCAACCTTGCACTCTCAGAATTAGATAAATCAAACCACAAAACAAATAAGAAAGAAATTAAAGAGGTAAATAGAATACTAGAAAAAATTAGGTATGATAGATCTTTGGAGAAAACTGAATGATGACAGAAAGGAGTATACTTTCTTCTTAGCAGTTCAGTTTGACAAAAATTGACCATATATTAGGACACAAAGACCTCAAAATTAAATGCAGGAAGGCAGTAAATGCTTTCTTTTCAGATCACAATGCAATAAAAACTACATTCAGCAAAAAGTTAGGGGTAAATAGACCAAAAAGTAATTGGAAATTAAATAATCTCATTTTAAAGAATGATTGGGTGAAACAGCAAATTATAGACACAAAAGTAATTGGAAATTAAATAATCTCATTTTAAAGAATGATTGGGTGAAACAGCAAATTATAGACACAATTAATAATTTCACTCAAGATAATGACAATGATGAGACATCATACCAAAATTTGTGGGATGCAGCCAAAGAGGTAATAAGGGGAAATTTTATACCTTTAGAGGCTTACTTGAATAAAATAGAGAAAGAGAAGATCAATGAATTGGGTTTGCAACTTAAAAAGCTAGAAAAAGACCAAATTAAAAACCCCAATCAAATACTAAACTTGAAATTCTAAAATTAAAAGGAGAAATTAATAATATTGAAAGTAAAAAAAAAACTATTGAACTAATTAATAAAACTAAGAGTTGGTTCTATGAAAAAGCCAATAAAATAG
Source organism: Sarcophilus harrisii (assembly GCF_902635505.1). Lineage (NCBI taxonomy): Eukaryota > Metazoa > Chordata > Mammalia > Dasyuromorphia > Dasyuridae > Sarcophilus > Sarcophilus harrisii. The sequence continues at coordinate 191,560,065 of NC_045426.1, forward strand.
ATAAGCCTTTGGTAAATCTGATTAGAAAAAGGAGGGAGGAAAATGAAATTAGTAGTCTTAAAAATGAAAAGGGAGAACTTCCACCAATGAAGAGGAAATTAGAGAAATAATAAGGAGTTATTTTGCTCAACTTTATGCCAATAAATTTGATAACCTAAGTGAAATGGATGACTACCTCTAAAAATATAGACTTCCCAGACTAACAGAGGAGGAAGTAAATTGCTTGAATAGTCCCATTTCAGAAAAAAGAAATAGAACAAGCTATTAATCAACTCTCTAAGAAAAAATTCCCAGGACCAGATGGATTTACATGTGAATTCTACCAAATATTTAAAGAACAATTAGCCCCAATGCTATATAAACTATTTGAAAAAATAGGGAACAAAGGAGTCCAACCAAATTCCTTTTATGGCACAGACATGATACTGGTACCTAAACCAGGTAGGTTGAAAACAGAGAAAGAATATTATAGACCAATCTCCCTAATGAATATTGATGCTAAACTCTTAAATAAGATATTAGCAAAAAGACTACAGAAAATCACCCCCTGATAATATACAATGACCAAGTAGGATTTATTCCAGGGATGCAGGGCTGGTTCAATTGACCATATTAATAATCAAATTAACAAAAAACATATGATCATCTCAATTGATGGAGAAAAAACATTTGATAAAATCTAATATCCATTCCTATTAAAAACCACTTGAGAGTATAGGAATAAGTGGACTTTTCCTTAAAATAATCAGTATCATCTATTTAAAACCATCAGTAAGCATCATATGTAATGGGGATAAACTGGAACCATTCCCAATAAGATCAGGAGTGAAACAAGGTTGCCCACTATCACCATTACTATTCAATATTATATTAGAAATGCTAGCTTTGGCAATAAGAGTTGCAAAAGAGATGAAAGGAATTAGAGTAGATAATGAGGAAACCAAATTATCACTCTTTGCTGATGATATGATGCTACACTTAGAATACCCCAGAGATTCTACTAAAAACTATTAGAAATAATCCACACCTTTAGCAAAGTTTCAGGATATAAAATAAAACCACATAAATCATCGTCATTCTTATATATCACTAACAAAATCCAACAGAGTTACAAAGAGAAATTCCATTTAAAGTAACTACGAATAGTATAAAATATTTAGGAATCTATCTGCCAAGGGAAAATCAGGAACTATATGAGCAAAACTACAAAATGCTTTCCACACAAATAAAGTCAGATCTAACCAACTGGAAAAATATTAAATGCTCTTGGATAGGGAGAGCAAATATAATAAAGATGATAATACTACCTAAACTAATCTATTTATTTAGCACTATACCAATTAGACTCCCCCAAAAAACTATTTTAATGACCTAGAAAAAATAACAAAGTTCATATGGAAAAACAAAAGGTCAAGAATTTCAAGGGAACTAATGAAAAAAAATCAAATGAAGGTGGCCTAGCTGTACCAGATCTAAAATTATATTATAAAGCAGTGGTTACCAAAACCATTTGGTATTGGCTAAGAAATAGACTTGTTGATCAGTGGAATAGGTTAGATTCAAAGGCCAAAACAGTCAATAACTTTAATACTCTAATGTTTGACAAACTCAAAGACCCTAATTTTTGGCATAAGAACTCACTGTTTGACAAAAACTGCTGGGAAAATTGGAAATTAGTATGGCAGAAACTAGGCATTGATCCATACTTAGCACTGTACACCAAGATAAGGTCAAAATGGATTCATGACCTAGGCATAAAGAATGAGATTATAAATAAATTGGAAGAGCATAGGATAATTTACCTCTCAGAGCTGTGCAAGAGTAAGGAATTTATGACCAAAGAAGAACTAGAGATCATTACTGATCACAAAATAGAAAATTTTGATTATATCAAATTGAGAAGTTTTTGTACAAATAAAACTAATACAGACAAGATTAGGAGGGAAACATATGGTTACTGTGAGGAACCACTACATAGAATTCCCAATCCCTCTATTTTTGTTTGCTTGCATTTTTGATTTCCTTCACAGGTTAATTGTACACTATTTCAAAGTCCAAATCTTTTTGTACAGTAAAATAACTGTATGGACATGTATACATATATTGTGTTTAACTTATATTTTAACATGTATTGATCAACCTGCCATCTGGGGAAGGGGGTGGGGGAAGGAGGGGAAAAATTGGAACAAAAGGTTTTGTAATTATCAGTGCTGAAAAATTACCCATGCATTGTAAATAAAAAAGCTATAATAATACAAATACACACAAAGGTACTTTTTAACATTCATTTTTGTAAAACTTTGTGTTCCAAATTTTTTCTCTCTCCCTTAACTCCTCATCCCCAAGGCAGCAGGCAATCTGATACAGTTTAAATACGTATACATCTTTTAGACATATTTTCTTATTTATCATGTTGTTGCACTTTGTCTTTAATCTGCCCCAGTTCCTACCAGTTTAGCAGATAGAAGAGCTGCTTATAAGAACATTTTTTTCCTTGTGCCTTTCAATAGCAGGTACATGACTCTTATTTCTAGTTCCTAGCAAGCACATTTCTTTTCACCTCTTCCCTACTTCAAGGTGAAGGAAATGTTTAGCTTTATCGGGAGCCAAGAATTCCTGCTGAATCTGTTTGAAACGGAGATTAAGTGCACATTATCACATTTTTCTGTGTGTCCTTTCAGTTTCTATTACATGCCCTGGTAACTAGGCTAGTAAATGGATTAAAACTCCCAAAAGCTCCAAGTAGTATCTAAGAAGGAGGACAGGTATGATCCCTTCCTCCTAGAGGCTCATCCCTCAGCTGGGCTGCCTCACCCTCCCATGCTAAGTACCTATGAGCAGACAGCTGAGGCTGAGGTCAGATTTGTGCTGAAGAAACCACCACAAGGGGTCCTGGTCAGGTCCTGTTGAACAAGTGTAGTTTTTTGTATACTTGCTGGGAAAGATCACAGTGGCAATAATTGGGGTATAAAGATCAATCACATTTTTATAAATGCGGTGTGGGGGACAGCATGGGGGAAAGGTATATGGAATCATGTAAGAGAAGCTCAATTAGGAGCACGAAGCAACATGGGCTTTGGGCAGGAGAATGCTCAGGAGCAGCATGGCTGGAGAGGTATATTTTATATGTTTTACTGTGAGGAAGTCAGACTGCTTCAGGGTTACGCCTTGTTAGCATACTGGTGCTACTTTAGGGCTGCCTTGTTGGCATATTGCTGCCATCTTGTTTGTTCATGCAGGCAGATATGACTTTTTATGACTTTCTGTCATCTATCTCTTGAAGTTTGAACAAGCTTATTTTATTATTTCCATGACACTTATTTATCCATCTCATCTTCTCCCATTCTTTTCCTTTTGCTGTCTGTCTTTCCCAGGAACGATCTTTTCTGTTGAGTCTTGTCTAGTTATGTGGCCAAAATGTCTAAGATTTAGCTTCAGTATTTGTTCTTTCAATGAAATGTCAGGGCTGCTTCTTTGATATATTGATTGTTTAATTTTTCTGGTGTCCAAGGAACTCTCAGAAATGTCCTCTAGCACCACAATTTGAAAGCATTGATTCTGTAGTGCCCAGTGACTTTCACAATCATATTTTACTTGTGGAAAAACCATAGCTATGATCAAATGGGCCTTTGTTGCAAGGTGATGTCTCTGCTTTTTAGTATGCTATCCAGATTTGCCATAGCGTTTCTTTCAAGGAGCAAGCATGTTTTAATTTTGTGGCTGCAGTGGCCATCTACAGTGATCTTTGAGCCCAAAAATATAAAATCTGGCACTGCTTCCATTTCTTCTTCTTTCTCTTATCATCAGGAAGTGATGAAATCAGTTACCAAAATCTTAGTTTTTTTGATGTTAGTCTTCAAGCCAGCTTTATGCTCTCCCCTTCATCCTCATCAAGAAGCTTCTTAATTCTTCTTTACTTGTCATCAGACTAGTAATGTCAGCTTATCTGAGATTGTTAATGTTGCTCCAGTTAGCCTTAATTCTTTTGATTGTTCCAGCATGGCATTTCACATACTATATTCTGCTTGTAAATTAAGTAAGTTGACAATATACAACCTTATACTTCCTTCCCAATGTTGAACCAATCAGTTGTTTCATTTTTGGTTCTGTTACTTCTTGGTCCACATACAGGGTTCTCTGGAGACAAATGAATGTGGTTCTTTGATTTCTTTGAGTACTTGTTGTGATTGACAGTCAGAGGCTTTAGTCAATGAAGCAGATATAGATATTTTTCTGTAATTCCCTTACTTTCTCCATAATCCAGTGAATGTTGATTCTTTGAAAATCAGTTTGCTCTTTTGGTAATGCGTGGTTCACATATTGCTGAAGACTAGCATATACTTTTATGCATATAGAAGATAGAAAAGGAAAATGATAAATATTGAAAGTTATGGTATTCTCTTCTTTTTCTAAAATATATGATGGTTCTCTCTGGGAGTAGGTTTCTTGGAGAGGTTTTCTGGAGGCAGCCTTAGTTTCAGTTCCGAGTAATAATCACACCAAATACAGCCAGCTGATAAAATCCAAACGTTTATTTTCTCCTTCGGAGTCTTGTCTCCTTGCCTGGGGCTTGCCAGCTTTCTGGAGAGCCTTTCAGACCAGCCTTGGTCTCAGTGGGGGAAGTGCAGGAGGCCAGCCACCAGGATGGTGTGAGATGAAGTGAATGAATCTGGTTCCACTTCTGAGAGTGGGCTTCTTCTGAACTGATTTACTTCACTAACTCAGCTCCTTTTTATGCGCTTTTAGAGGTATGAACTCAAAGGTTGACTCCTCCTCTGAGAGAGTGGGATTGTGGATTTCTGACTTGCGAATCTACTGAATTTGTGAACTCCAATGAGTACTTAAATACATTAGTGATCTAGAGAATTTGCTAAGTACCATGCTAAATTAGGCAACTGACTTATCACTTTGTAAGGATTCTAATAGAAAGTGATGTGGAAAAATTGGGACAATAATAAACTGATGGTGAAATTTGTGAACTGATGTAACTATTCTGGAGAGAAATTTGGAACTGTGTCCAAAGGGCTATAAAACTCTTCACACCTTTTGATCTAGCAATACCATACTAGGTCTCAATCCTAAAGAAATAAAAAGGAAAAAAAAACTACTTGTATAAAAATGTTTATACAAGTTCTTTTTTGTGGTGGCAAAGAACTGGAATTTGAGGGGATGCCCATCAATTGGGATAATGTTTGAAAAAGTTGTAGCATATGATTTTAATGGAATCTATTACTGTACTTATAAGAAATGATGAACGGGATGATTTTAGAAAAATCTGGAAAGACTTACATGAATTGACAGAGTGAAGTGAGCCAGAATCAGGATAACTGTGCACAAATAACAGCAATATTGTATGATGAATAATTGTGAATAAATTAGCCATTTTCAGCACCACAGTGATTCAGGACAAGAAGGATTCAGGATGAAAAATGCTATCTATTTCCAGAAAATAGACCTGATAGATAGAGATTGAAGAACCATTTTTGATTTTCCTGCTTTATTCCCGTCCTTCCTCCCTCTTTCCCTTACTTATTGCTTACCTCTCTTCTTCTTTCTCTTTCTCTCCCTTCCTTCTTTCCTCCTCCCCTCCCTTCTCTTCCCTGCTTTCCTCCCTCCCTCCTTTCTTCCCTTTCTTTGTCTTTTCTTTCCTCCTTTCTTTCCTTCTTTTCTCCTCCCCTCCTTTCCTCCCTCCCTCTCTTCTTTGTGTCTGTTTTCTTCTGCAAGAAGACTAATATTGAAACATTACATAACTGTATATGTATAAACTATCATATTTCTTATCATTTCAGTATGATGGAGAAGAAGGAGTGATAGAAGGATTCAAAACTTGAAAAAAATTTAAATTACAATACACACAAAAATGCATGATCTTGCTGGTGTGTGAATGAATGCAATTGTTCAATTGTGTGTATGTTCTTTGGCATTACTTTTCTTTAGGATTGGGACATCATGAGCTTTTCCAAACTAGTAGCTACTGTAGAGTTTTCCAAATTTGCAACACTTTAAAAGCATCACATTTTTTTTGTTATTTTATTTTTTTAAAAAATTACATAGCTCTTAATTTACAAGATATATGCATGGGTAATTTTTCAGCATTGACAGTAGGCATCACATTTTAAGATATTTAATAGTTCAGCTAGAATTCCATCACTTTATTGATGGCATTGTTTCCTAAAGTCTACTTGACTTCACTTACCAAGATATGTGGCTTTAGATCAATAACCACAGTTAATTGTAGTTATCAACAATGTAAGATCTTTCATGTATAGTTTTCCTGTATATTCTTATCATCTCTTAACTGTAAAGTCCTTACCATTTTAGGCTCTAATCATGCCAATTTTTACATGAAAATTTTCCTTGATATCTCCATTTTCCCTGAAAACATTTCTTGTCTTTCCCAACCTATTCTTCTGTTTCTTTATACTGTTTATTTAAGAAAGCCTTCTTATCTCTCTTTGCTATTCTCTGGAATTCTGTATTCTGTGAGGTATATCTTTCCCTTTTTCCTTTCCTTTTTTCCTTAGCTATTTTTAAAGCCTTATCAAAGAGCCATTTTACTTTCTTATTCTTTTTTCTTTGGGTCTTTTTTTGTTGCTCCTTCTTGTACAATATTGTGAACTTTTGTCTGTAGTTCTTTAGGCTCTTTATCTACCAGAACTAATCTCTTTAATATTTTCATTAATTCTTCTTCCTATTTGTAAGGGATATTATTTAGGTCATAGGTATGTGATCTGATGATTTTTCTACTTTCTTCAATTCTAAATTTTGCAATAAAAACCTCATAACCTGCATCACAGTTAGTATGAGGTCTTGTTCTAATTGTATAGAATTCTCCATTTTGAGCTGTAAGATTATATAATCAATCTGAATTCGATGATGACCATCCAGTGATGTTCATGTGTAGAGTTGCCTTTCGGGTTGTTGAAAAAGAGTGTTATGATAGAATGGTAGCTTGAGAAAACTCTTAGTCTCTGCCTAACTTCATTTTATACTCTAAGGCCAAACTTAGCTATTATTTAACTTATTGCTTTGGCATTCTGATCTCTTACCAAAAATAGGACTTTAGAAAACATTATTTCTAGAAGATATTAAAGATCTTCATAGAATTAATTAACTTTGGTCTCTTGGGCATTAGTGGTTGGAGTATCAACTTGGATTACTATGATGTTAAATGATTTGCTGTGAATTTGAACAGGTATTCTGTCACTTTTGAGATTGTGCCTCAATACTACTTTTTTTTCTCACCCTTTTATTGACCATGAGGGCTACTTCATTTCTAATAAAGGATTCTTGCCCATGGTAGTATATGTAGTCTTGGGTAACTTTGCATGGCATAGTTTATAATTTTAATAAGCTACATAAGCCCTTTCACCATGACAAAGTAGTGACTCAAGAAGTGCCACATGAGGGTTACCTTATTGTATCATGTTTCTGGTTTTACTATGTATGTCTAGCATTTATCTGTAGCTTCAGATTGAGCTTCTTTCATTTCCTTCATTCTATTCCTTCAGTTAGCACATAGTCTGTAGAAGTGTCTTTGATTAGTTTAGGAGAGTTTCAGCAAGTGGTTTTTATGTTCCCATTATACCCTTAGTTCCTTTTTTATATTTATTGTTACCTTAGTCTAGCTACTTATATAATTACTGTATTTATTGGTGGGGTGGTCTTTAGGGACCATAATAAGATACAATTTCAATCCTATGGCCTACTGATCACTTATTATGGTCACATAATATCATGATAATTAGCTATTCTAAGCAAAATTACTGTAAGCAGCCTAATCACTATAACCTGAAAGAGAACTCATAGAAATCTTTTTTTATGGGCATTTACAGGTCTTGTGATGATATGATGAACAGCCTTTACTTTCACATACTCTTCTGAGGAGGGGTATTCATAAAACCATAACCCCCTCTCCCCAGCCCTCACTCCCCATCTTGTTGGCTGTCAGGTCATCAGAGGCCAGAAGGTCCATCGCCATACCCCCAGGTGTGTTGTTTTTCATCCGGTTTGTTAGGTTCTTTTACAGTGTTCTTGATCTGGTCCTTTCAGCGTCCCACAATGACTGTTTGTGTGTCTTTAGCTTCCTAGGATCTCTGCTGCTGCTGCTCCCACGGTATGAGTTCAGTAATGGCCCTCAGCCTCACAGGGCCTGTCCCATTGTCAGTGATAGCATAAGTTGTCTGGGGATCAGGTGTGCTTGGTGTGTCCCTATAGAAGATGACATCTGTTCTGTGGTCCCCAGAGTGCCTGGTGAGGTGGGTAGGAAGAGTGTCAGAGGCAAGAAAGGTCTCTGAGCAGAAGTGGTTCACATGGCCCCTCCTTCGGGGGCCGCCATCCCGGTGACTCCTGGCACTCACGCCTGCCAGGTTACTCCCTGGGGTGCACTCTGTGGTGGCAGCAGCAATGCAGTCTGGGTTGCCCCTTGGTGCCATTAGGTTACACGTAGCCCTGTTGTATTGGGCAGTAAGCTGGGTGGGAGTCCAGGTGTGGTTATAAAACTTTTCACGCTCAGGCATGTAAGGAGAGATTGCTCTTTACTAGAGAGCATCTGTAGCATGCTGGCCAGACGCTGGCCCTCTGGCCTTTCCAGGGCTCGGTTGCCGGACAAGCTGGGCCTACTTTGTGAAGTTAATAGTTTGGTGTTTCTCGCATCCTTGCTAGCACGTGGGATGCTTGTGAAATTGTATGGGCATGGGACAAAAGCCAGCCTGTGGAGGCAGCTGGGGAAGTTTGGGTGGTCTGTGGGCCTGTGTGGGGCTAACTGGTGCTCCCAACAGGTTACTTTGTATTTCCTCCTCTTCCCAAAGTTGAAATGCCTAGAGCAATGGACATGGCTGCTAGGGATGTACCTATCAGTAGGTGGATTCCTGCAGGTACTGGTGGGACTTGGGGACGGAGGCTGGCTTCCACTTGTTTCTCTCTCCCTTCTGTTGGAGGCTTTCTGGGTTGAGGCTTGGAGATCATGAGGTGGAGTAATGTCTTTCTTCAGTGTTCTTCCTGGAGTGCCTCTGGCCTGCCTTTGGCTGCTGCATCCCTGGTTGCTTGATGACATTGGTGTCTCCTGAGAGTCCCCCAAAGATGCTGGTTATCAAAGTGGTCACATTAAGGAGCTTTCTTCTACTGAGGGTGCTGGTCAGGCCAATGCACAAGGCAAGTGGTCTGGCAGTGGGGGTGGTGATCTGGCAGGGAGTCGGGGCACCCACCCCATTCCATCCCATCCCATCCCATGCCATGCCATCCCATCCCATGCCATGCCATCTCATCCCATGCCATGCCATCTCATCCCATCCCATCCCATTTTTAGGATGGGCTTGTAACCCTGGATCTCTGGAGTAAAAAGTCTGAAGAAGCAATGATTGGGAGTCAGTCTTCAATAGCCAGGGGTCCAGAGGAAGAATCTGATGCAAAAGTGGTGAGGATACAGGGAGTTTCCAGGAGAGGCAGTGCAGTTCTGAGGGGGAGGAACCTTGCATGGCTAGTGGCATTTTTACCCTGAGTTATTGCCCCTCCTATTGTGGGTCCATTAGTTGTAAAATCTAGGGTAGTGTTGGTAAAGTCCTAGACAAAGGCAAGATGATCATAGCTGTTTGGAGCTATGGAATTTACAGAACCTTGGTGGAGTTTAGTCTTGAACTCATGAATGGGTAGTTCATTATGTGACTGGAGTTAGATGTCTGTGCATGTGTTATGTGAATGACTGGGAGTGGGCCTTGGTGCAAGTAGGGCTTCTGCCACAATGCCTCAGGGCCCGTTTCCAGATTTGGGAGCAGGAATGCATTCTCATACATTTCCCCCTTTCTTTTGAATACCTGTACACTGGTTTCTGAATCCTGGTGCTATAAGCTGTAGCTCTTTCTCTGGTACAACCTGTGAGCCAGTTGGCATGTGCACATCCCCGATCATGTAGAATGGGACAATGACAAAGGTGACTTCTCTTTCCACACAGCCTTGGTGGGTATTTCTTTTCCCTGTATGGTTAGGGGGATTCCATTGTATCACCACTCCCTTGTAGTCCATCCATACCACTTCACCCTTCTCCACTCATTGGTCCTGACCATTATAAGGGGAAAGGCAGTGGCGAGGCAGATGATGTGGGGAATGGGATGGGGGAAGAGTACCTAGAGTAATTTAAGGGCCAGTTAGGAAGCATGGATCCACAGCAGTTGGAGGAGTCTTTAGGGGGCTGCGTTTTGAGGCTCCATACTTTACAGGGTTCTAATAGGAGGGAACAGCCTTCATTCTTATCTGCTACACATTAAGGTTGTTTCATTAGCATATCATGTGCTGGTTTTACTGAAATGTGTCTGGGTTCTAATTTGCAGCTACAGGCAGGGGACTATTTATTAAGATCTAAGCTGGCTTTACTTAATTTAGCACCATCTCCAGATGGTGCCTCAATTGAGGAGACAGTTTCAGCAAGAGGCTCCTATGTTCCTCCTTAAACCCTTAGTTCTTATTTTCTATTACTTTACAATAACTGCTTAATTACTTACTATACTGATTGATGGCATGACCATGGGGACTATAACAAGATATACAGAACACACTCAAGAAAACACTAAAAAGGAGGAAAAAAGTTAAAAAAAAAAAACAAAAACAACAACAACAACAACTGGAAGCCTTTGTCAGCCTTCCAGTACTCCAGGCAGAGCTCATATCTCCTTCATGTAAGAATAAATATAATGAAAGTGTGGTGATAGGGGCAAGAGAGGATGCAAAGTATTCCAGGAATATTTGAGGAAGGAGAGAACTGTTCTAACTGTAAGAATCAGAGGTATTTGATTGTGGAAAAAGAGAAGTACTCTAAAAGAGATATAAATGGAGATCATTGTAGGCCTCACTGAACAGATACTTTCTTTAGGAGTACAAAGGTAAAACATCAGAGTGCTCTCTTTGAATTTTAGTCCTAATTTTTCTTTTCCCTAAAAGTTCTAATAAACATAAAATAACTTGGTATATTGAGTTCAAGAAACAGATATAGCTTAATTAGTCCAAAATGAAGAGTGAGTATATGAAGGAGAACCATATGAAATGAGATTGGAAAGGTAGATTAGAACCAGGTTGTACAGAGTCCTAAATGATAGAGTAAGCATAGAAGAAAAGGCATTTCATGATCTGGAAGGGAGATGGGATTAATGACCTTTCGGTCCTTTATAATTTTGTTGTTGGATTGTATAAATATATCCTAATGATCCCTGGAATCTTTATTTTCCCTTTTTAATACTCTTGCTGTTCTAGATAGTTTCTTGCCTTAGTTCTGGAGAGATTTTGCTCCCCTTTCCTCAGAAAAATCTGGAAGGGATTCCTCTGAGGAAGGCAGGCTTGGATTTATTTAGTGTGCATTGAATAGCAAACCAGTTCTATAGATTAATCATGATAGAGTACAGTAGTCCCCCACCTCATTCTCAGTCTCTCAGCTTGAGGCCTCTCTTTACATTAGTTTCTCTTTTAAAATAAGCCTATATAAAATTTAAATGAAATAGTAAGGTAGCCTTATCTACAAGTACTAGAATTAAAACCATAAATCAAATTAGAAATGACTTTAATCAGGTCCAGCAATACTGCCATTTCTGAGTATCATTCTTTGATGGCTTTGCATACTAGAGGGTTGTACTTCACATATACTTTGGGAAACATCATATAGGTAAGGACCATTTGCTGCTGTAAGCATGCCACAGGTATTAGGGCATTAGTATATTATGATGAATAGTGAAACCTATTAGGAATTCTCAGTATGGTAACCTGGTATCCCATATGCATAAGAGCTATAATTATCTGCTGTGTTAAAAAAGGTACTGATTTCAAGATATTTTAGACACTTTGTAGCATGATTTAAAAACTGCTTTCCAGAAAGTTTTCAAAAATTTGTAACCTCAGTAAAAGCATGTGAATGTATATATCTCTACTTAGACTCTTCAACATTGACTACTTCTATCTTTTGTCATTTTTGCCCAATTTTTCTGAGCATGAGATGAAGCCTTAAGAGTTGTTTTGCTTGGGGCAGCTAGGTGGCACAGTGGATAGAGTACCAGCCCTGAAGTCAGGAGGACCTGAGTTCAAATTTTCTCTCAGACATTTAATATTTCCTAGCTGTGGGACCCTGGGCAAGTCACTTGATCCCAAGTGCCTCCGCAGAAAAAGAGGGGAAGAAAGAGAGAAAGAGAGAAGGGGAGAGAGAGAGAAAATAAGAAAATGGCTTCCTGAGTTTGGCATAGTTTCATTCCTCTGCACTGAAATACACTGTAAACTTCTCCAGAGAGGGTTCTGTTTTCTCACTACTCCCCAACATCTTTCTCTGTAAGTATCATGCATTTTGTGGGTACCCAATAAATCTTAAATGAATTGGAATACCAGTAGAGGTAATAGCAGAGTGAAATATTACTATAGATGTGTTACTGTTAGCATACACTTTCAAAAGCAGAAATTTCATTTCTGGAAGTAAGTACTAGACAAACTTTTCTGCCAATAATCTTTTAATTACTTTGGTCACATTGCTATCACTTCTCCATCATTCTCCTTATACCATGGGATTTTTTTGCTCCCTCCCCTGCTTTTTTAGAGGCAGTTGGGATTAAGTGATTTGCTCAGGGTCACACAGCTACTGACTGGGTCTGAGGTCACATTTGAACTCAGATCCTTCTGACTTTAGGGCCAGTGCTGTATCCACCATACCATCTAGCTGCCCCTCTCCTCATGTAACAAAGAAGGATAGATAAACCTTGACCATGTATGGCACACATACATGAGGCATACCTCATTCTGTATCTCAAGTGTCCCCCCTCTCATATGAGAGAGGGGATAGGGTACTTCACCATCTGTCTTCTGAAATCATGTGTCCATCAGAGTCAAAGAACCTTTTTAGCTGACTTACTAAAATATTAGCTTACTAAATTTGGATTCTTTGCTCATACTACATAGTAAGTACTACCTTCCTCTTGCAATAGTTTTACAAGATTCTCTTTTTACCCTGCCCTCCCTTTCCCACACAGATGACTGTCACCTCCTGAATCGTTTACTTCAGGATGTCTACTTTGGAGCTTATAACTTATCTTTCCCTTATATAGTCTAAAGACTATAATTTTCCTTGGTTAAATAATCATTGACTCTATATACATTTACTTAACATAATGTCATGTATTATGGATTTAGAAGAGGAGCCAACCTAGATGGGTGTAAAGATAGGCTACAAATTACCGCTGTTTCTGTTTTTTGGAAAGAAGCAAGGAATTGGTTTTTAAGTTTCTGTCTCTTTAAAATAAAATGCAAGGTAATAAGAATTGTGGCTCTTTCAGTGATATGTTGAAATCACATTAAGCCCCCAAAACCCACATGAATTTTATGCCCTGGCTTCCTTCCCTGTTGCCCTGTGCTCACATCAGTGCCCACAGGAATCAACTCCAGAAGCAAATTGCTGTTGATAGTGACTGACAGCATGAATTACTGCACTTTGAAAAACTCTGCCAGGATGAACCCACATGATCTCACTCTTGCTCGCATGGTAAGCCAAATGTGTGCACGTGATAGTATCAGCCACCCGAGTCCAGCCGGCAGCAAGATTGCTCAGTGGTCATTTGAAAATAGCCAGAATCTTTGAAATGAATCATCTTGAACCAAGTCAGCTAGTTCATCTCTATAAAATGGGGGAGGGGGGGGAGAGGGAGGAGAATGAGGAAGGTTTTTCTTTGCTGAGTTCCTAACTCGAATCATATAAACTCCCTTAGAAAAACTGGAAACTGACTCATCTGTTTATTTGTCATATGAAAACCAGACATAGCCATGAAGGCTCTAGACAACTGTAAGTTTCCCTTCAGCAAACACTTTGCTGAACTGCCTTTGGGACTGCCTCTCTTTATAGTACATTTAGAAACATCCTCCTGCTGTTAATTGCCCTGTTGATTCACAAACAATCTTCAGAATCACTCTCTAATTTGGAATGAATGAGTACATTGAAAGAAGAAATAGATCCTTTACTTATGCAAGTGCTCATTGAACTTAAAAAGGTAATAGGAAATGCTCTAAAACTGCCAGTATGAATAAAATCACCGAGAAGTCTTAATTCAAGTTCATCATAGTGGGACTAGAAAGTGTTATTTTGGTAAAATGAAATCATTATCTTCATTGGTCACTTACCAAAACCTTAGTTCAAACCAACCAAGTTGTGGTGTTTTTTCCCCCTTTATTACAGTCAGTGTTTATAACTCAATGCCCACATCACCAAAACGCTCACAGTTGGATGCCTTTCTTCAGCTATTAGAGATGTAATCTATAGCTACTGGGAAAACACCCCTCCCCCCCAATCAGGTCTTGGCAGGTATAAAGCCTTTCAGTTCAATGTTTAAACATGTTTATTTTTAATTTTTAAAGTCTACACATGTTTTCTGTTAATAAGTTGGAATCTCAAACAGGTTTTTATTCATTTCTTTACTTTAGAAAGTGCTTGGTTCACCTGTAACAATGGTCTCTTTGAAAACAGATGCTATGAAAATAGTAAGGAGAAAATAGCCTTTCTTTCTTACCTTCATGTTTTGGCTCTAAGTTTCTGATGGACTCCAGCCACAGCAGAGATCATGTTAGCATTGGAGCTGTAGTAATGGGAATGAAGGAAAAGGAGACATGGATGCTTGCCAGGATAAGGAAGGTCTGAAGGGGGAGATTTTAGAGAAATGGAGACAATCTGGACAACACCAGAGGCTTGAACAGGAAAAGTTTTGAACATTTTGAACATTGCTAATGTTTTCTTTACTATAGAATGTCTGCTAACTTGAAAGACCTCTCTCTGATTGTCTGTAGGAAGGGTTTTCTGTGAAGTTGGAAAATCACAGAGCATCAATACCATTTAGTTGAGGGTGGACAGTGCAGGGCTTTCTCCCCATTAAGGGTCTTGGATAGAAATTGAGTGGGAATAAATAGTATAAAGTAAGAAATAAAGAAGAAAGAAACTTGAACTTGTTATAATTAGAGGGAAAGATTTGATTGGGGATGTGGTAAAACAGTGGAGTAAGGCTTTATTTGTTTATGCTTTAAATTTTTTTAAATTTTGGTTTGTAAGATGGTAAAATTAAAAAGTGTAAGATAAAAAGAAAGGAATTGGTAGCAATATTGAAAAAATATTCAGGAAGAAAACTTGAGTCTCAAGGAAATAGGATTATCTCAAAGAAAAAAAAATCATATAAAGAGCATCTTAAATGGTCCAACACTGGTATTTTCCATCAAGTCAGAGAGAGGGGGAATATTTTATTACACTTTTATTTTGAGAATAATTATTATGGCTATAATTTTTAAATAGTAGAAACAAGTTTTTTTGTATGTCTTTTTTATGGAATAAAGAATAATATGGAATATGGTCAAGAAATCATTCTTTTAAAAAGGTATGCATTACATTATATAGTACTTTTATTGAACATTTATATAGTACTTTTGCAGTGGAAACTATCAATTTTATTTCCAATCTCTAAGTGACATTTTTTTGGGTTCTCCCATTAGCCACTGACATTTCCTGATGTTATACTCTCTTCCTGTGGCACCAATGATTGTAGAAATATAGGAATCATGACATGTGTGATCTCAACAAACTCCTGAGGAACTTTTCAACTAGATGGTAAAGAATTGAATGTCCTTTTTAAAAAATGTTCATATTAACACTGTTTCCTGGTTTTTAGCTGTTTTTGGATAAAGAATCTGGAGTGCAGAAAAGCAAAATATCCATTAAGTACTTGGTGTTAGAGCCAGACTTAGCACCTAAATTTCCTAATTCAGTCCATTGGCTTTTGCATTTTATTATATTGTTTCTGGTTACTTTTTTTCCTCTCTCTTTTGGGTCTAGATCTGTAATTTTAGTGGGGCAAGGACTTCCAGTAAGGAAATCTGACTGCAGATCTGTAACTTAATGTTTTTCAGGGAGTTGCCTGCAACATGAAGAAAGTATGGGCTCAGGTTTGTTTTTTGGTTTTTGTTGGTTTTTTTTTTTTTTTTTTTTGACTTCAAGGCTGGTTTTTTATCAACTATGCCATGCAGCTTCTCATTTCTTCAGTATAAGAAGGGAAAAAAAAACACTCTCTTACTTTGCAAAGACGATTTATGGCCAAACTTGTAGTATTCCAAGTGTGGTTAGCATTGCAAAATTAAATTGCATAACTCTGAAAAGAACAGTAAAATAAATATTTTTTCTGTTTGCATGAATATACTAAGAAATATTAGAAACTGCAGCCTTACTGTATTACAATAGGGAACCCACCATAGTGGTACTAGTTGTTCTTTCTATTACATGACATCTTTTTTCCATGTCCTTTTTCTCTTTTCTTTAAAAATTTCCTTTTCTTATTTTGAAATCAAATAGATATAGAAGTTAATAAGAACTTCATGACACTCTCCTATTTATATTATAACAGGTTTGATGAAATCCTGATGATTTGTTAAACATTCCTTTTGTATGAGCATAATGTCCTCCTTTAATTACCACAATGGGGTCCTTCATGTTCCTGCCAAAATCCTGTGAAATCCTCATATTTTCCCAATGTACAATTCAATCCTTTCATACCCTGGTAGTGCTCTGGCTTAGAGGGATTACACATAGGACTAAAACCTATAGGTCTTAGATCCTGGTAAGACTGCATAGTCATTAATGAAAGGTTTTCAGTAGATACAGAATTTCAGAGATGAAAGGGATCTTGAACCATTTAGTCCAACTCATTTCAGGAAAAGAAAAATCCACCTTAAAATATATACAATGAGTCATTATCTCATTGTTCTTAAAGATCTCATCTGAGAAGCAATCAACTACTCCAGGCATCCCATTATACTTTAGGTTGTCCTTGATATCAAGTTGAATTTGTCTTTCTTGTAACATATACCCTTTGCTCCTAGTCTGGAGCCAAACAGAACATATCTAAACCTCTTTTCATGTTATTTCTCAGATGTTCAAAGATATCTAAAAGATGCCCCCTTGGCCTTTATTCTCTAAACTTAGCACTTCCTCTTCCCTTCATGGCACCAAATTTTAAGTTCTTTGCCATTCATCTTATCTTCCCTCAAGACATTCTACAAATTTACCTGTTCTTTCATTTGTAGTGGAATAATGAATAATATTGTAGTGATTTGAACATGGGGCTCTTGGACACTTTGACAAATGATTATTTCAGTGGGTGATAAGAAGCCAAGCATTAGATTCTATGAATCTCCTATTGACTAAGGGAAAAAAAAATTTGAGGGGCTTCCATGGCTTATGATTTAATGTTTCATTAAAACAATTTTCCTTTAAACTTGAATGCAAGTATTCAAAGTAAAGGCAATACACTACTAAGGGATTTTGGAAAAAGGTTTAAGAATTCATAAAAGGAAATGTGTTGATAATTCATGTAAAAGTTTGATATTTTCTATTAGCCTATAAATTATCAACAAATTGAGTATAATATATAAATAGATGCATAAAATATAAAATAAATGACAGCACATACATATAATTTTACAATTCATAATATTTTTACATGCTGTATTATGGAATGATGTAGTTCCTGTCTTTAAAATATTTAAATGAAAGACAGACATATGTGTTCAAAAAATATTCTTCATGGTTGTATTAAGGACACCAAAAATTCTATGTATGAGAAGACAATATTTGTGTTTTTTTTCTGATTGCTTTGTGCTAAATAATTTGTTTTATATTTCCAGGGATGTTTGTTTAATAAACTATTTTGTACAAATTTCATTAAAATATCTCATTCTTATTTGAGCAGTTTACTTCATTTTTTAATTTTATTTTTTCAAAATCCATGGCTTCACTGCACATATATAACTTATATCAAATTGTTTGCCATCTCAATACGGGGAGAGGGGAAGAGACAGGGGGAAAGGAGGGAGTGAGAATTTGGAAGTCAAAATTAAAAAAAAAACAAATGTTAATTGTTCTGACATGTAACTGCATAAGAATAAAATGTTAATTTTTTCATTAAAAAGAAAAAAAAAATCCATTGTGATTGTTCCCTGCAAGTGAATGAGTATGATTGAGGGTGGTGATTGGGAATCACTTGATGGCCAAATATCTGATGATAAGGATATCCTAGGTCTTGGTAACAAACCCAGTCAACATTCCTATTTCTTTTACTACATTTTATTTTCTATTTTGGTATTTATCTGGGAGTCTAACAGATAAGAATATGGTATAAATCATCTTGGGGTAGAGGATGGACATACTGCATGATCACAGAACTTTAGGGATAACTAAACACAGAAAGAAGAGGAGTATTTTTCCCTCCTACAAGTATGGCTGATTCAGGTACCAACACTTTCAGGTGAGAGTTCTTTGTTTCACTGATCTCGGGCCCTTCTTTTGATATTGCAGATTCTGAGCTGAACTTCATTTCTACCTGTTCCTGTCCTAATTTAGCCTTTTTGCTAAGACTAGTAAGATTAAAAACAGCTATCATGGAAGAGCCCATAGAGTAGGTGAGACTGCAGTTATCTCCATAAAGCCTAGCATAAGTCAGAGCTATTTGATTGTAGAATGAGCATACCTGCCCAGAGATCAGTATGACTTCCAGAACTTCGTTAGGACCCCCCTCTTAGAACCTTTATGAAGCTAAAAACAAGCTGTTTTTAGCTCTCTCTCAAAGACTTCAAATCTGCGGGCTGCATACTGAGGGGGTCTCCTGGCATTATTGAAAGCACTTCTGCTAAGCATTGTTGTTATACTCTTTAGCGCCAACAAAATAGGTTAAAATGTAATTTCTATCTTGGGGAGTCTGCAAAGTGTTTGTTCTAAAGGGATCCTCATATGTGAAAGGGTTAGTGTGCTTAAGTTTAAGGAGTAAATCCAGTCTGTCCTGTAAGTAACATCCCCAGAGAATCCCGATCAAAACCCCCACTTATTATTACTCTAGGCCTGACTTATCTTAGACCTTAACATTAGAACTATTTTAAATTTGGGGGGTCTTAGGAATGGGTTTTGTTGTGGGAGCAGTATCCTAAGACTCTGCCCTAATCATGTTTTGTGAGTTTATTCTTATAAAGTACAAAAAAGGTAGAGAGGGGGTAGCTAGATGGTGCAATGGATAGAATATCAGCCCTGAAATCAGGAGGTCCTGAATTCAAATGTGGCTTCAGATACTTAACACTTAGCTATGTGATCCTGGGCAAATCACTTAACCCCAATTGCCTTGCAAGGAAAAAAGAAAAGTATGAAACCTGCCCTCCAGATTTAACTGGCTCAGGATACTTAAGGCTCAGATTATTGATCTGACTTCCTGGTCACCTGAGTACAAATAGCCAAGAAAGAAGCGGTTCAGGTGGCCTATAATGCTTGACCATCATGGGCAACAAACACAAAGGACAAGGGAGGGAGCTCAGCCAGGTCATCACAGTGTCCTTGCTCAATATCCTTCCTCTATATTGGAAGGATGAGTGACTGATGAGTGAATTTCCTTTAACAAAACTGGCAGCTCTCAAGTGTTTTATTTCATTCTCATATGGAACTTAAATTAATTAGGAGATCAGACTAAGCCTGTCTGGCAACAAAATGGGAAGTGAACCTGTAGAACTGTTGCTTTTGTACACATGAAGTATTTGCCAAGACTTGAGTATTTAAATGTACATCACCTCAATAATCAATAAGTATTTGTTAAATGAATACAAAGTGCCAGGCATTGTGCTAAGTGCCTAAGACTCAGTAAAAGATTATGTACTGGAAAAAACCTCAAAGACCCATTTCCAATTCTCTCATTTTCTGGTGAAGGGTTCTATGAGGACTTGCCAAGATCACATAAGTATTAAGGGCAAAGCAAGGATTTGAACTCAGGCCTTCTCATACCAAATCTATCACACTGTCTGCTGTTTTCCATTGAGTTCCAGGCAGAGCTAATTTGTTTGAGATTTGGAAGGGTTTTCAGCTGCCACCTACTCCAACCCATACATAAAAGGAATCCCCACTCTAACTTACCCCCAAAATAGTTGACCAGTTAGACCTCTCAAGGTAGTCCATTTTTATGCTCCATTTTCTGATCTTCTAATCTAGAACAGGGAGAGGTCTCTGCCCATGATCAGAGAAAATGACTTTCCCATATTTACCCTTACAAACGATAAAGTAGAACGCAGCCTCCATTGCATCAAAAGTCATTTCCTTTGTTCAGTCATTTCCTTGTTCAGGCTTTAGCTTTTATATTCTAAGTTATTCAAATGGATGAGAGTAAGATACTTTTGGTGGTGGATGTAACATTACAATTCATAAACTATCTTCTCAGAGCTTAAGGATATATATTGAAAAATTACTGATAAGGTATTTTTTCCCCATTTTCACTTATTACAACTATTATTATAATTTTACTGTATTACAATCCCCCTACTTCTCTCTCCTAATCCTGGTTACTGATATCTTGCCTAATGTGGGTATCATCTCCTCTTGTATCCTTTTTATATTATTCAAGTCAAAAGTGATTCCTTTTTCTTCAACTCATACTTATTATACAATGCTATATGGTTTTTCTTATATTTTATGTTACCATGACTTAGTTCCTTTATTAGATGATAGATTTCTTGAGCAGGGGCCATGTCTTATATCTTTACATCCCTACTATATATTTACTTATGCCTTGTAGTTGATCAATAAGAACATTTTAAGCACTTACTATGTTGCAGGCACTCTGTTAAGTGTTGGACATAGGAAAAAAAAAAATCCCCCAAACACACATCTTAAAGAAGAATCCAACATTTAAAACTAGACACGCAACTGGATGAAAATAATCTGAAAGACAATAATAATAATAGCAGGTACTTAATTGGCAGATTGAATTTTCAGAAGATATATACTATGAAAAAACATAGTGAGAAACTCTAAAACTGAAATGATTCTAAGATGATAGTCCTGTTATTGAAAAAAAGGAGAAAACAGGATAGTATTTCAAAATCAAAATAAAACTTTAATCATGCCATCCTGCTAAAAGATATTCAATAATTCTCTGTTGTCTCCTGTACTCTGATCTTTCCCTACTTTTACAATCTTTATCTTCTACATTGTTACCTTATGTATATTTTAATCAGATCTCTTTCCCCAGATATGCTTATGCACCTTTGCTCTTTGTATTCCTTATCTGTTATGTTCTTGATCTCTCTCTGCCTTTCAAAATCCTATATTACCTATTGTTTTCTTTATAAAGTTTATATTATTCTGTTAACTGAATATGATCTATGCTTTTTTTCTTCCTAAGCCCTCATAATTTTGTTTATATCTCTAATGTGTCACTTATCATATTCTGCCATTTCAGCATGACAGAGGCTAAAACTTTGAATGAGCTGAAGCAGGCAAAAAATGCTAGTTAACAAAAAGAACTTGTTTTTTAGATGTGGAGAGTAAGAGAATGAACAAGAGGTTAGAACTGTCATTTGGAGAAGATGATATAGTGTTAATAGAGAAAGGGAAAAACTCATCAATCAACTTATTTTGCTTTTGTGTTCTCAAAGAATAATAAACCGGAAAGAGTACAACAGGCATTTTTAAAAGGGGAATTGAAATAATAAAGTAGCAGCCATTTTAACTGCATTCCAAATACTTAGAGCTTTAGATACTGAGATAACCAGTAAATTTGATGGTGGAGCAGTGTAAGTAATTTCTGAGAAATCAGGAAAAGTATCAGAAGACTGGAGACAGGTAAATTTTGTCCCAGTTTTCAAAAGGTGTGGAAAATTTAGATTTTGGAAATTATATATCAGTAATATTAGCAATGATCTTCTGAGCTTGAGCCTTGCATTACTTCTACCCTATATTTCCTTTACTCTTTTTTGTTGATGAACTGAGTTGAAGAAATGTGTGATACTATATCAGCTGAGCCCTCATTGTAATTAGGCAATCTTTTTACACTTTCCTAATTGATTCATCCCTAGTGGTTTTTCCAAATTTTATTTTATTTCTCTTCAACACTTGCCTAGTTCCCCTGCTTCCAATCTTCTTGAGCTGAGAACCTTGTCTCATTTCATTGGAAAAAAGTTAGATCATTCTCTGAGAACACCGTCATGTCTCCTCCTCCTCATTCACATTATTCAGACATCTTCTCAAACTATTTCCTCCTTCATGCTTATCTTACATGAAGACGTGATCCTTTGCTAAAACAAAAAACAAAACCCTCCACCTCCACAAATGATGATCCCACTCTATCCCACTTTCTCCAGCAGCAGATTGCCAGCTGTATCATCCCCCTTCTCATTTTTCCCTCTTTACTTGCTGCTTCTTATTGCCTACAAACATGACCGTGTTTTCTTTTAACCTTCCACCTCAGCTAACCATAATCCCATTTTCTCCCCCTTTGTGGCCAGATGCCTTGAGAAGCCCATCTATATTTGATACTTCCATTTCATTTTCTCTCACTCTCCTGAACTCTGTAATTTAGCTTCAGCTTAACTGAAATCGACTATCCAAAGTTCACAATGATCTCTTTTATTTATTTTTTGGGTGAGTCCATGAGGATTAAGTGACTTATCCAGGGTCATACAGCTTATGTGGCTAGATTTGAATTAGGTCCCCCTGACTCCAGCACTGGTGGCTAGACCTGCTGTGCCACCTGGGTACCTCTCACAGTTACTCTTAATTGCCAGAATTCTTGGCCTTTTCTCAATCTTGTCCTCCCTAAAGGCCCTGGCCTCTTCCTTTTATTTTCATCTCTAAAGAGGCTTTTGTGACAATACTCTTGGTTTCTCTGACTTGTCTAATTCTTCTGTCTTCTATGATGGATCTTCTTCCAGGTAATACCCATCAATAGTGGCTGTCTCCTCGGGCTCTGATTGTTTTTCTCTATACTATTTCAATTGGTGATTGCATTAGATAACATGAACTCAATTTTCATTTCTAGGTTGATAATTTCAACATCTATTTATACATACCTAATCTTTTTCCTGATAGAAAGTCTTCTATTGTAAGACTTGAATTGGTTGTCCAATAGACATCTTCAACTCAACATATCCCAAACTGAACTCATTATCTTTATCTCAGGTAGTGTAGTGAATAGAGCACTGAGTCAGGAATCACAAAAACCTGAGTGGTTCAAATGTGGTTGCAAGATTCTTTCTAAATGACTGACAGAGCAAGTCACATATCTTCTGTTTTGCCTCTGTAAAATAGGAATATTTATAGTACCAACTCACAGAATTGTTTTGAGGACTAAATGAGATAATGCTTCTAAAAAACCTTTAGCACAATTCCTGGCACTACATACATGCTTAGCCCCCTTACTTTGCCCCCAGACCTTCTCTTTCCAATTTTCCTATTATTGAAGAGGGTACCTCTGTCCTCCCAGCCATTCAGTCTTGAAGACTGTCATCTTCTTACCTTCTTTTATAATCCATCTTCATATGCTTGTTGCCAGCCCTGTGTAGCCTATGTAACATCTCTTATATATGCTAATAATAATGCTGCTGCAGGCATTTATCTCTTCACACTTAGACTGTTGAAATCCCCTGCTGGTTGATCTCCCTGTTTAGCTCCCCACCCCCTCTCCCCCAACTCCAGTCCATCCTTCACTCAGCTGTCAAATTGTTCTTCCTAAAATTTTTGGCCATGTTAATATCAGATCCAAACCCTCCCTTCATTACCTCGCGCATTAAATGTAAAATGCTATTCATCTTTTAGGGAACTTCATAACTTAACCTCTTTCTACGTTCCTAGTCTTCTTAAACTTTATTCCCAGGTATTCTACAAAACGCATATCTCTTGACTATTGTTTTATTGTTGGTCTCCCATGCCTGCAGTATACTCTTCCCTCACTTTCATCTCCTGACTTCCTTTAAACCTCAGCTAAAATCCCATCTTCTGTAAAACAAATTTCCTGATCTCCCTTAATGCCTTTTCTCTGTGCCTAGTGCCTTTTCTCTGAGATTACTTCCAATTGAACCTGCATATGTTTTTTTTTTTTTTTGATGATCAAACAATTTTAATGACAAAACATTTTGTTAAATTTAAGGAGAAAAAATTATAAAATAAAGTTAAGGGAAAAACTTCAATTACAGATGATAGACAATTTTGATCAACAAATATTTTTAAATAACTTTTTATTTACAAGATATGTGCATGGGTAATTTTTCAGCATTGCAATTGCAAAACCTTTTGTTCCAACTTTTCCCTCCTTCCCCTCACCCCTTCCCCCAGACAGCAGAACCTGCATATATTTTGTATATGCATAATTGTTTGCTGCCAACATCTGTATAAAATGTGGACTCCTTATATAAAACAGGAATTGTTTTTGTCTTTCTTTGTATCCCCAGCATTTAATATAGTGCTTGATAAATGCTCATTGACTTGTTTTGATCTCTTGGAAATTTATAGAATAAATCAGTAAGCAGACAAATTTTGAGAATTTAGCAACAAAAAAAGGGTGATCATAAAGAGCAAGCATGGGTTCACCAAAAATGTCATATCAAACTGATTTTCAGATAGTTACTAGATGGGGCTAATGTACATGCTATTTTCCTTGTAAAAAATCTGTTTCCTTGAGGACAGAGATTATTTTTCTTAAATCTTTGTGCCCCTAGAGGCTAGCCTAGTGATTATTATGTGATTTTCAGTCATTTTTTCCAGTTATATCTATCTCTTCATGACCTCAATTTGGGGTTTTCTTGGCAAAGATAATGGAGTAGGTTGCCAATTCCTTCTCCAGCTCATTTTATAGATAAGGAAATAGAGACAAATAGATTTAAGTGACTTGTCCATGATCCCATAGCCTGTAAGTGTGAGAGGACAAATTTGAATTGAGGAAGATAAGATATATATAAGTATATAATATATATATATATATATGTAAAACATTTTAAATCACCTTTTTATTACATGATAGACACTTGAAAACTATCTCATGGTATGAGGTATCTCATACCATGCTTATAACAATCTTGGGAAGTTGGTGCCAATATTATGATCCTTATTTTACTATCAAGGAAACTGGGGTTAAGTGACTTGCATAGGATCATACAGTTAGGAAAGGAGTCTTCTGGCTTTAAATACCATAGTTTTACTTATATTTATTAAGTAATTAACTATGCAAGGTATTATACAAAATGCCAGACATGCAACGATCAAAACTGACATGGTTTTTGTCCTCAACAACTGAATTAATCATGTAGGTATTCAGAAATCTATGCAAGTAAGTGTGATACAAAGTAAGATGAGATAAGAACAAAAGGCAACTTAGTGTAAGGAAATATGAAGATAAAGAGATTATTTTTAGTTAAGAGTTCAGAGAATGCTTTATGAAACAAGTTGGGACTTGAAAAGAAGAATATATTGGGGAAAGAACTTTTGGATGAAATGTAAAGTACATAAAATGCACCTAGTGAAGCTGGAAAGGTAGATGGGATCCAGATTGAAATGATATTTTAACCTTTAAATAATAGGAAGCTCCTCTACCTGCACACAGGAAATATTTGAAGCAGTAGTGTGTGTGTGTGTATGTATAAATTATAGGGATATAGATTTGGCTTGGCATAAGGTAGAAAGATCTAATAACTAGAATTATCTGATACTGGAATGGGTGCCTCAAAAAGTAATGAGCTTTCTATTACTGAAAGTGTTTAAGCAAAATGATAACTCTTAGATATTTATTTAAATGAAAGCTCAAATGGCATTCTATTTCAAACCATTGAAATGTTTTTTTATTATTAAATTATCTAGATAAATGTTTGAAAGTCTTTTGGCTGATATTGCCAAATAGTGAAGTAAAAGAATCTAAATTGAATTTTAAAATTTTTAAGCAAAGTATAATGAGTAAGGTAAGAAAGAGAAGAATTAGTTCAACAAAGTGAAAGGGAATTATGTTAGTCATTATGAAATACAGAGGTATAAAAAGATTTACTAAATAGATAACATAGTTGTGCTAAAATGTTATATTTGCAAGATCAATGACTCATCCCTTCCAAATCTTATAGATCAGTTTAACATGATTCTAAATATATATTTACTCATATGAAAGTGAGACTTAATTATGTTTTATCTTTTACATCATTGGCATATTAATTTTATTTTCATAAACATTTATGAATATCTCTGGTGACTGAAAACCCTGCTAATCGGGGGACAGAATGGCAAAGTTTGTCTTGTGCTGAGGTATTCAACTTTTTCAGTGTCCAGAAAAGCATGTTTCAGAGCCATCATGTTTTTCCCATCCTATCCTATCCCATCCCATCCCATCCCATCCCATCCCATCCCATCCCATCCCATCCCATCCCATCCCATCCCATCCCATCCATCTCATCTCATCTCATCCCATCCTATCCCATCCCATCCCATTTCATCTCATTTCATCCTATCCCATCCCAGGCTTGCCATTGTAGATAATATCACCTTAGAAATGATAGCAGCCAGAGGCATTAGTACAGCAGAGGTAGAGAAGTCCAGCATGAGTTTTGGAATCAGACTTCTTAGAAGAAGAATAGTTCCTCTTGAGATGGAAAAGCAAGACAATAAGCCATGATGCAAAAAAATCAAACCTGGATCGTGGCCTCCACTTTTGCTAAAAAATGATGTAGCCTGTGTATATTCAATGTGACCCCATGTATATTTTCCTTTGAGGGAGAATTTCAACCACATAGTGATAATATAGTTTTGGACAACAGTATAGATTCATGTGGGGAGGTGAAACTCACTAGAGGGAAAGAGAATTGTCTTGAATTGACTTGATTTGGGGATTAGGTATGAATCTTTTATGTTTTATGTTTTGAGTGGAGTCTAATAAAGGGTATTTTTTCTCTGTGTGAATGTATAGCTTGGATGTTTGCATTGGGATTAAGGCAAGTGACTGAGGGTCATTCTGTAGAAAAAGTACTACCTAGTCATGAGACCATCTGGGATCATGAGCTAATGAGTGAAATCATGGGAAATCCTCCAGAGTTGAGCTCAGTCTATGTAAATCTAGAGCTTATGTATCATACACAATATCACCTAGGATAGTGCCTATGATGGTTCTGGGTGAGGACAAGGCCTGTCTCATCAAAAGGAAAAGGGAAGGGGGAAACATGAATTAAGTGCTTATTATTATAACATATATGTGTGTATATATATGTATATTTATACACACATATGCCATATAGTATATATATATTATGCTAAATACTTTACAAATGTCTCATTTGGTATTCACAATATCCATGTGAAGTAGGTGCTGTTTTTATCCGACTGAAGTTAAGTGAATTGCTGAGATTCATCCATCCAGTAATTGTCTGAGGCCAGATTTGAACTCGTCCTCCTGACTTTGTACTTATTACTCTTATCTACTGTACTAGTTTGTAGCATAGTGTCATCAATGTTAGAAACTTGTTTAGTGCCACAAATTCAATTTATATAATTCTGTAATTTGGGTGAAATCCTAAACCTGAAATTATGCTATTTTTAGCTCATTCTGATCCATTCACTTCCTTCCCCATTTAGATGAGACTTATCTTAGAAATTAATTTTCTTTTGGAAAAATGGCTCTGTCATCTACTAGAAAAGATTGGATTAAGCATATGCAATAGCATACATAGCACTCTATTGGAGTCTGCCACTCATGTAGAATATCACATATCACCTTTTTGTTAGATATATAAGCTCCTAGAGAACAGGGACTAGAAGTTTCTGGGTTTTCTCTGTATCTCCAACACTTAGTACAGTGACTGGTACTTAGTAGGTGATTAAGTTTTAGTTGAACTAGATCTGTAATCAAAAGAAATCACAAAAGAGGGAAAATGACTCATATGTGCAAAAATGTTTTGTAATAGCTCTTTTTATAGTGGCAAAAAAAACTGGAAATTGAGTGGATGCCCATTAGGGAATGGCTGAATAAGTTATGATATATGAATGTAATAAAATATTATTGTTCTATAAGGAATAATGAACAGAAAGAATTGTGGAAACTGAATATGGATCAAAGCATACTATCTTTACCTTTTTGTTTTGTTTTCTTCTTTTTTTGTGGTTTTCCCCTTTTGTTTTGATTTTTCTTTCACAACTTGTCTAATATGAAAATATGTTTTAAATGGTTGTACATGTATAACTTTAGACTGCTTGTGGTCTTGAGGAAGAGGGGAGGGAAAAGAAGGGAGAAAAAAATTTGAAACTCAAAATCTTAAAAAAAAATGAATGTTGAAAATTATCCAATTGCATGTAATTGGAAAATAATAAAATAGCAAATAGAAAAAAATTAAAATGCAACAAAGTGAAAAGGAATTAAATTATAGTTGATTGATTGATTAAATCTATGTATAAGCACAATATTTTCATGATTGTTTAGTTTGCAACTCCTTGGGCCTTTTTGTATTTCTGATGTTTAGAAGAGTCAATATCTTGTCATGGACACTACCAACGTTCTGCAAAAACCTCAGTCGGAAAGCCTGATTCTTAGTAACTGAGTGGATACTTACCAGGCATAGGATCATAGAATTAAAGCTCGAAAGAACCTCAAAGTCAATCTAGTCTATGTTCTCATTTTTGTTGTTATTCATTCATTTTTCAGTCATATGTGACTCTTTGTGACTCTGTTTGTTTTTTGTTTTTTTGGCAAAGATACTCAAGTGGTTTGTCATTTTCTTCTCATTTTCTTCAGCTCAATTTACAGATGAGGAAACTGAGGCAAAAAGGGTAAGTTGACTTGCTCAGGGCCACACAGATCTTAAGTATCTGAGGGCAGATTTGAACTCAGGAAGATGAGTCTTCCTGAATTCAGGTCCAGCACTCTAGTCACTGTTCCATTAGTTATCCTATAAGTATTATACAAATATATGATAAAAAATCTAAATATGAATTATAATTATTACTACTGCTAATATTATTATTGAGGGCACAATTCAAATTTATCAAATTGTTTACAAAACAGTATATTTAGGGAATAACTTCTTTTTGATCTTTGGCCTGAAAAGTGGAAAATATGCTCACTTATCGAATTATTCTTTTAACAGGTATAATGTTGGTCAAAACAAACTCTAGGAGGTTACTTGTCTCTATGCTGAATTTCTTTTATATTGTATTCTTTAAAATATGCATGAAATTATAGTCTTGAACTTTCCTTTTTCATACACAAACTAATCATTATGAAACCCAATAATGATCCCCGAGGGAAAAACCGCATAGGAGGAAAAGGGGATGGGGCATGCATGAGTTGAGGGTGCTGAAACAAGAGTCATCTTTCATAGACTATATGGAGACAATTATCTGCTGGATTTGTGCACTGGACTTTATGGCTTGAGCCTTTAGGAGTTGATGCCATAGGGCACTAAGTGCATAATTGTGTACTGTAATATCCATTCCACAGGCTACATCTCTTTCCTGAGTCTAAAAATGCAAGCTTTATGTGTTTTATTTTATTGATATGATGACATGACTTAAACACAGCAAGGGGCAAAGCAAACCGTGCCAGTAAAATGAGAAAAAGTTCAGTGAGGTGCTGGGACTAAAAGTTTACTATAATCCTTTTGAGAGAAACTCTTTCACATCCCCCTCCCCACCTCTCCATTGGTTGTATGAACATACAGTAGTTAAATTTATTATTTTTTCCCAGAGGGCAATAAATGAGGGTGGGGGAGGGGAGAAGGGTTCCTTCAAAAGTTGACATTTAATTATTACTTCTCTCCCATGAGACACAAGACAGGCTCTTCAGCATTTTGTTTTCAGAGGGAGAAGGATTTTTGTGTTAAATTTCATATATTGACACATAATCTTGGCTCCAAGTCTTGGGAAAGTTTGTATTCTCTGTTTTCAGATGTCCGATTCTGTACCCTTTCCCCTATTCTGTTAGCATTGCAATAGAAGCTCCGAGAAGATCACGTATAACATTGCCAGATATGGTGCTGCCTTCTCAGCAGCCTACGGAGCTGAAAGCAGCTGAGAAATCAAAAAGGGAGAAAGGATCTTCATGAGCTGTCTGTAGTTAATTAGAAGGACCACACTTTTGTATCTTAGGTAGTTAAGGTTATTTGTTAGGGTGTGAGTAGAACCAGGCAAGCCTGATCATCATTCATGTTACATTTTTGTAAATAACCCTCTCTAATTGATAGATGTATGTGAGACAGCTTGCATTAAATTTGCTTTTTTATAGTTAACAAACAAGCACATTGGGGCTCTTGTTTTCTATACCCCTTTCAATAATTTTATTTCTGTAATGATGTAGTCTATTGTAGAGTATCATTTCTAAAAGTAATTTCATTTGTCAAATTTTTATCAAGGATGCTCACAATACCTGTATAAAGTTTTCTCATAATGATTTTATAGAGATATGGAAATAAATATGAGTCAATAAATACTGACATTTTTGTGGCCAATTGTTTGGGGGTAAAAAACCCATGATTCCCCCCCCCCCAATATTTTACCTCTTTCTTTTTCTCAGATACTTTGAGAACCATTCCATTAATCTCATAATTATGATCTCTCCAAAATTAGCTTCCTCTGGTCTTCCTATCTTCTCTCCCAATATTTTATTTATTTCACTGTAATTTTCTTCTTCCTCGTGTAACAATACAACTGGAACTGTGATGTTACCATAGAAACTCTGCAATCATTGATGGAAGGTTATAGACATACTCATAGATCTTTTTGTCATTTATTGTTGTTGCTGCTCATTGCCCTCCTAGTGTCATCCTTAAATTTAACTGGAATGATTTTAATTTCATGGGACCAGTTGATATACTTGATCTCCTGCTTAAAGCATGAATCCTATTATACCACCTAGACTCTGCTCAAGGAACTCCAGCACATAAAAGAGTTGTTTTGTCATTTATCTTTATACCTCAAAAAACTCATCATATTATCTTATTTCTGGTCTGTCTTCAATAAGCACTTCCTCAATTGAATTATTCATCATTTTCATTTCATTACTTATTTGAATTCATTATTCATTTAATAACAAATAAAGATTAAATCCTATCATGTCAGCAGGTAAACATTTATTTTATATGTCTATCATAGTAAGGTATTTATATAGTTTATTTTTTGTATAATTCCTTTTACAAATTGAGGCACTTTAATATGTTCTTTCAGTTGCTTGAGAGGTGATCATGGAAGAGTTTATTATTTTCATTTTGCAGAGAAAGAAATAGGAGCACAGGGAAAATGATTTGCTCATGGTTACATTATCCCTTGATGGAAGCATCGAGACTGGAACCCAGATCCTCTGAATTCTAGCCTAGTTCTTTTTCTATTAGATCATTCTGGATAAATTTGTGGGAACTAAAAATGTCATTGAGGATAGTTATAATAATTATAGTCATTAAAAAGTTCAGCAATATGGGATGAAAACAACAAAATGGGACTAAAGTTGGGAAAACCAGTACAGGTTAGGTAAAAATACTCTGAAACACAAATAGACCAGGTTGATGAGTAATGGTGAAGAAACCAAGGAGGGGTTGTGGGAAGCAAATTATGAATAGAGTTTCAATTCAAGGGAGTAGTAATAATCATGGTCCTATTTTAGGCATTTATACAAAGATATTGCATCAAGAAACAGAGGAGATTGATGGAGTCTCTTAACCAGGCAAGACTGAACCTGAAAATCTGGGCTCAGTTGAAGACACTTTGATCAGCAAAATGAATTGAGTCACAAGAAAATATCTAAATAGCAAAATGTGCAGAGTTTGAAGAAATAATTACTTAGGAAAGATGTGATGGTTATCTACCTTTTAACAATTATAAAGAGTCAAGGAAGTAAAATTAGTTGGCACCAAATGGCATTCCTAGGAGTATTGGGGTGGGAATAAGGATCTGGAAAGCATTCTTGTCATCAGGGAGTGTTTCCTGAGAGGGAGAAATAAAGGTTTGTTTTTATTTTTATTTCCAATCTTCCTGTGGAGGTGATAATCAAAGTTTCATTTTGAAGAATGTCTATTGGATTAAAAAACCTTGTCATAAGCGTTTTCATGTATAATGAATGAGGGTCTATTCCTCTGAACATATGCAATTTTGTTCCACAAGTTCAGATCCATGTCAAAGTTTAATGTGCCTACTTCAAGATACAGGCAATGTCAGGGTCTTTCCCTTCCCTTGAAAGCATATGCATGTATCCTCCAACTGTTTCCCGTTGGCATACTTTGTGGTGATGAAAAGTTCTTTAATTGTCTGCCAAGTCAGCCTAAAAATCGACCTCCATCTAGCTTAGCAGTGATTTGACCTGGCAGCTGACATACTGACCATACCCTGCAAGGAAGAGAGCCAACTGTCCTTAGGCTGTGCTGTGCCCTGTGGTAAACTTGGTGGGGATTCCTAAAGGGAGAAACTCCCAGGGCCAGGAGATATCCTTTGGCCATGTGTGTTAGAAAGCACTTCTGCAGCTTTTTAAGGTTTGTAAAGCTCATTGCAAATATTATCCCATTTGATCCTTATAATAATTCTGGGAGATAGGTATTATTATACTCATTTTATAAATATGAGAACTGAGGCTCACCCAGCTAGTAAATACCTGAGGGGAATTTGAACTCAGGTCTGACTCCAAATCCAGCTCTCTTTTCCACTGTGTTTCCCTGCTTGGATTCTTCAGTATCAAACTTGAGCCCACTCTCCACGGGGAAGAGAGGGTCTCCCAATTTGGGGGAGATATATTTGTAACTTTTATCCTTTTACCATACCTTCTTAGCAAATGTTCTGGTTGCTTTGTACCTGCTAATGATGAAAATTTCCAGATTAGGTCCAGATAGGGTCATAATGGGTACATGATTTACATATAAAGAGTGATACCATAAGCAAATCAAAAGTATGGAATAATTTATCTGTCACATTTATGGATAAGGGACCAAAAAAGATACAGAGAAAATTACAAAATAGAAAAGTTAATTTTGATTATATTAAAAGTCTTTGTACAAACAAAACTAAAACAACCAAAATTAGAAGTAAAGTAGAAAACTGGGAAAAGATTTTCTACATCAGGTACCCTTGATAAAGGTCTCATTTCTCAAGTATGTGGAGAACTGAGTCTAATTTATAAAAGTAGCAAGTCTTTTCCCAATTGAGGAATGGTAAAAGGATATAAATAGACAATTTTTAGACAAAGAAATCAAAGCTATGTATAGTCATATGAAAAAAATGCTCTAAATCACTACTGACTTGAGGTATCACCTCACACTTATTATATTGGCTAATATAACAAAAAGGGAAAATGTTGGATGTTGGAAAATTGGGACTCTAATGCATTGTTGGTGGAGTTGTGAAATGATCCAATCAATCTGGAGAGCAATTTGGAACTTTGTAGCCCAAAGGGCTATACAACTATACATATATCTTTGTTATAGCAATACTACTGCTAGGTCTATATCCCAAAGACATCCAAAAAAAGGGAAAGGGACCTATTTGCACAAACATATTTATAGCAGCTTTTTTTTTTTTGGGGTGGTGGTGGTGGTTAAGAATTAGTACTCAAAGGGATTCCCATAAATTAGGGAATGCCTAAACAAACTGTGGTATATGATTGTGATGGAATATTATTGTAGATAAGAAAATGACAAATTCAAATTTTCCCTTAATACTTATGTGACCTTGGCAAGTCCTCATAGAACCCTTTACCGGAAAACGAGAAGAATTGAGAGATACTAACCTCATACCTATTAGAGAGACTAATAGGACAGAAAAGGAAAATGGCAAATGTTAGAGGGAAAGTAAAAAAAAAAAAAGTTAAAAAAATAGATATTAATGCATTGTTGGGGGAGTTGTGAACTAATTTAACCAATCTTTAGAGCAATTTGGAACTGTGCCCAAAGGGCTGTGATACTGTGCATACTCTTTAACCTAACAGTGTTTGAATCCAAAAAGTATTTAAAAAAAAAAGGGAAAAGGACCCATATACATGGAAATATTTATAGCAGCTCTTTTCTGGTGGGAGGCAGTTGGAAATTGAGAGGATACCCACCAATTGGGGAATGGCTGAAGAAATTATACTATGTAATTGTGATGGAATACTATTGAGTTGTAAGAAATGATAAGAGAAAACGTGAAAAGAAACCTATCGTATATTTGATTCTCTCCTAGGTTTTTTTTTTTTTTTTTTTTTTGAGTAAGTAAACGAGGCCATTGTCTGTCTCATTTCTTACCTAGCCCTAGTCTCTTGTTGAGCAGTGCCTCAGTCAAATTGAGACTTACTAAAGACCTTCACTTAAAAAGGCATCCAGGGTCATCTCTAGCCGTCCTGATCTATATCTGGCCACTGGGTCCACATAACTCCTGGATTAGAAAGCGAGGCTGGTGACTTTGTACAGCCCTCCCTCACTTCAATCACTTGCATGTTATGGCATCACGTCCTGTTTGAGAATGAAAGATAAATAATAACAGCAGCAGCAGCAGACAGAAGATGGGAAGAGGGTTGTCAGCAGTCAGCAATGCAAATTTTGCCCAGAATTTTTTATTTCGGGCTCTCCAGGTCTGAATCAGGATTCACTGCAGTGGTCACTTCAGCCACTGATGTCCAAGCTTCTGTACTCATGTTACTTGCCTGAGGTAGCCCCTGCTTTCTCATTCTTCCTACTTACTTGGCTTCCTGATTCTTCTAGTGCTTTATCCAAGGCAGAGGAATGAGACTGGCATGGGAGGAACAAGCTTGGGAGGCTGAAACTTCCCATTCAGGGAATGAATTTCCTCCTTCTAATTCTCTAGAATCATATTCCAGGTTGATATACCTAGGGTTGATTAGATCTCTTTGAAATATTTTTATAAGGGTGGGGCTCCATTGTTCATTCCAGCATTAGATACTTAGTAAGAAGGAGGTGTCAAATCTATTGGTTCTGGTCACGTCTCTCCCTGAGTTCTCTGGAAAAAAAAAAAATGATTTATAGCTTGCCTAAGTAAAAATCCTATTTCCCCTGCTACCACTCCCACTCTCTTATCCCTAGTCACTACTAGGTCTTTCTGTCTTCCCAAGTTCCAATCCCATAACCCTCCTTTTCCATTGTGTTCTCTGGAACCTTTACCATCTGTTAACAAATTGGCCTTCATATTGTTAATCAATGAACATGTATTCATCCAAGCATCTACTTTATTCTAGGCTCTGTTTGAAGTACTGAGGAAACTAGTGCAATGAATAAAATAATTCCAATGTTAGACCTCTTCTCTTGTAATAACAGAACCCAGCCTGGCCCCAGAAGTGTCTTTCTGTATACACTTTCCAGCCCTGAGTTTATCTTTTCTCATTCCTCACTACCCTTCTCCCCCTACCACAGATATTGGACCAGAAGGAGGCCTATTCTTGGCTCCTTCAAACTATTTCCTGTGCCTTCCCCATATTATCACTGAACAATCTTTCCTTCTCTGAGCTTTACCTTCTAGTAAGGCTTTCTTCTACTTTACCAGACACATTACTTTCTTTAGATCCTGGCAGCAATAACTTTACCACTCTCCAAATCATTCTTCCTCTTTTCTCAAGGAGAAAGTGTTTCTTACTTCCACTTCCAGACCCATTTAGCAACTTCTCCCTCTCGGAAATTCTCTCTCTCCAGATATATCAAATTATTCAGATTCCTGGTAATGAGGACATTCTCCTTCCTGCCTCACAGTCTCCCCCACATCAATCTTTTCCCTTATTCTTGGGGATTTCCTACATGCTGTTGTTACCTTGAATGCCCTGGTTTCTTATTTTATCAGTCCCTTCAACTCCCATGATGTGCCTTACCTCCCTTTCAGCTACATAGAACATTTCTTATGACCTTGATCTTCGTTCTACTTCTAAGAACTGAGAACTCTGAAATTCCTCTACCTAACCATAATCTCCTATCATTCACTGTAAACTGAGGGGAATTAGAGCAATCAGTGCATGAAAAAAGCAAAGTATTTGCCTAGCTTCCCTGCAATAGCAAAATGTATTTTAAAATTGTCACTATTTACCTTGAAGTTTAACAGAGAGTTGATTCATTTCTATAAGACCTAGTTCCATTGAGTAAGTAGTTATCTCCCCTTTGTTAGGGATATACCACATCAAGGAGTCTGTAGCCTTTCAGAAGTGGCATGCCAGACACTCTAATTTAATGTTTGATGTGCAAGGAATACACTTTAACATTTAGTTGTACAGGGGTTGTTTTTTTTTTAAAGGTTTATGTGCTGTTTTTAAGATACTGATTTTATTTTCAATGTAAGAGACTCTTGTGGCATATCCAATAACTTAGAGCTGCCTTTTCTCATAATTATAATTCCTTTGTAGATTCAAACTTTTCCTCTCAATAAGAGCCTCGTTAATTTGTTGAATGTTTACATTTACTAGTTGTCCACTTCATGGAATACTGATGTGTGGTATTCTCTTTCCTCAGACTTTGCAAATGATTTTTCATTTATATATTTAAAAGAGAGAGAGAGAGAGAGCTGAAAACACACTCAATAAACATTTATTAAGCCCCTACTCTGTACCAGACACTCTGACAAAAAAAGACAAAAAATAATTCTTGCTCTCAAAGAGCTCACATTCTAGCAGGGAGACAACATGCAAACAACTATGTATAATAGGAGGTGAATTAGAGAGGATCTCAGCGTGAAGGCAGTGAAATTTAGGGCAACAGGGAAAGGCTTCTTGCAGAAGGTAGGACTTT
This sequence comes from Sarcophilus harrisii, assembly GCF_902635505.1. Taxonomy (NCBI): domain Eukaryota; kingdom Metazoa; phylum Chordata; class Mammalia; order Dasyuromorphia; family Dasyuridae; genus Sarcophilus; species Sarcophilus harrisii. Next base: position 191,596,551 of record NC_045426.1, read on the forward strand.
AGCTGAGAGCTGAAGGAATCCAGAGAAGCCAGGAGTCAGGGATGCAGCAGGGGAAACTCCCGGAAATAGGATAGCCAGTGAAAATGCCCAGAATGGAAATATAGAGTGTAATACATAAGGACCATCATTTCTAGAAATGTCCAAAAGTTAATGATGGCTGAAGTAGAAACATTTTTTAACTTAAAAATAGAGTGATGGCATGCAACTTGACTAAGGCCCAAGGATCTAGGATGGCAACTTGTAAAACTCAATATCCTTAGGTTACTATTAGCAGATCTTCTTTATAAGTACTGCCATTAACAAAATATAAAGGTGCATCAACTAATATTTTTTAATTCTTTTCCTCCTTATTGAGGAAGCAAGCAATGTGATTTAGATTATTTGTGTGCAGTCAAGTAAAATATTTCCCTATTAGTTATCATGTAAAAGAAAACAAACAAAAAAAAATGCTTTAATTTGCATTCAGGCTCCATCAGTTCTTTCTCTGGAATGGATAACATTTTTTATAAGTTCATTGATGGTTGATTGTTGAACATTATTGCTGTTACTATGTACCATGTTCTGGTTTTACTCACTTCACTTGCATCAGTTCATATGTCTTCTGTTTTTTCTGAAACCATCTTCATCATTTTTCATAGTAAATAGTATTCCATCACAATCATATTCCATAACTTGTTCAGCCATTCCCCAGTTGGTGAACATCCCCTTGGTTTCCTTTTTCTTTGATCTTTTGGGCATATAGACCTAGGAGAGGTACTTCTGGTTCAAAGGGCTTGCACAGTTTCCTTTAAGTGGAGCTTCCAATTGCTCTCCAGAATGTGTGCACCAGTTCATAGCTTCACCAACAGTGCTTTGGTGTCCCTATTTTTCTACATCCCTTCTAGCGTTTGTCATTTTCCTTTTCTGGCAAGTTAATTTAGCCAATCTGATAGCTATGAAATGGTATCTCAGGATTGTTTTAATTTGGACTGAAACCAGACAGAAATAAAGGAATGAGGTTAGGATCAATTTTTGTACCTTCTAGCAGGTTGGTAAGGTGATAATCTCAAACCCAGGTTTGAAACTTTCAAACCTGAAAGGATTAACTCCCCTAGGGTGGATAATAACTTCCCCTGGTGGGGAGGAGGAGAGAAAGCAGTAGAACTAAGGCAATGGCAAAATAAACAGTCAGCGGGAAGATTTTAGCAGCTCTAAAGTAACCAAGGCATGAGTTACCTACAATGCATCTCAGCCAAAGCTGTTCTTTATGCATGTAGGCACCTCTCTGCATGTCTACTCTCCCTTTTGATGCTGGGCACATCTGTGAAGTATGTGACAAGATCATTAGTTGAGAGGGGAAGGGCTGGATGCCTACTCGAGGTTTGAGGAAGAATGAGAAAGTTTGGAGATGGCACAGTGGAGAGAGCTGGAATACTACATCATTTAGGAAGGATGAGAATAGTTGCCTTGCTGCAGTGAGGACCCAGTTGAAATTACAGAACATAATTATGAAGTGGACCCAATCTTTATGGTTGTGTGACTTCCTCTAGTTTTATTCAGCACCATATGCATAGGAGTTAGGTAGGTGGCAGGGACAATATGCTATTGGAATTTGATAAGGCATGATTTGTTGTGGCACAAAAAAGTAAGGAATCCAAATTATGGGGTAGTGTGGAGTTAAATTCATTGTCTAGATACAGGGATACTCAAACTATGGCCCGCGGGCCAGATGCAGCAGTTGAGGACTTTTATCCCCCTCACCCAGGGCTATGAAGTTTCTTTATTTAAAGGCCCACAAAACAAAGTTTTTAGTCCCACCCTCCAACAGTCTGAGGGACAGTGAACTGGCCCCCTATTTAAAAAGTTTGAGGACCCCTGGGAAGATCAAGAGGGAATGAAGACCTGAGAAAGAATTAATTTAGAGTTATTGGAGGTAAGAGGAAAAAACAAACATAGAATTTACATTTCTCAAAAACTTAATGAGCTGCCTCAGAATTGCAGGTTTTCCTTCCTCACTGGAAGTTAAAGCTGGATGACCACTCAGTGGGAATGCCTGAGTAGGCATCCTGGTTTAGGCATTGGTTAGCTGATCTCTGAGGTCCCTTTCTACTTAGATTCTGTGATTTTTTTTTAAAAAGAAAAAATAGCTCAATTACATTTCAATTTAGCTTTCTTCTCACCTTGTTAATTGACCTTTTTTCTCAAAGAGGAACATGACATCAGGAAAGGGATTAGCGTGACAGACAAGTGAGTTGGATTTCAGTGAGGGAGGACCATGCAAGGTCACCTGGCTCACTTTCCCCTCCAGAACTATCTGGATCCAGTGGCCAGATGTAGATGACTGGAGATAGCCTTGGATGCAATGCAACCTTGGCCTTTTTGAGCTCAGGTTTTCAACAGGTCTCAGTTTGACTAAGGCCCCCCCCCCCCCCATTTAGTGATTAAGACTAGGTAGCAATTGGGCAAAAAAAAAATCTCTTTAATTTAGCCAAAAACAAACAAACAAACCAACAAACCAAAATAAATAAATATATAAAGCGTGGGAGGAATAGACCTTTAGGGTTTCTGGCCAAAACAGAAATGAGTGCTATTTACAATCACTCTGAGTCAGTCAGGACCTAAAGAATGACTAACTGGGGCTTGGCCTGGTAACTATTGATGGCCAATCTATGAGAGTCAGAGTGGTTTTAGTTTAAAGCATGGTCCTTAAGAAAGAAATTTTGCCTGTAAACCCCAAGATATCTTAGGAGAGCTCAATGATCCAAAAAGATTTTAAGAGCATCTGTAGGTGAGGATATGATACTCTATGTGGACAGAGGGGGAAAGAGAAGAAAGGAAAGGAAGGAGAGAGAGGGAGAAAGAGAGGTAGAAAAAGAAGGAAGACAGAAAGGGAGGGAGGGAGGAAGGAGGCAAGAGTGAGAAGAAAGAGAGTGAGGAAAGATGGGAGGGAGGGGAAGGGAGTGAGGGAGGAGGCAGGGAAGAGGAAAGAGAGAAAGGGATAGGAGAGTGGGGAGGGAGAAAGAAGGGAGAAGAGAAGGACGGGAGGGAGGAGGCAGAGAGAAGGGAGGGAGAGAGTGGGAAAGGAGAAAGGAGGGAGGAGAAGGGGGCAGGGAGGGAGATGTTTCCTAATACTGGTTTCAGTTGGGTCCCCAGAGGAGCAGCTCTACTCACAGAAGTTGTTGTTTGCCCTCCATTCTCAAAGGAGACCTTGACATCAGGGAGGTGATGCCATGGCCTGCAGATAATGTAAGTGGTATCCTGCCATTTTCTTTGGACATTTTTTTTGTCATCAGCTATGGGGATGGGGTTTCTCTATCTTGCCTATATTGGAAGTGCAGCAGCCATTCATTAATCTTTAAAATCTTATTAAGAGGTTATTTGTTGCTCCCCCCCAAAATTGTCATGGAAGCTTTAACCTGCTCAGTTTTTCCAACCTGGGCTTTTTTTTTTCTTTTTTTCCCCCCTAATCCTTCCCTTGGTATCTAGTGTTCCTATGCTCCCAAGGTTCTTCCACATTTGTTCTAGATTCAATGAAGACATTCAATTAGATTTAGCCCTGTTGCAACTCAGGACGCTGAAACTCAAGTGCTCCAGCAGCCTCATCCTTCTTCTTCAGCAGGGATTAAATGTATGTAGGTACCCCGCCTGGATGACCTCTCATTTCCTGAATAGAGATTCTTATTCAGACATGGGTTAGAAAGGGGAATGATCGTGCGAGGATTGGATGAGGGTTTAGTTTTCACAGTTATGAAACTTAAAAATGAAATTGAAACCTAAGAAATGGAGGCTAACTGTGGAGCAAGGAAACAAAGCTAATGGGGGGAAAATGGAATGTTTTCAGAGGAAGAGACTGTTTGTGTGTGGGAAGGAATGATGCAGTTAGAGGCGGAGACTCACTGTGGAGGAGTGAGTCTAGATAAGCTGGAACCTTTGCAGCTCTCAGCTAATAGGGAATTAGGGGAAGGAATGAACTAAGTCCAAATAAGTTAATGCCAAGGGAAGATGTAATGATGTAATGGGGTGGAGATTCATACTCACATGAGGAGATTAGCCACTCTGGATAGGTTGTGACCTCTGTGTTTCTCAGTCAACATGGAATCAGACAAGGGATTTTGGTTTTGTGTCTATTGATTTCAAAGGTTTTTATTTTATAGAATACCCACATCTTCAGTTGTGTATAGAATTTTAACTTCACCCCTCCTCAAGTCCAGTGGAGTTATTTCTCACAATTGTTATCCTAAATTAAATCAACCAATATTTATTGAACACCTACTATGTGCAAGGCTCTATGTTGCATACTAAATGACAGTGTCAAATAGTAGAAGGTACACTGAACTTGGAGTCAAGATTCCTGAGTTCAAATCCCACCTTTGATTCTTAATAATTGTATGCCAAGTCATAACCTTTCACAATTCTCAAATTCTTCCATAAAATAGGAAAAATCATTGTATTCCCTAACACACGGGACTTTTGTGGAAAAAAAAAATACTTACAAGACTATGTAAATATGTGGCATTATTATTGTTGTTGTGCTCTTCTTTTATAAGGTTCAGCAAGAAATGGTTCAGGGATAAACAGTTATTCTATTATTCTTTTTAAATTAATGCCATATAGATATTATATAGATAGTTAAAATAGTAAGCATTAGGAAGTAAGTTAATCTCCCGCAGACTCATGGAAAGTGTGCTATATGCATAGCTAGATAGCCAAGAGGACAACTGTATTGATATTTCTTATGATGATATATTTATTATTATCATATATGATTTTGATTTTCTGTTAGGTCTCTATTTGAATCCTTTTTTTTCCATATAGCTTGCTGATTATGATGATGATGATGAAAGCCAACATTTATAGAGCTTACTATGTGCTAGGCTGAGTACTTTTTAATTATTATCTCATTTCATCCTCACAACTACCCTGGGAAATAGGTGCTTTTATTACCCTCATTTTATAGATGAGGAAATTAAGGCATATAGCTATTAAGTGGCCTTCCTAGAGTTATACAGCTACTAAGTGTCTGAGGCCAAATTTGAACTTGGGTCTTTTTGAGTCCAGGTCCAGTGCTCTATCCACTGGTGTAGTGACATGCATTTTAAAAATTGTTTTTATGGATTAATTACATCCACACTGCTATGGGCAATTATTGGAGCTGAGATAAAAGTACAGTTTACTGGTTTGGTTCTTTAGGATATTTTGAGATCTGTGTTTGTACTGTGCTTATATGTTGCTCATTATCTCACAAAAAATAGTAACCTATTGTTTAATTCCTGCCACCAGGACATCATGATTTCATAGATTTCTTTTTGATAGATACTACATTTTTATTCCCTGTGTCTGTAGTACAGTTGGTACATTTCTTTGCATGATATAAGTTGGTAACTGAATTCATTTTCCTTACCAAAAACCCTTCCATAATTTTTTGTTATAATAACCTGATTTTAGATTGCCATCACACAGCTTCTCACAATTTCCACAATCAAATCTTCCCCTCTCATCCATTTGTTCAACAAATCCAGGGGTTAATACAAAGGCTTATCAGTCTTTATTGTTGCTAGGTTATGTGATTTATCCTTGTTTCCAAGTATTTCTATATTAAAAATAAAATCTCTTACATACTATAAGATTGTAAGTCTTCCTCTTCTTTTTGGTGAGGAATTATTCATTTTAAAATTGTGTTTTGTTATTATCATATGGGTTTTTGTTTAGATATTTTCTAAATCTATTATGGTTCATTTTACAATTCTAGAAATCTAAATTAAGATGTAAACTATCTTTACAGATATAATTATAAAGTAGTTCTTAAAACATAAAGACCAATTTAAACAACTGGAAGTATTCAGTGCTCATGATTGGGCTGTATCAATATAATAAAAATGACAAAACCAGCAAAATTAATTTATAGATTTCATGTTGTACTTGTTATTTGTCTTTCATTTTCGAAAAGAACCAATGACATCATAGGATGATATCTTGACTTGCTCGTGAATTGGATTTAAGTGAGGCAGAATTGCACAAAGTTGTCAGCCTCATCATCTCTTTTAGAGTTATCACAGTTTCAAAGTTATCAAAGTAAAAGTTATGCCACGATGCCTGGCAATGACCAGGAGGCAGAGGAACAAAAATGGCCTAATAAATAAAGGCAAAAAATGAAAAAGTAGCATGAATAAAGGGAGCAGAGTACTATTGGACTTCAAACTTTATTATAAAGTAATAATCATTAAAATTGCTTGATATTGTTCAATAGAAAAGTAAATAATGAGACACTAAAAAAGGAATAATAAGGAATAATAAAATTTGATAACTTTATATTTGATTAACTCTAAAACATAGATTACTTAAGAATTCCCTATTTGACAAGAATTGCTAAAAAAACTTCAAAGCAGTCTGGTAGAAATTAGGATTATAATAGCATCTAATAATCTAATATATCATAATAAATTTGATATGGATATGTGACCAGCATATTAAATGTCATACACAAAAAATGTATAAGATAATCAAGTTTACACACCTTTCACAATTATATCTAAGGACTGAATTCTTAAATAAAGAAGGGGTAGAAGTGATTACAAAAGGTAAAATAGAGAGTTAGTTGCATGAAATTGTAAAACTTTTTCATAAACAAAATTAACATTACTAGGATGAGAAGGGAAGTGGTTGCTTAGAGAAAAATCCTTGTATCAGATATATCTAATAAAAGTCAGATATTCAAGATATATAAGCAACAAACAGAAACATGAACAGAAACATGCCATAGAAAAATAGTCTAAGGGCATGAATTTCAAAATAATTGCAAACTATTAACAACCTGATGAAATAATGCTCCAGATCACCAAGAATAGGAGGAATGTAAACCAAAGCAACCCTGAAGTTTTACCTCATACTAAGAAAATTGTACGAGCTGATAAATGATGGTTAAAATTAATTTTGGAGTGGTTGTAGAAAGATGGGCTCACTAATACATTGTTTTTGGAGCTGTGAATTGGTACATTTGTACCAATGGAAAGCTTGGAACTGGAGAAGTTTGAAATTTGCAAAGAAAAGGATTAAAATGTGTATGTCCTTTAAACCAGAGATTCTATCAGTAGGATATACTAAAATATGGGAGCAGTGATTAAAATTAAGGCCCATTGTATCTCAAAACATTGATAGCAGCCCTTCAAGAATGTGGAAAGGCTTCTCTAGGTCAGGTGTTGTCCAAAAGGAAAGAGGAATTAAATTCCTGGGAATTCTGGGAAAAGACATCAAGCAGGAATGTGGACTACTAAAAATTAGACTGTTAAAAAGAAAGACTATCCCACCTGAATTTATATATAGGATTATACATATGGGATAACATACAGGAGGATGCAGTAAACCTCAAAGGATGTTTTCTATCCTACTATGTTGGAATTTTGGCCTTCTTAGCTCGAGTTCTAGGCAACGAAGGCAGCCTTATTATTTCCATTTTGCAGATGAGATTCAGAACATTACCAAAGTCACACAACTAGTTAGAGTTAAGATGAAATCTCAGGCCTTCTAACCCCAAGTCCAATGCTCTTTACAATAGAATATGCTGCTTATTCATAGCTTTTTATGTCATACTTATGAATAAAAGTATTTGCCAAGAAAATTACTAGTGGTTTTTTTTTGAAGGAACTATGTTGCTCAAGAGGGAAATAGAGTAGTTTTCAATAATTTGCATTTAAAATAAAGAATGTGCTCATTAGAAGCAAATTATAAGATATTGAGTTTATATAAAAAATGTTTGCCTTGCACAGACTCAGATAGCCTTACTGGAGGCATTCTACATTCTGCTTTTTCTAGCCACATGGGTTAGGGTATCCTCTTTTGATTGGTGGCCCAATTAATAGAATAGATCTCTTTAAAACTGGCCCATGAATGCAACCAGAGGGTAAGGATACCTTCCTCTCCTCTCTTTTATTCTGGTTCCAAGAAATTGGCCTGGGGTTGTTAGTCTTGTTCAGTTTCATTTGTGCTTGGTTTTAGGTACCAATGGTAGTCCCTAACAGATTTGAGAATTCAAGTCATGGTAACCTTGGAGCCAGGTAGATGAGACATTGCAACTAGGCAGCCCCACAGGGAAACCTGGAGAAGCCAGAGTGCCTAGGATTTAAAGCAGAAAGGGATTTTGGACTTGAACCTTGGAACTGTACTCTATAGGAACTGAGCTAAGCTATGAACGAAATCCTTTTCCTCATGTGTTAGGGGAGTAAATTTGTATATATTTATTATACCATTTTAAACAAATATTAATTTGTAAACGCTAATCTGGTTGTTAAAGGGTTAAATGGAACTGGGGAGTAGGGATTACACCTCTATATTTGAGGGAACATCATCAGTGGGAGCTCCTCCCCTTCCCCGGCAGAGAGTAGAGAAAATTAGAGAGGATAAAATAGCACAAAGTACAGCTAGTTGGAAACTAGAAACCAACAGGGAATAGAGAGGTAGAAACCAAGACTCTATGTATTTATGTGACCACTATGCTAGTCAAGGTCCTCTCACCACTGACTCAGACCACTGCAATAGCCTCCTTGTCTTTAATATATCTTCCACAAAGATGCCTAAGTAATTTTTTAAAGCATGAGTGTGAGAATTTCAAAACTCCAATGATCCCCAGTTTTTGTTAGGATAAAATACAAAATTCGGGTAATTAATTTTTCCATTATTTCTTTATTTTTATATTCCTTTTCTTTTTTAAATTTTGAGTTCAAAATGATTTCCCTCCCACATCTGCCCTTCTCCCACCAAAATGGTAAGCAATATTCTATCAATTATACATGTGAAATCATATAAACATTTCCATATTAGCCATTTTGAAAAAAGGAAAAAAAACAAAATGAAAAAATTATACTTCAATTTGCACTCAGAGTTCATTAGTTTCCTCTTTGGAAATGGATAGCATTTTTTCATCTCATGTGAATTTTTATTTTGGTATCTCAGGAAGTAATCAGTGGATCCTTTCAATTTCTAATTTACCCTTTGAATCTAAGATATTGGAATAATTTTCCATGATAATTTCTTGAAAGATGAAATCTAGGCTCCTTTTTTTTTACTCAAGGCTTTCAAATACTCCAATAATTTTAAAATTATTAATCTTCTATTTTTCCAGGTCAATTATTTTTTTATAAAAAACTTTACATTTTCTTTTTTTTCTTCTTTTTACTTTGTTTCATTATTTCTCAATATCTTGTAGAGTCATGAGCTTTCAGCTGTCTAATTCTAATTTTTAAGGATTTATTTTCTTCAGTAAGATTTTCAGTACCTACTTTTTCCATTTGGCCAATTCTGTTTTTTAAGGAGTTTTCTTCAGTGAATTTTTGTGTCTATTTTGGTATTAGACCAATTTTGTTTTCTAAGGTGTTCTTTTCATTTTTTAATTTTTTTTTTACTAAACTGTGAAATCTATTTTCATATTTTTCTTGTACCACTCTCCTCACCCCCCTCCAATTTTTCCTGTACCAGTCATCTCTTTATTTAATGCTTCCAGAAATCCTTTGGAATTTTCATCTAACAGCATTTTTCCTTTGAGGCTTTGGCTATAGCTGTTTTTAAAATTGTCATCTTCTGAATTTTTCCCCACCACTATAATAGCTTTTTTTTTCTGGTCAATTTCTTGAGTGCTTTAGTTCTTTCTATAGTTATGAGTAGCATTTTTCTTCATGAGTCCTTTGTATTTACTTGTTCTGGATTATTGTGTTGCTAAAAAGAGTTGAGCCAGTCAGTTGATCATCACACAATGTTGCTGGTGTTTTCTTGGGTTGGTTCCCTTTTATGGCCTTTTTTCATTTTGAGCTTGAAATACAGTTGGGCTCTGCTCACTTCGGAGTGGGGAAGCACTGATCCAAGCTTCATGCTTTTTCATGCTGTTGTTTTCAGAAATGGTTCTGGAGGGTTCTGCAAGTTTTGTGATCTGGGGAGAGGTGTGGTCACTGTTCCCCTGGCACACACTCTAGTCTTTCCCCAGGAATGGCCCGTGGCACCCGCAATCATGGGCACTAGTATTCCTCTTGGCCTAGGAACTGTGACCAAGGCCCCTGCTCCCTTGAGTCATACCACAAGACTTCCTCTCCTTCCTGGAACTGCATCTCAGAGCTGTGCCTGAACAACAAAGTTGTCAATCAGTGTCAACAGTACCCAGTGCCCGATTGTCATCCCCAGCCCTTACCCCTAATCTCTTTCTGATCAGTTATTCAATCCCCTCACCACCTCTGGACTACAAGCCCCTGAAGCTGCTTTTGTTGTTATTGCAGCTGTTAGGGTTGCAATGGCACTCTGGACAAACTTCCACTCTGACCTCTCCTGCAGAATTCCTAAGTTTTCTTAGGCTGGAAAAATGGCTTACCCTGACTTTTTATTAGCTGTGCCATTCCAAAATTTGATTTGAGATATTATTTTAAAATTCTTTGAAAGGGAATGTTAGGAAGAGTTCAGCTGGATTGTTGCCTTTAATCTGCCATTTTAACTCCACCCACTTCTCTGGCATATAAAGCCCTTCAGAATCTGAAACCAACCTTTCCAACCTTTATTCTATATTTATTTATCCATTCATGTCCTAATTCTTTCCTTCCAGTTTTATTGTTTTTAACAATTTTTTTACAGGAAGGAGGGGAAAAGGAAGGGCAGAAAGAGGGAGGTAAAGAGAGAAGGAGGGGGGTAAAGAGCAGGGATGGGGAACTTTTTATTTTTTTATTTTTTTGCCAAGGGCCATTTGGCTATTTATAGCATCATTTGCAGGTCATACAAAATTATCAACTTACAGAATTCAAACAGTGGAAGATTGTTGTAGCTAGCTTTCAATTAATCATCATTAATCAATTCAATTAATCATTAATCAATTCAATTAATCATCTATTAATCAATTTCTTTGACAGAGCCAGACTAAATAATTTCACAGACTTTATATGGCCTGCAGGCTGGACATTCACACCCCTGCCTTAGAGAATGTAAGTTTCTTGAGAGTGGGGACTATTTCTTTCTTTTTTTCTTTTCTTTTCTTTTCTTTCTTTTTTTTTTTTTTTTTTTGCAATCCCCCATTTCTAGCATAGTAGTTTACAAGTAGGAAATATTTAATAAATGCTTGTTGATTGATTGACATTCTTTGGAAAGGAAGATTAAAAGAGAGAGGCCTATTAAGTAGACGTTAGAAAAGAATTCTAAATTGTTAGGGGATTAGACAAAAAAAGAATTTTTGCCTAAAAATGGCACATAGACCCATGTTAGAATGTTCCTGTACTGTTCTATCCATTGTATATATTTTTAATGTTATCTTTGAAAAATGCAAGCAATGTTATATTAAAGGGAGAATTTAAAAAATACATGTGATTTCCTCTTCCAGGTATGCCTCTCCCTATATCTTTCTCTCTAAAATTGACCTCTTTTTCAAGACTATCTTAAGTTCTGTCTCCCTGAAAAATCCTGTGAAAATGAGGTTTTTGGGTTAGATCTGATTTATAATAGGGAGATACTAGTTTCTTGAGCAAGGAAATGGCACAATTATTTTGACAGCATTCAAGATTGATCAAAAGGGGAAGGAGAGTAGTCAAAGAGCTCAATATAGAAATTTATAATAAATATTTACTAATCCCCAAACATAGTCTAAAACATTATTAATTATATTCATTGCTAATAATTGCATATATTTTATTAATTTTATTTTATAATTCAATTATATGAAATGTATTTATATAATATAATTTATCATTAATTAAAATCTTAATAACAAATTCTTCATGTTCTCTTATTTTCCAGTAATTTGACTTTTTCCAGATGAATGTTTTGATTAATTAAGTGAACCAAGGCTGTATTTTATCAATTCAATTTAACAATTTTTTAAGCATCTACATAAACAACACTGCTAATCATTAAAAGAAGAACAAAGTTTAGATAAAACATGGTCTGTGACTTCATGGAATTTAGAGTCTAGTAGAATAATTTCTGAGCTTGGCATGGATGTGATTGGAGCACACAGATGTGCTTGGCTCACTTTTTCTACCTTTCCATTTTCCCCTTTCCCCAACTCCGTCCCTATCCAACTCCCCATCCTACATTTGGCCATACTTATTACTCCATCACCAAGGAGATTAAAATATAAGAGATGAATGCCCTTGGTATAGGGATCAATCCCCCAGCCTTCTCTTCTTTCACATACCTTCTCCTGAGAAGTTCTAAACTGACCTGAGAGGTGTCTCTGAAGAGACCTGACTGACCCACCAACTTAATCTGAGTTAAGCTGAGAGGCTGAAGCAGGAGAGGCTGCCATAGTGGGGCACAGTAACTGTTAACCATGTCAGGACGGACCCTTTGCCACTAAAATCTGGGCTTCAGAGAGAAGCTAGTCATTCTTTATTCTTTCATTTCTGATTTCTTCTTCCTCCCTAGAGGGCAGTTACCTACTTCTGAGGCCTGATGTCTGAGTCTCTTGGATTGTGAGAGGTTTGTCATTGTTTCTCAAAAGTGTTTTTTTTAATCATTGTTATTTAAAAGTTTTCTTTGCATGAACCATTAAGCTGTTAACCAAAAGTTTTGCTAAACTTCTGTTCTTGTTGAAATGAAACATTGAGGAAAGCCCTTGGGAATACGTTGGAGAAGAGAAAGATTAAAACTGACATTTTTAAGCTACACTGTGATTTCTGCATAGGGGCTTAGAGGTAATAGAGAGTTAGTGATTTGTTTTTTATAACCTTCTGAGGCAAAGAGAACACATTTACTGGGGTTTTTCTAAGCAAATGAGTCAGCAGCTGTGTTGGAATGTTTCCTGGCTGGGGTAGCATTGAAACAAGCATCAAACACTACCAGATCTAGTTTTGAGAGGGAAATGATTCTTCTTAAAGGAAAGATTCAAGGGAGAGGATTGGGACAGAATAAGCTGAGGGCACCTTTCCCTACCTCCCCTCCCAAGGCGGGGAGTGGTTATTATTGAGTTCTGGCTAACTTTTCAACCTCATCTGGGGTTTCTTAGCAATTTCCTTTTCCAGCTCATTTTACAGATGAGGAAACTGAGGCAAACAGGATTAAGGAGGTTGCCGAAGGTCACCCAGCTATAAGAGTTTGCGGCTTGATTTGAACTCGGGAAGTTAAGACTTCCCAGCTCCAAGCCTGGCACTCAATCCACTACCCCACCTAGATGCCCATTAAAAAAAGTAGGGTGGAGTAAATGATCTGTGCCTGCTTACCAGTTTATCACCGTGACATGTGATCTGATGTTCACATGAAAACCACTACTGCCCTCTGGGGAGGTCCTTTATGCTGCTGCTTCTGTAGAGTTTTTCATCTGATGTGACTCTTCGTTACCCTTTGGGCAATCCTCAACTTCCCTCCTTTAGAGATGACATTCCATGATCTGAAGGCATACAGTATCACTGAATGAATACAAGCATGAAAAAGATGAGTCTTTGTTTCAAGGAGAAATTTGAGGCTATTAAAAGAATTACACAGTTTCCCAAATTTAAGTCTGTTTATGAACATGGATGATTATATTGGCGGTGATAAGAAGGATGGACTGGAGGAAGGGATGATGGCAGAAGTTCCTACAGAGGATTTCCTATCCTTTTCCTTCAGTCTCAGTGTATTTGGGAGTGTTCAGGAAGTCATGTTGGGGCTGGTATAGGACGTGTGAGCACTGTAGCATACAAAAAAAGTCCATGGTAGTGGTGAGAGTGTATTCTGTGAGTTCTTCTCAGGAGAGTGAGCATGTGAGGGCAAGTGGGTGCAAGCCTGGAGCTTGGGAACCTTAGCATGGAGATTGAAACTTGGCAGGAAAATCGAAAGCCATGACTTGTGGTGCTTATTGGGAGTGCTCTAACAGAGACAGAATGAGAGCGGAGAAGACTGAATGATGAGGTTGCACCTGTGATTCACAGAGTCTGTGCTGGGGCAGCTAGGGACGCAGTGGATTGGGCCCCAGCTGGAAGACCCGAGTTCAAATGCCTCCCCAGACACTTGACACTGTGTGACTCTGGGCAAGTCAACTAGGATTACCTTGTCCACCTCCCCCCCCCAAAAAAAAAAAAAGATTGAGAGCCTATAGTGATATGGAGTGAGCAGGGAACTGGATGTCCTAATACTTGGAGTGAGATGAAAAGGGAAATTTGTTAGGAATATGGTGTCTACCTGGCTAATGAAGTGGAGATGCAGAAAAGAGTTTGGATATAATATATATTAAAGATAGAAGGATAAGAGTTGGTAATTCAATGAGAGATGAGGGAGAGGGAAGAATCTAAGATAGTAGTAACTACATAAGAGATTATTAGCTTTTTTAGCACAACAATGTTTTCTCTGGTGTTTAGAACTTTTTTTTTTTTTTTTTAAGGAGAGGGACATGGGAAGAATAGCTCCTTTATTACTTGCCTAAATAACTGTTTGTGAGAGGTTTTAACTTTTAGGGATAGAGATGAAAAATTTTCAGAATTGCTTTTTCTTGAAAAGCAATAGCAACAATAAGAGTACCAGCTTTGTGCAATATTTTATAATTTACAAAATGCTTGAAGCATAAAATAGCCTTATGAACTTTAACCATTTTTTTCCCAGTGGAAATTGGTTTGAAATGCAAGCTATGTACTTAGGATGCAGGTTGGAGTTTCCAGCATTCCATCCTAGTTTATACATTCAATGGATCATTCTATCTGAAAGGAGATCATAGCAAAAGCAGAAGCCAGAGAACATGCTTGTGGTCCAGAAGAAGGGGGTTATTTGGAAATAATCTAGTGGGTTTATTCATTGCACAGCATGATGGAGAACTGTGTAACTAAAAATATTCTGTTTGGGAGGTAGGATCAGTTCCAAAAATGCCCATTTTAGATTTTTAGGCCTTTGCTAAAACATTACTTAAGCCCAGATGTGGATCCAAATCCTACTCATCCCTAATGTTTAGCTCATGTTCCTACTCCTCTCCCTTTTACTATTTCTTTTCTTCTTCATTGTCTTCTCTATTCTTTTCTCCCCTCCCTCTTTTTTCTTTTCACCCCTAGGAATTTGTCAGACCTTTCCTATGCACAGGGATCTCTGCTTCCTTTGAATTTATAACACTCCTAGTCTGTCACCAAATAAATAGCATTTAATTTGGCAGTTAATCATGTACTGTTTTGTAACATGTCAAATATAAACATCTTGTTACTTATCTTTTACATGATTCACTTTTTAGTATATTTGTGCTGTACCTGCCACTGGATTGATTTTAAACTTCTGAAGGATAGGGATGGTGACTTACATATGCCTTCTCAGATCCTCCAATGTGCCCATTAAGTGTTTTTTGCCTGGTTGAAAGCATTTTTTTGAACTGCAAAAGGGGAAATCCTATGTATTACTTTATTCCAGTTGGATATGAGGATTAAAAGAGGTAAGATCACACAGGCAAAATTGTCCTCAATAAAGAGATAAGGTAGAGGTTTGACTTAAGAGTTTCACAGATTATTCAGTGCTAGATCAACTATTGTTAATGAGTGGTGAATAATAAGTATTCTATTATATTGAGCTGGTTTTAGAAATTGCACCTCACTTGATTTTACCATCCATTATCTGCCTATATAGTTCAGGCGTCTTTACATCTGCTCTGTTTCTCCCCACAAGTATCAAGGTGGACCCAAATCTCCAAGGAATATGCCTTTCTTACTCTTGTGAAATATATCCAGTTTACTTGGCTCTCTATCTGAGGGATGAGCTACCTTGACTAGGGGATAAAGTGAGTGAAACTCACCCACTAGATGCGGCTGGCTCCAGAACTTGCTTCACATCCCATCCAGGCATTTACCAAGAAGCCAGAGTTTATCCAATAAAGCACACCATCCTGACTCCCTTCCCCCTTATCTCCATCTCCTGTTGTTGTACTGGGAACAATGCTTAAATCAATGCTATCATTGCTATTGGAAAGGATCTCATAATTGACTTCTCTTTCATTCCTCATCTAAAATTTTCATTGACCTTCATATGTTGAATTTTTTTCAGAATGTAAGCTCCTTGAAGATAGGGACTGTCTCACATTTGTATGTGTATCCCCAGCACCTAGCACAGTGCCTTTCACATAGTAGTAGGTGCTTTATAAATTCTTATCCATCCATTCACTTTTATCATGAAGGTTAATGGCAAGTCAACCCATTTTTTTTTTCTTTACATAGTTCTCAATTTAGACTTGATCTAGCAGAAAAAAATTATTTGAAGTATTTTAAAATCTTTTAAAATGAAAATGCTAAATGAATGACTTTTCCACTTTCTTTGATGACTTTTATTATTCTGATTTCTCTATCAGGAAAAGTATATATTCCTAAACTTTCTAGTGTGGTTCTTTGCAATTTCTACCCCCAAAGAAGTTTCTAGTTCATTTCCTATAAATGTATGCAATTTAAGTTCAACAGTGTCATGATTGTATAATATCCCAGATTCGTTGTGGATCATTTTCTTATTTCCAAGTCTAATATATTGATTGTAACCTGATAAGAAAAATGGTTCTATGCTATAACTAGGGTGGGACAAGAACATTGACTTTGGGTGCTGAATTTGAAAGAGACTGACTATACTGGCAGTCTTTCTGTAGCATAGAAACCATAGAGTCTAGCACCTAATTAGGGAAAGTAATTAGTTAAAATAAGTTACTAGATGGTGGCCTGTGGGAAGCTTTTTTACCAGAGATTCTGGCCCTCTTCAAACTTAATGTATTATCTTGGCTAGCAATGATCTCCCACAATACCCTCAGTTTTCTTTCCCGACTAATTTAAGGCCTGCTTCATGCTGTTTGCACTGGGTGTGGTTTGTGGTACTTGTCTCTTGTGCAAAAATTCTTAATTATGGCATTGCTCTTGTTTCTCTCACTTGCTTTTTGAGGGAAGAGGTGTAAATAGACTGTTGATCTCTTTAGCATATATTAAGTGCTCCATATATGATAATTTCTTAAAATATCAACGTCATATAATCTAGACTGCATTTACTAATGGACAAATGGAACTTAAATTTTCTCGGTTGGCTTTGAAAACAATATTATCTCAGCTATATGTTAAGAAATCTTTTGTAAATTCAGCTATGAATTGAAAGGGTTGGACAAGATAACCCCATGGGTGCCACCAGATCTAAAATTTCATTAAGTATGGCTCTCAGCTTTTCCAAGTGGAAGTTTTCTTTGTCTCCTCCCTCTTTTGCTTCTACCCAATTATCAGCTCACCCACCACACCCTAATTTCTACTTGGTGACTGAACAACAGCTGTGTAATCAGTTTGCTTTCTAGTTCTAATTACTCTGTTCTGACCTTTTCTGTTCCCCCATGTACTTCAGAGAACAGAAAGTATACTTTCAAGATTTCTGAAGCAATTGCCTCTGGACTGCCTAGCATTAAAATGGTAACCAAACTTTGTCCTCCTCAATTCAAAAAAAAGCTGCTAGAATTTTTCTTATATTTTTCTTACATATATATATATATATATATATATATATATATGTATATACTTTTGCAAAGACATTGCAAGTCAGAGAAATTGATGAATGCCAGTGAAATTACAAATGGCCCATACAAAATAAAAGAAAATATCAATACTAAGCTTGAAAAAAAATAAAAAATGGAATCTCATCTCTCATTGAATTACAACCTTTCATCTACTGTGAAAGGGAATAGAAAAAGCTAATTTTCTTTCATCTTTTCATATAATCAATGCCAGTAATAGTTTTGCTTTTCAAAGATGTGTTTTAAAGAACAGAAAATTTTCACACTTTTAATTTATGGATTGATGTGTTAATAGCTTGGTACATTTTAATATGGATCCAGGTCTTTAAGAGACAAATAAAGATCTGTAACAAGCAATTAATTAGTTTGCTTCTCCAGAAGTAGCATATTTATCATAGAGGTGGAGGAAGGAGAAAGCAAATTACTACTAACAAAAAAAAACCCCAAAAAACAACAAAGAACAACATCAGAGCAGAGAATTTCAAAGTAACATTCCCTAATATTTGAGAAATAATCAATAGTTGGGATACACTTAGAAAATTCATCTTTCCCATTTCCCCTAATCTCCCCCTTTTGTAATCTTTAAGATCCAACTCAGATATCATCTATTTTTTGGATCCTTCTTCAATTTCTGTTCGAAGATGGAAGTGAATTTTTTCCCCCTTCTTGACCTTATAGGACTTTTTTAGAACTCACCATTATACTTAAGATATTCAGTTTTGAATTAGAGTTTTACATATAAAAATCCCCTACTAAGTTAATTCCCTATTAGGTCCTTAAGACCAAAGAATATGTTATGTATTCATATGGGAGAAATAGATAACATGTTGTATGTTTTTTTTTTAATTGGTACTAATCAGATCAAATGAAATTTAATGGGATTAAATGTAAAGTTTTACATTTAGTTAAAAAAAAAATCTAAGTCACAAGAAGAAGTGAAAGAGAAAATCTGGCTAGACATTAGTTGATCTGGGAAAAAATATCTTTAGGTTTTAGTAAACTGCAAGCTCAGTGAGTCAACAGTGATTTTCTTTATAGGAGCCAAATTCACTAATTCATTCTTGGGTTCCCTTGAGAAGCATAGTATCCAGGTTTAGGAATTTTTACAGTGTCTTTATGTTCTGCTGTGGCCAGGCTACATCTCACATAATGCATCTCTTTCATTTTAAGAAAGATATTGATCAGCTGAGACAGACACAGAAGAAGTTAGTGTGCAGGCAAAGGCTGCCTAAACCATACTGTGGAAATACTGGGGCAAACATGGTTACACTTGGGCCAATCAATTGCTCAAGATCACAGAACTAACTAGTCTTTTGAATTTCAAACTTTTGAAGATTTGAACTCAGGTCTCCAGACCTGGCACAGTAGCCACTGTGCTACCATGCTAATTTTGGCCTATCAATTAACACCAAGAAAACAGGTTTTCTACCAGCCAGCAGCTCATCCATATGTGAAACCACTGGTGAGAGCAAAGGGAGAAATTTTGAATTCTGTGAATAAGTTCATTTACCTTGGCACAGTGTACTTTCCAGGCATGTCCACATGGAGGATGCCAGACTAGCTCAGTGTGTGAGAGGCTCTGAAGGAAAGTATGGGAGAAAAGAGGTATTAAACTACCAAACTGAAGGTCTACAGAGCCTTTGTTCTGAGCTCATTATTGTATCCTTGTGAAACCTGGACACAATACCAGCGTCATGGCAGGAAACGGAATCTCTTCTATTGGAACTGCCTTAGGAAGATTCTGAAGCTTACCTGGCAGGATCAGAAACAGGACACGGAGGCCCTTTCTTTGGCGGAAATGCCAAGCATTCAAATTATAGCAGAGAGTGCAGCTCCAGTGGGCTGGCCATGTCATTCATTTACCAAACTTCTGCTTGCCTAAAAGACTATTTTGTGGAGAATTCACATCAGGCAAGCAAGAACTTTGGAACTGATTGTGAACTTGGGAGACACTGGCTCAGGACTGCCCATCACAATGGGGCACTAGGTTCTAGGCGCAAAACAAAATTGCAGTAGCTCAAAAGAAACCTTGAGATGGGCAAATGGAGAGACATCTCCTTCCCAATGTGGAATATTTGTGCCCAGTCTAGTTAGAGCCTCCCAAGCTCATATTAATCCAGTCAACCATAGCCACATTGTACAGTGATCCCAACATAGCAACGTCATTTTGATCCTCTTCAAGTACAAAGGACAACAACCAATCACATGATGATGAGTTGTAAGAACTACTTATAAGAATGTAAGAATGTTTAAACTGGAGAAGAAAGAAGCATAAGGGTAGATGATAGCTTTCAAAGAGTTTGGGCATGTTTTGCTTGACTTGTAACGGCAGAAATAAGGAATATAAATATGGAAACTAATAGGAGGCAAATATAGGAGTGATATCAATGAATACATCTTAATAGTTAAAATTATCCTATCCAAAAGTCCATTGGGTTCTCCCAAGTGGTAGTGGATTTCCAAACAGTAGAAGTTTTTGAAACAAAAGCTGTGTGATCACTTGTTAAGTATGGTGTATAAGGGATTCTGTTTCAGGTATATGTTGGACCACGTGATTTCTATTGTCACATTTGAACTTGAGAATTGGTGATTCTGTTTTATTTTTCCATCTTCCATAGTGTCTAGCACAGAGCTTTGCCTAAGTAGTCACTTAATAGATATTTGTTGAATTGAATTATATGAAGCTAAGTTCTTTGTAGGAGAATGAAAAGATGGAACAATAAAATTAGTAAATATGGATGTTTCTTTTCATAACTGAACCAGAGTATCTTTTTTTTTTACCCAAGATTACTAATGGTAATAATGACTCACAGTCATTTAAGTTTACAAAGTGCTTTCCTCTCTACAACCCTTCAGGGAAAATAAAATAATATAGAGCATATAAAGAAGCAGCTTTTTGTTCAGCCAATATTGTACTTAGATAGAATCATATACTAAGGTGTAATATCTGGTTCCACCCTCCCTTGTGAATATCAAAACAAAAAAACAATAAGAACCTGTGATGTGATGAAAGAAAGTTGGAACAAGAAATCAGCTATATAAATAATATATCTGAATATCCTTGATAATAAAAGTAAAACCCCAGCCCACCCAAAGAGCTATCCATTATCTCCTATTTCAAATCACTGTAGAAAACAAACTAGGGAGAAATTGGGAGTAGATTCTAAAACTTTCTATCTTACCAGCTCCTGAGGAAAAGGTCAGAGGAAGAGAGATTCTGAACTAGAAGGGATCTCAGAAATCATCTAGTGTAACACCCATTTTACAGTTGAGGCAACTGAGAGCCTGAGAGATTAAGTAATTTGCTGAGGTCACATATGTTTTAGGAGTACAGCCAGAATTTAAATTCAGGATTTCAGTTTTGATTTTTTAGCTTCAAGTTCAATATTCCCATCCTCTTACCCCCATCCTTTTTCAACCCTCTAACCATGATAGCCTTAGAGTCATAGGATCCGAAGTTCAAGGAGCCTGAAGGTAGAAGGGTCCTTTGAAATCCTCTAGTCTTACTCAGGCATTGGACAGAATGACTAGAGAAATAAAGCTATGGTACCCAAAGGAGGGATTGTTCTAGCAGTTCAGACATGGTAAAAACAGAGAAAGAGCTGGAAGATTAGGGAAATCTTACTTGCCTTTGCTAAAACTTTAGGGACATAGGGATGAGGCTGTTCTTGTTGAATCAGTCATTATCTGTTGTTTACATGATATGTGGGGAACATTTCCCCTCCTTTGCAAAGTGTAGGAATTCTGTAGCTTGTTGAAAAGGCTCTTACAGGGTGGCAGCAGGGAGAGCTCCCCCAGGATTGAGTTCTTTGCTGGAAAGTCTGCTTTGTTGTTTTTTAGATCAATACATGTCCTGCTGCATCACCCAAGCCACTGTTAAAAGTGTCTCCACCCGTCTGTTACTCATTGGGGGCCATTGGCTTCACAGACCAGCCAGATTATTTTATAAGGAAAAGGTAGAATGACAACCTTTCCTCCGCATGAATGGGGGCATGTGACGCAGCCCACGGTTTGTATATAGGCAAGGGGTTCTTGCTGCTGCAAAGGTGACAGTTGGTGGGATGGCTCACACTCTGACCAGCCTTTGTCCTTTTGGTGTGTCTACTACATTTTGGGTGATGAGCATTTGCACCAATTACTGGATTAAGAAAACATTTTAGCAGATTAAAATTAAGATTTAGGAGTTAAGGGAGGGGTAGTAAGCAACTAACTTAAGTAACTAGTAAGTTACTAATAAAAGGTGGAAGAAGAGTAGGCTAGGGACTGAACTTACTAAATATAAAGGAAGATAAATTGATCAATAGCCTGACATTAGGCAGCCAGGTGGTACAGTAGATAGAGTGATAGGCCTGGAGTTCAAATGTGACCTCAGACACTTAATAGCTGTGTGATCCTGGCAAGTCATTAACCCATTTGCCTCCGTTTCCTTACGTGTAAAATAGCTGGAGAAAGAAATGGCAAACTGCTCTACTATCTTTGCTAAGCAAACCCCAAAGGGGATCAGTAATTCCAATACTACTGAAGATGAGTGAACAACAGCAGGCTGAAATTATCCAAGACAATCAGTAGTAAAACTATTACATAAAGAACAATCATTCTATTAGGTAAACAAGTATCTAGGTATCTATCTGAAGTTGATCAGTCAACATATATTACGTAGTTCTTCCATCGTGCTAAGCACTGGTGATGCACTTACAACAAATGAAACAATGCATGCTCTCAAGGAGTCTGCATTTCTAATAGAGGAGGTAAGGAGGAGAGATATCTATGAAGATATATAGAATAAATATGAAGAATATAGATAACAAGTAAATACAAAGTAATCAAATGTAATTCAAAGGAGAAGTAATTAACAGTGAGGAACTACTTCCTATGGGATGTGTATAGCTTAAGTTGCATCTCTTTTTATTTTTATTATTTATTTATTTTTAAGTTGTACCTTTTTACAAATTAATTTTTAGTTATTTTGTTAAACATCTGCCAACCACATGCAAAAAACTTTAACAACCCTTTTCCAAATCCTCACTTTCAAATTCCCTCTATCTCTTCCATCTCTCCTTCCTCCCCAGAGGTCAACCATACATCTTCCAGACAAGTGAAGTCACACAAATTACACCACCTATGGAGCCATGCTACAAAAGAAAACAAAAACAGACTTTTAAAAAATAATGCTTCATTCTTTATCCAGGACTTACCAATTTTCTGCCCGGAGTTTATATTAAAGTAATTATTAGGAGATATTTTCCCTAATTATATGCTAGCAAAATTGACAATTTAAGTGAAATTAATGAACATTTACAAAATATAAGCTTAAGCTGCATCTTGAAAAAAGTGAGGAACTATTTGAAGTAGAGGTGAGTAGTGAATGTATACTAAGTGTGGAGAACAAGTGCAAAGGCATGGAGAGGCGAAATAATTTTTTAGGAGATTCTCATAACTTATAAGTATTAATAGAATACCTAGATACAACAATTAAAGATAAATTATTTTGTAAAGCTAGACACAAAAAATGCAAAAAACAACCCCACTCCCACCCCAAACCAACCTGTATTTACAGGGCTGTTACTCTGAAATAGGAACTGCCTAAGACAACATAGACTGTTCTGGTGTACCAGTCTTCAAAAAAAGTGGTTGGATTGAAAATCTTTTTTTTTCTTCTAAGAAAAAAGCAAAAACCACCCATTTAGTTCTTCTTTACCAGCATCCTTACTAACACTTGCTTATTTATAACCTTTTTTTTTTCTAGTGAATTGTTTTGGCAACTCTCTGAAGAAGGCAGGTCCCTAAGTACAAAGAGAATTGACTTTATTTGCTTCATTCTTTACCAATTTTCTTTTCTATCTGTCCCAATAATGTACTTCTGAACAGAGGGCAAAATAAATAAAAATCAACATGAATTTTAAACCTCTATAATTTATAATTCCTTTAGGCACATGGATCAGACTTCTTATTGACTAGTTGCTTCTGAGGAAAAGAACCAGATTCTCCCTGCCCAGATACAAACCATAGCTGTTACCCTGTTCAGCTAATGTCAATCTAAACTCTGATCTGTGAGGTGAAGGAAAAGGGCCAGCAATTCCATTCAATTCAATGTAATTCAATTGAGCAAACATTTATTACATATCTACTGTTTTTGTATGGGGGAAGGGCAAACAATCAGGGCAGCCAATGTTGAGTCTGTCAGTCAAATGGATATGATTGAACTTATAGAAATTTGCCAGAAGGCAAAGTACTAATAGATAAAATACTACAATGGAAGTACACATGTGCTTTTTCACCTTGCCCAGGAATATGGAGAACTCTTCTAACTAATCTACAATGGGTGGGTCACTGAATCAGGAGGACAGATTCTTTACAAAAAATCTGCCTAAAACCTAATTTGTATAAAGTCTGTGAAATAGCTCAGTTTCTTTCTTTTTTTTGATTTTTCTCTTTTATATTTCTACACATGAGTTGAGCAAGGGGGAATAAGGAGAAAAGACAGTTTTTCTGCCTCTCAGAAGCAAAAAATGGTGACTTTCAGGAGAAATATGTGGTGAATGGTCTGTACCGACCAACTCTGAGAGAAGAGTTCTTGGACCTCCAATTTCTGGCAACCTTTTCTACCTTTTGATTCCTTTTTATGAGTACAAGTTAGAGATGAGTGTCCATGAGAATGGTCTTTCCTTCTGAGTTCAGATGTTCCCAAGAGATGGAAAGTCCCCAAGTTCAATCATTTGCTCATTGACCTTTGAAGAAGATTCCTCAATTGTTAATTTTTGCAAGAGGATGCTCAGCGAGAATTTTCCTGAAGTTGAAAGACTAAGTTAGGGCATAGGAGTGTAGGGATTTAGAGGAAGGCAATAGAAAAAAAGATCTGAACCTCGACAAGCCTACTGCAAATGTTAGTGGCCTAGGTGATACAGATCCAAGGTGAAAGAGAAATTATTTTTTTAGCAACCCCCAGTATGTTTATTTTCTGGGAGGTATTTAATGAATCTTTTATACTTCTGAATTATGGGTCCTGTGAGAATTCAATGCTTTACACATTTTTTTGCAATGGATGAAATAAAATTTCCTCATACTTGATACTCATATTTATTGATTGAGTGCCTCTTTAGGGGTTGTAAATCCTCCTATCCACTTTTGGGGAAACCTAAAATGAGCTTATCAAAGTTTTATTGTAGCAGTAACTTTATATTAACTCCAATTGGAGCCATATGCCAAGGAGAGAGTTAATAACCCTTTTAGTACCAGCCCCAATGATCAAACCCAGACTTGGATGCCAGTTATTGGACCACACCCAAAATTACTGAACCACAGTCCCTACTATGCTTTTGTTGTTTAATCATTTCAGTCATTTTCAACTCTTCCTGACCCCATTTGTTTTTGTTTTTGTCAAACATACTGAAGCTATTTGCCATTTCCTTTTCCAGTTCATTTTTCAGAGGAGGAGATTGAGACAAACAGGATTAAGTGACTTGTCCAGGATCATTTAGCTAGTAAGTGTCTGAGGCCAGATTTGAATTTGGATAGATGAGACTTCCGGGCTCCAGGTTTGGCTATATAACCTAGTAGTGAGAGTAAGATAGACACAAACAATCTAATACAAATTAGAATTTTCTTTAGTAAATAGGAAAGTGATGGAGTGTTCTTAGGAAGAAAAGGTTTTCAACATCTGGAACATGTCATTAATCTACATGTCCTCTGGCTTACACAAGATGTTTGCTGCAACAATATATAATTCTCTACTCTGCATTCATGGAGAGCCACAATCTGTCCTTTCCCCATTTCCTTTTCATTTTGATGAATGGATATATAATAATGAATTCATGATGATTCCCCCTTCAAATCTGCTGCCTCTTCAAAGCTTCCCTATTTCTATTGAGGATATTGCCACGATTCCAGCCACCCAGGCTTACAATCTTAAAGAGTCATAATTAATGCCTCCTTCTCTTTCACCTTTTATATCTGATCATTTGCCACGTCTTGTAGATTCACAAGATTTCCACAATAATTTCAAATTCACGTGCTTCTCTCCACTAATATAACCCTATTCTAGGTAAGGCTTTTATCACCTCTCATCTTAATTGTAAAAGACCTCCAGCCTCTGTCCCCTCCCATCCATCATCTAAACAGCTGCCAAATTACTACTCTTCAAGTACAGGTCCAAGGGACCTCCTTGGTTCTCTTCTGCTTTTTAAAAAAGTCTTTCACAACTTTGTTTCAGCCTACCTTTTGCAGATATTATATGTTCCTCTGTTTTATGCACTCCACAATCTAGCAGAGTTGTCTGATTTGCTGATTCCTGTATCAATATTATATCTCTCATCTTCTGTTCCAACTCCATTGCTTTGTATGGACCATCCCTCATGACTGGAATACCCTTCCTCCACACTTCCATCTCTTAAAAGCTTGAGCTTCCTTTAAAGCTTAACTCAAATACCACATCCTGCAAAAAGCATGTCCCAATTCCCTCGATTGCTGTGATTCTCCTCATAGAAATTACTTGTCATATACTTGGTATTTGATTATCTATGTATTTGTTATTTCCTTTCAACAGAACATAGGTTCCTTGAGCACAGGGATAGTTTCATATATGTCTTTGTATCCCCAGTGCCTACATCATTGGAAGCTCTTGATAAATTCTTGTTGAATTGAATGTGTGTTTTCAGTCTTATTTCACAGTATTCATTAGTATACTGTAGTATCAAACCAATCTAGATCCATTTCTATATCTTCATCTGCTCTCTCTCACATCTGCACATTGCTACATGGTATTCTAAGAATGTTCCATTCCTGGAATTCACTTCCTCCACATCTCTTCCTCTTCAAATTCTTTTTCTTCAAAGCCTAGCAGAGGTCTCCATGAAACACATTCCTATCCAGCCCCCTCCCCTGATTTTTCTTTCTTCAGATTTCTTTGTCTAGAACTATTTGTTTACCTTGCATCATAATTATTTATGTACATTTCTTATTTCTTCCCAATTAGACTGTCAATTTGTTTTTCTTTTTTGTATCATAGTGTCTAATCTGAAGCTTTGAATAAATGGTTATTTCTTTTTTAATTACTGGAACTTGTGATTTCATTGATATGGAGTAGTGGTCTTCAAATTTTTTTTGGTCCCATGTTCCTACAATAATTTTTTTAGCACTTCCTGAATGTGTATACTTAATTAAAACTTACTTGTGTATGCTATGTACTAATAATCATATAGATTGTAAAATTTAGAAAAAAAAATAGGCATTTTAAAAGAACATAAAGGTGAAATAATGTTTGATCCAGTGTCAATAAGGAACTACTGGAATTGTTCTTAGGGGGAACTAGGGGTAACATGTGCAGATGTACAATTTAGGAAAATCACTGAGGCTCTGTAAGCCTGTAAGCCTGTAAGATGAATTGGAGTAGGGAGAGAGTGGAGGAAAGATGGATGGTTGGAAGGCAATTTCAGTAGTTCTGATGAGAAGTCAGGAATGTCTGAATTAGGGTGATGACTGTGTAGAGTAGGAGATGGGAAGAGAAGCAAGAGGAGCAGAGGAAGAAATTATGAGATTTGACAGCTAATTGGTGAGATCAAGTGTTCTTGTGTTTGTGAACCTGGATAAATAGAAGCATGGTGGTGCCTTTGGCAGGGATAAAGAAGTTTGGAAAGGAGGTGGATTTGAGGGAAAATATTAAAAACTGTGAAGTAATCACAGCCTGTTCATGACTGCTTACGCTATGGGACTTACATCCAAAACAAAGGTGGCACCTGCCATAGCCATGAGGTAAAGGGGTGGGGAGAGTAAGTCTTCTAGAGAGCGGGGTATGTAATATTTTCCTCAGGGCACTTTTTCAATTATTGCTTGGGTATCTGGTTAGCAGTTAACTTATTGATTTGGAGATCCTACTGTGGCTCAGAAGGGGAAAGGTTGGGAACACCCTTTGAGATCAGGTCCTGTATCCTACTTTAGATATCATTTGTGTAATAGAGTCTGGATGAGGGGACTTTCTGTCAGTACAATTCAGCAATTCATAATTTTAGAAAGGTCCCTGGGACCTTGAGAAAAGTTTGCCCAGATTCACTTAACAAAAGTTGTAGAGTTATCTCTTCTACTTTGCAACTTTGCCTGTTGCAATTTCAAAATACTGCAGGTCAGCATAAGAAATTAAATGGGAATTTTGAGGGTGTTTTGTGGAAGTTGCAGGTGGTATATGAAGGCCAACAGGTGACACAGAGATTATAACCAAATATTTAACTAAAATTTTGCAATAAGGTACTAAAAATACCTCATAAAAGAAAAAAAAAATCAGACCTTTTCTAGTACAGAAATAAGGTAAAAAAATTTTATGTGGATTTTCTGGATCACACCATGTCTCTAACTCTGCAATGTGGAAGGGATAACACTACCTAACGACAAGTCTTCCAGCCTGAGACTGGCTCTGTATCTTCTACATCATGCTTCCCATTGAAGTATATTATAGGAGCATCAAATTGATGATGAACGTAATATGAATAATTTTTTTAACACATGGCTAATATCTAAGAAGATGAAAGACACATACAAATGGAGGGAGGGGGAAATTTTAATCTCCATTAAGTTTCAGGCACCCATTTCTTTCTTTGTAGAAAAGTTTATATTATTGCCCATTTAAATTGTTTCTCCTCTTTAAATTGATTTTTTCTTTAACCTTCCAGGTTTAAGTGACAGAACCATGAATCTGTTCAATTGTTTCTTACTTGCAGGATAATTTTGGAAATCAGAATAGCAGCATTTACCATATACCTGCTAAATATTCCCATACAGTATCTTGTTTAGACAAGTATTTTTGCCTGGTAGTTTCTAAGAGACCATCGGAATGTATTCAGACTGAGTTACATTTTGTTCAAAGTTTTTGGCTAACCAATGGAGTGATTGCCCCATTGTTTGCTGTCACTCTGTAATCATATCTGACATACACAGCTTGCTAAAAATCTGGCTTCCAGGCTTCTGGCAAGTAATATCTTGCTTTCATTTCAAAATGCACATTTATTTAAAAAATAGTTTTAGCAATAAGGTGCAGCTGTCTGTCCTTTTTAAAAACTGTGAGGCACAATTGTTGCATTGGATATGATTAGAAAATGTTATAAATGGAATGCAAATTAGACAAATTAAACAAATTTTTTGCAGCTTGTTTCTGCATTTCAAAGAAGAAAATTTTATGTTTGCTTTCCAATAGAGGATTTCTTATGTCGTTAACTTTACATATTATATTTAGTATGGCACATACTCAAAGCAGCTCTGAAAATGGTATCTGAAAGTGTCTGCAGGCAGCTAGTATTTACAAACCACAGTGGCAAAACCTCAAAAATAGAATCAGCACCATCAAAGCTAAATAGTATGACTCAATGTCTTGACCACTCAGAGGATCTTTTTTTTTTTTTTTTTAAGTTAGAGCAAGAGAGAAATTATTCACTTTTGAACTTCAAAATCATGAATGTGAATGAATCATGAATGATATTTTTCCCCTTCGCCCAAAACTATGCTCCTCTTCTTTCCCAAAAGGGAAAAAAAATTATCTTTTTTAGATGATCATGAAAGCATGCAAAGAAAACTTGAATCAAATCCAAAGTCACTTTAAAGCGAACATTAGTCTCTTTTTGTTTTCATTTTCAAATAATATATAGAATAATAGAATTGTGTCTTTGTGATCATAGATTCATAGGACTTTGGAAATGGGAAGGGATATATGAGATTGTCTAATTTAACTCTTTCATTTTGTGGATCAAGAGACTAATTTTAGAGAAATAAAATGACTTGCCCATAGTCACACAGTGAATTATTATTAAAGCCAAAACAAAACCTTAAGCATCTGACTCTCACTTTGATACTACTTTCATTCCAATCTCACTGTTTATTCTGAAGATATTACATAGTAATCACAACCCATCTACCTGTCTGTCTATTCACCTACCGATTTATCTATCCTCCATTCCCACTTGAAAGACATAATGTAATGTATTCACTGCATTTGAAAAAAGAGAAATGTGTGCTACTGAATTTCAATTTTTACATTTTCCTTTAGTTGACTGAATACTTTTGTGTTCCTTCTCACATGGCAGCTTTTTAAGATTATAGTTTGCCTTTACATACAGAAGTTTGATTGAAGTATTCAGCAAGATGAAGATTATGTGCAAATCACCTCTTACAGATCATGTCATATTTTGAGATAAGCCACAGCATTTATGTGTCTTATATGTACTTCAGTTATTGATGTTTAGATATGTTTGAAGAGTTGATTTAATCTTGTTTCTAGATTTCAAATTTGACACTGGAAATTGGTCTAAGGAACAAATAGACAAAACAGTATAAAGCCAAAGAAAAAGGTATGAGTATTTATGTGAGAAAAAAAATTACTTAAAAAGTTAAAAAAAAAAAAAAAAAGGCAGTTAAGTAGTACAGTATGTAGAGCACCAGCCCTGGAATCAGAAGGACTTAAGTTCAAATTCAGCCCCAGGTACTTATTAGCCACTTGACCTAGGTAAGTCACTTAACCCTAATTGCCTCCAAAAATGTTTTAATAATTTAACAGACACACAACATCATCTTGAATTAGAAAAATTCTAGACTATATTATGTATATTATGGTAATTATAATTGGTGGGATTGAAAACTAATAATAAGCATATATAATTTATTTTTTCCACCTGAAAAATCACCAGTTTTTTGTTTTTTGTTTTTGTCTTAGCTATGATGAAGAGAGATCTAGAAAGTTAATTTGGTATATTTTCTTGTCTTCAGACAGTACTGCTATATGTAGCCCACAGAAGTGAAACTTGAATTTATTCTTAAAGATCACTGGAGGAGATTTGAAAAATAACCTTATAGAAATGTAGTTGTGATTAATAAAATAATATTTGAAGAATGCAGGGAGGAAGAAGAGAAAGGAGAGAAAGAGACAGAAACAGAGACACACAGAAAAATATCTGCATTCAGATGTTCAAAAAGGAACCCCCAGACAGAGCGATATTTTATTAGTACTTCATGAAATTTAGTATAATTAAAAAACAACTATGTAACAACATTTATAGTTTTAGATATAATTCTCTTTTGTTCTTCTTTGTATATTGAAATATTTGTGTTTGTCAGGTGCATAATTAAAAAGAAACTAAAAAAAAAAAAAGAATTCAAGATATATGTAACAATTCCTTTTCCAGCTTACACTATACTCCTGGGGGGAAAATGATGTTTTCACTAGGGGATTAAATTTATAGCTATTCCACTGTTGTGCTATGACTAAAATACTAAATTATTGTGGCGAATCAGTTTGGCTATGTCATTAAAAAACATGACATTCTTGTAGCATCATAAAGACTAGGGAGGCTTGATGAGGTACAGACAGACAGAAACTACATTCATTCTGTCCCCTTCTTGAAAATTAGAGTCAACACCTCAATATTCAGGCAAGTAGAGTATGTGATAGTCCTTGGCAAACTATTAGAAATCTGATGTCATTATAAGGCATCCTAGGTTGATTAGTCAGCAGTATGGACATAAGATGTTGATCCCAAACCATTAAGGACAGTCATACTGTAAACTCCTTTTCACCTGCCTTTGACTGGGCTTACGCTCCCTGCAAAGGGAGTGTTTATGCCTGAGAATGAATTGTCTCATCTTCCTCAGTGTAAAAGAGAAAATTAGGTCACAAATTCCCATTGTTATCAGTTAAATTATGGAGTGTGTGGGTGACTCTACTTTGCATCACCGCCGGTAAATTCTTCCATCAGCTTCACCTGTCTCCTTTCTATTAATAACAAAATATGAGCTGGGATTTCCTGCTGCTCAACAATCCTTTTATTATAGTCTCCTTATCTCATTCCTGACAGTAACTGCTCCAAATCGCTTCTTCTTTCCTCAGGACAGCAGTGCCTCCCCCTCAGTCTCTCTCTCTTATCCTGTATCTCATCTCATTCTCTCCATTGAACACTTCAGCCTTTTACAATGATTCCTCCTTATGTGCCTTCAAATATGATGGCATGTATTCTATCCTAAGGAAGCTTCCCCTTATCCTTGTGTTCAGCTGAAGTAATGATCCTTTCTTTGCATAAGGCAGCTAGTGGTAGTATATAGAACTCTGGCATTGGAATCATGCACTCTCAGATAATCACTGGGACTCAATATCTTCCATAAAGTGGGTGGAGTATAAAATGAGATGGTATTTGTAAAATGCTTTGCAAACTTTACAACACTATACCAATGCTAACGATTATGATCATTATTATCATCATCATTGCTAAGTTTCTTGAAAAGGTAATCTACACCTGATATGTTAGCTCCTAGATAATGTGGCTCTTTTCTGCTCACTCCCAGATTTTGTAACATGGGTAAATTGGTCTAAGTGAAACATTCCTTGGAGAATATTTAGAAATTTCCTGCCTAGTTACAGCCCTGGTAAAAAATATGGGGCGTATTTCTGACTGCTTGCACTGTGCCATCCAGTATCCTAATTAACTACTGAGCTGGAAGAACTGATTTTGGAGTGAAACAGAAGCAAGCTATTCAGCTCTTGGAGTTTTTTCTCCTTGTTTAAAAATGGTCCTAAGAGTCAGATTGGGGAGGAAGTAGCTGCCCTATGTTCCAGCTGAACCCCATAAAGCCATGAGCACATTGCTACCTCTTCCCCTCTTGTGTTTATTCCTTCCCAGTTAAAGGCAAAGAGAGCTAGTAGCAACCTTGTGAATTCTGAAAGGTCCAAAGGTCTCGGTGGGCTTACAAAGTAGCAGCTGCAGTGGTTCCATAGTGTTAGTGACTAATGCCAAGGAAACATCTGCATCAAAAGTAGAAAAAAACAGAGATAAGTGGCAAGAATCCAAAAAAGTGTCAGAAAGGAGGAATCTTTAGGGAGTGCATCTCCTTGTGAATGGCTATGGATTCAGGAAAGGAACAGATCAGAGGACCATTCCATCCTGCAGAGATGCTTTGCATGAGAATTCTGTGAAGGGAGACAGGATTTCTACACCAGAAATTGGTATATTTGTCCCATCTTTCTATATGACTTTCTATATGTGGGACTCACAATCATTATACTCTATGCTTAAGCCCACTCTTCTCAGGACCTATGTTTGTTTGTGGGAGAATACACCCTAAGCTTTTGGGGAGAATTACTTTTATCAACTGTTTGTAGTGAATCATTTTAGAAAATGCCTTTGCAAAAAGTTAGTTGAGTCTGATGACTGATTGTTAATGAGAAGCACAATAAATGTGGGCTTAGAAGTATAATCCCACAGTGCTACCTTTAGGACTTGAGGTAGCAGTAGCCTCCCGGGAGATCCAAACTATGTAAGTTGAAGGTAGTGACCCTGAGAGGATATTATACTTAGAATAGAAGAGAGTTTGTAAACAGCAAATTAATTATTGGTAACAATGATAATAGGAATGACAATGACCACAAGGAAACCAGTGAATTATTTACTGTGATCCTTCTTTTCAACGCAACAAATATCTAAGAATCACCAACTATGTGTATGGCACTATATGACATGTAAGAAGAAATCTTGCAAAAGGCTGAAGTGCATAATGGTGAGACAAAGACACTAAAGAAGCAGTTTCTGCCCTCATGAAACATATCATAATGGAGTGGGTGGGGGATTCAGCATGTGCACATGTAAGTCTACTACAAGGAAAATTAATAAAGTAAAGAACTCTAGTTACTGGAAAAAGGGAATTCTTCCTGGAGAAAATAGAAAATAGAACCTGGGTTAAATATTGAATTAAAAAAAAAAGAATTCTGAGGGACAAAGAACCTGAATTAGAAGTAGAAGCAAGAAGGATGATGATGCAAATAACAGAAGAAAAGATGCACTGTTGAGTTTGAGGAACAGTGAATAATCCAGCTTGGAGGGAATAAAGGCCTTTGATGAGGAAAATATAAAATAAATTTAGAAAGATAAGACATACCTAAATTGAGAAGAGCCTTCTATGGAAGGCTAAGTAACTTTTTAACTCATCTTGTAGGCGAGCAGAAAAGTGACCTTAGGCACATAGCCGAGGAAGACTTTTGTTTTTATTTTTGTTTTGTTTGTTTTGTTTTTAGCAGCTTGAAAAGTTAGCTTGGAGGAGAGGAGAATGAATGCAGGAAAACCAGTTAGGAAGCTCTTTTAATAGTTCAGGCAAGAAGTGGTTTTGTGATTTTGTAAATGGAATGAAGGGAACAAAATGGTTTAAGGGGAAAGAGAGTGAATTTTGTCTTGGATAAGTTGAATTTGAGATATTAAACGCCTGCAGAAAAAGCTATCCTGATAGTGTTGGACACATAACACAAATCAGAGGTCAAGCAAGATGTGGGCTGAAAAAAGGCCATTGGATTTAGTGGTTAAGAGATGACTGAAATAAAATCAATGAAGATAAAATAAAAAGAGAAATTGTTGAGTGGAGAAAAAACTTTACATCAAATATTAATGTGATAATAGTTGTAAAGCGCTTAGTACAGTGTCTGGCACAAAGTAAGCATTATATAAATGTAAGCTGTTTTTATTTTCATCATCATTATTCATAAATGTCATTTGTTAGTGATAATGACATTATTATTACTCATTGTTACCAATAAGTTGTTATTAGTAATAATACAACTATTATTACTAATCAAAACTAAACTTACAAAAGCTGTCCCAAATACATACAAACAGCATAAATATAAGAACTTCACAGACTCCTATTTTGACATCTCATCCTGGAGTTGAAGTAACACTAAATCCTTGAGGGATATGCCAGCTAATAATACCATGCTGGAAAAGCTTCAAATGTGGACTCCTTAAAAGAATATGTTTGTTTTCTAAGAACTAACATCACTAATGATGGAGAGGCATATTAACCAGTAGAATAATTACCTGATGCAGTTTTTTTTGTTTTTGTTGTTATTGTTGAGGGGGTAAGTGAGAAAGCAATGGCAACCCATGAAACAAAGAAAAATAAAAAATGGTTCTTAGTTCAATGTAGTAAAACTTTTGTGATTGTAACAGTGATATGAAAAGCGAAGGAGGATACTAAGGATCACACTATTTAAACCACCAATAAGTTTTAGTTTGATTGTTGTTGTTCTGAATGTGATACCTTTGTTCAATGTCCAAGTGGACATGTGGCAAGAGAAGCTAAGAATCATAATGCCAGCATTCTTGCTATGAATGAAACTAAAAGAGAGAAAATTGTAGCTAAATGTACTGATGGTTCACAGGTACTTCTAGAAGAGTTGAAGAAAGTAATTGGCATAGTGATTTTACTATGCACTCAAAAGCTATAAGAAACATTACTTCTTGGGATATTTATTATTGCATATTATAATACTAATGAATAAGTATTTACAGAGAAATCACCTTGAAAATAATTGTACTTTTGCATCAATCTCAGTTGCTAAGCATGAAGTAGTAGGGAAATTTTGTGAAGAATTTGATAATGCTCTCTGAGTCAAATCAACATGCACTCTGACATTTGATAACTTCAAAGCAAAGGTGGGAAAAGATGGGAATGGGGAAATATATGTGAAAATATGATTCAAAAAGAAGAAATGAGAGATTATATAGAACCTCATATTGCTAATACATTAACACCTTTTTAGATAAAAAAGAAAGAAAAAAAAGAATTTGTAGATTCTAGACATATCATATCTAGACATGATAAATAACTAATAACATCCCAAACAATGAAACTGACTCTATTTTAAAGATAGGGAGTGATTTATAATTGTTATAAGAGTTATCCATGAGTTGGCTGTCTATGTGGTCCGACCAGCAACTTTTCACAGATGAGTATTTAAAATAAATTAGAAAATAGAGTAATAATGAGAAAAAGATGTGATATGACATTAAAAAGATTTAACCCTGAATTAATCAAACAATATTTCAAAAATTTTAAGATATGGGAAATGTGGAAGAAAATATTAACACTGATTAAAATAGTTTCACCTGGAAAACAAGACAGTATTAATTAATTGTCACAGCAAGGAGACCAAAAGAGAAAGGACCTTTCTGGTTCCATATTGGAGACAAAGGTAACACCAAGCTAAAATATAAGCATAATGAGTGACTGTGACAGTATAATCTCATTAGGCAGAGGGAAAGAGTATAAAGATTGGCAAAATAGCCAACTAAGTAATGTCATCTCAAGGACATATATGGGACATAAGTGAAAAGAACATTGCAAATAGAAGAAAAACAGAAAAGATACACAAAATCCTATCAACCAATGTTTCTCCATCAAAGGTAATGGAACTACCATACTTGAATCTTAACATCGCAGTCTTGAGGTGCTGATAGAAAAGGTAGAAACGACTCTAAAGAGGTCAAAGATGGTGGTGAAAGTGGGAACTCTTATTGAAGCAAGTATGTATAGATTAGAGCCAGACTGAAAATAATACAATTACAATAGCATTAAAGGACTGATATACAAGTTATCTGAAGAAGGAGAAAGCAAGAAAAATGTGAAAAAAAATAAATTTATTAGTAACAAAAAAGATGATAGAAAACATCAGTAACTATTAACTTATATGCTTCTTTTTCCATCCATACAAAATTTTCATTAGGGTCATATATATATGAGTGGAGGACATATTGAATTAAGGAATTAATTTGGAAAAAGAAATCTTTATGGACCACAATGTTACTATGTTAAAATTAATTGAAAGAATATAAGATCCTATTGTATTTATTGCCGCTTATAAAAATGTTTGATTTGGGGAGATGGAGTAACAGGAAGAATACTGTTCAATGACCTTCTGATAATAAACATCAGGCAAAGGATAAAACTGTGTCATAAGGGCTTTGAGACAGCAGGCTTACTACTACTCTGTGAAGCTATAAAGTGCTTCAAACATTCTGAATGTCAACTTGGAATTCTGCAAGAAAAATGAATAAATTGTTCATATTCTTTGACACAGCAATCCCACAACTGTTCATATACCTCACAGAAATCAAAGACAGAAACAAAAATCTTATATAACTGAGATATTCACAACAGTCTTCTATGTGGTAGTATAGACCTGGAAATTAAATTAGTATCCATAAACTGTGAAATGGTTTATTAGATTGAAGAGACTGGAGATATTGGAGAGAAATGGAACATTATTTTGTGGTAAGAATATGAAAAATTTAAAGAAATGTGGGAAGATGTATGTGTACAGATGCAATAGCAAATTAGAAGAATCCAAATAACAGTTTATAACACAATTACAACAATGTAAATTGATTCAGTAAAAGGAAACTGAAAAACCAATATAGTCTGAAGAAGAGATAATGAAACATTTTTCCTTCCTCATGGCAGAAAGGTAGAGAATAACTATGGCATTATGATAAATACATTGTTAGACATAGCCACTTTACTGGGTGTTATTGCCAAACAGTTGCTCTCAATTTTTGAATGTGTGCCCATCAGTTGGTGACTGGATGAATTAAATTATGGTATAAGAATGTAATGTAATATTATTGTTCTATAAGAATGATGAGCAGGCTGATTTCAGGAAAGCCTGGAGAAACTTACATGAACTGATGCTGAGTGAAGTGAGCAGAATGAAGAGAACATTGTATACAGTAACAGCAAGACTATATAATAAATCAGCTTTGATAAAGTTAGCTCTTCTAAGCAATGCAGTGATCTAAGACAATTCCAGTACACTTGGGATGGAAAATGCCATCTGCATTCAGAGAGATCTATGGAGACTGAATGTGGATCAAAGCATAGTATTTTCACCTTTGTTTGTTTGTTTGCTTTTTCTTTCTCATCTTTTTTCCCCCTCTTCATCTGAATTTTCTTGCATAAAATGACAAATAGGAAAATATGTTTAGAATGTTATACATGTATAACCTATATCAGATTGCTTGCTATATTGGGAAAAGGAGGGGGGGAGGTTAAGGAGAGAGAGAGAAAAAAAAACTTCCTGCTTCTAGTTCTAGGCTCTCTGGAAGAGGCTTTACTTCAGTTTCATCCAAAAGGACAATGTTATCCCCTTTTTGGAGGTCCTACCAATGAAGAAATCAGTTAGGAATAAAGAGTATGTATATAATATATACACATATATATGATTAACATATGTATATAATATATATGTATAATATATATAAAGAATATATGTTTAATATATATGATTAACATATCTATATAACACACATACATATGTATAATATAATAATATATGTATAATATGATGTATGTGGATGATATAATAATATATGTATAATATAATATATATATATGTTATAAAAATTATGCCCACTTTATGAACAGAAAACTTTCTCCAATTCAATGCACATTTCTCTTTTGAGAAGATCATAACATTGAATCCATCAAGACCTACTCCATTTTTTCCAAGAAAAGCCATTGCCTCTAACTCATGACTCATTGGAGGAATGTACATGTAGTACAGTCAACCAGATAGGGGAACTCTGGATTCTTCCATACCCTCCTTCAGAGAGCTAGGGGATGTACTGTTAGGTACATAACTCAGAACAGTTGGGATGAGGATCAACCAAAGCTTGATGGCTATCAGAGGAAAAGGGGGATAATTCTGGGACAAAATATCAACAAACAACTTTTAGAAACCTCTGTGCAAGATGAATCAATTACTAGTCAGCTACTCCGAAGGGACCTTAGAAGGCCTCTATTCCAATCTCCTCATTTCATAGATGTGGAAACTGAGAAGCAGAGAAGGGAAATGCTATCTGATTTCGCTTATCAATAGCATTGTGGTAGGGGAGAGGTTCCACATCAGAAGCTCTTCTATCTCACAACTTTCCTTTCTCTTCCCCTACCCTGGGCTGTGGAGTAGTTGAACTAAAATTACCTTATCATAGACAAACAAAGAGAGGGAGGGACGTTGATGTGAAGTACAAAGTTCACTTGAGTGTGGAGACTCGGATATAGTCTGTGCTCAGCCACTAGCTAGCTGTATGACCTTGGAGGTTACTTAATTACCAAAGTTAGCTAGATGGTTCGGTATATAGAGTCAGGAAGACTTGAGTTCAAATCTAGCTGGGAAAGTCATTTAATCTTTGCCTGTCTCAGTTTCCTTAATTGTAAAATGGCTTATGTCCTATAAGTTGTTCTGAAGCTTTGACACGTAGTAGGTAGTTAATAAATGATTGTTTTCTTCCATTGGGTCTCAGTTTCCTCATCTGTAATATAAATGATTTTGTATGATTTCAGATATCTTCTCATGCAAGTGTGCTCTTTATACCAGGTACTGGTGACCTGGACAGAGATATTTTTTCCTTTTCCTTTCTTGCCATAATCTATATCAGACATCCGAGGAAATTCTGGTGCTACTGCTTTGGGAACTATCACTACAGGAGTAAAAGGGAAGTTGCTGGAGTTTTGCTGCTCTGGGTCAGAATTTGGAAATATTTCCCCAAAGTAACAATATAATAAAGAGCAATCTGATGGAGTAGAAATAGTACTATAATTAAAATAATTATGGGTTAAGTATGCTTTTATGGACTAACTTAGAAATCTAACCACCTTTCATAACAATGTTTCTGCGAGAAAATGGGCTCAAAGTTGCAAACACCTGGCTTCCAAACTTCTGGAATATAGCCCATTCCTAAATTGAGAACTGCCTCTATAGGAAAGAAGTCAAGAAGCTGCTGGAGGCCAACGATAATCAAGTCAGATAAGCCAGGTCAATAATGGCAACAAAGAAGGAAATAACTGGGTATTTGCATTTTTTTCCCCTCATTGCTTTGAGTGTTTATTGTTCAGTTCTAATATTTGCCTTTGGTCTTAGGGAAATAGCTAATTTTATTAATACATGTCATCTATTCATTACCTGTAGGTGTGGAAATACTCCAAAGTGAATTTACTCTCTTAAATATGTACTCAAAGTAAGCTTATTGTGTTTTAAATTCCTGATGGCATCTGAAATTAATTTTTAAAAGATTGTGTGATAAATACTGAGGAAGAGTATATGCGTGGAGAGGTTCATATAGACCTGGGACTTTAATAGACAATTTAAAGCTTATGAGAGTCATTTCCCATGATGATAGGAACTGATGATTGCTATTCAAACTTGGAGGGATTCCTTATAATATGGATGCTGTTGTGTCCATAGCAGATATACAAGGCAACTTACTGGTTTAGGAGTGACTTTGCACACCCCCCACTCCCTTCAGTCCAATTCACTTGCACATAGTGGCAGCATCTCCCTGATGTTCTGGTTCTCTTTGAAAATGAAGGACAAATAATGAC
The DNA here is from genome assembly GCF_902635505.1 of Sarcophilus harrisii. Taxonomy (NCBI): domain Eukaryota; kingdom Metazoa; phylum Chordata; class Mammalia; order Dasyuromorphia; family Dasyuridae; genus Sarcophilus; species Sarcophilus harrisii. The sequence goes on from NC_045426.1 coordinate 191,636,125, forward strand.
ATCTATAGATATACTTCCAGCTATTCACTGTTTATTCAGGTTTCTCTTCTCTTGAATTTGACAGCAAAATTTTGAGATTCATAGGTAAAATAATCCATAATCATCGACCAACATTGGATTTTAAATGTAATGGTCCAAAACTCTGTGCTAAGGCCATTTCAAATTATAATCTTGGCCACATGTGTAAGCTGGGCAGATGGTGAGTATTATTTTCATCCTTTGACAGATGGAAGAACTAAGGGTATGGAAAGGCTCGAAATCATTCTCTTGGAGTTATGTAATAAGCAAAGCAAGAAACAATTTTTTTTTTTGGAAACAACTTGTGGTCATTTAGGCTTTCATAATATGCTAGGACTTTCCAGAACTGAATCCCTGAACTCACTGTTAGCTCAAATTGTAAGATATATAATGTGTGTTGTACATCCTGGTTTTGGAATTCTAGAGAGATTCGTGACCTTATCCTAGAACAAATGGTCCCCTTTACTTTTCCAGATGCAGGTACCCTTAGCCCAGCCCAGAGAAAAGCCTTTGGATCCTAGCTTTGTAGTTAAAAGGGACATCAGAGGCCATTAAATTCATCCTTTTGTTTTATAGATCAGGGAACTGGGGCTCAGCAAGGTGAAATTATTCTTCCTAAGAAGAGACAAATGGGCAGTCAGTCAAAAGTGACTAGACCTAGACTCTCTGACTACAAATCCAGCATATGTGTACCATGCTACTTCCCAAAATGTAAGGATTTAAATTATTATTTTTTAAAAAGTAACAATTTTTATATATAGCAGAAGCATGCCTAGAATAGGATCTCAAAGCTTTCTCTGCCTCAGCATGTCTGAGTGTGAAATGGGCATAGGATATAATAAAATCATATTTTAATAGGGATACCAGATTAAAAAGTATCACATGCACAATTAAAGTTTTCTGTGATAATGAGGAAGATGCATTATAGATGTACATAAGGATTTAGGTCACATTAATTCTATACTGGAGATGTGGTAATTACTTTTTTTATGTATAAAGATTTTTTAAGTCATTTTCCTCCTTCCAGCTCCTCTTATTTAATTTTTAAAAATTCACAATAGTAGGGAATAAAACATAAATGTATTAATAGTCTGCTCTTACATTTCAATGACAAAATAGAAAATTTTTAGTTTCTTCAGAAGAGTTCCATGCCATTATTCCAGAATATTCAACAGCTCCATGGCATCTGTGCATTTCCAACTTATTTTTTTAAGTCACCTTTTGGGATTCCCAGAGAATTTTTGGAGAAATGGCCTTGCCTGCTTCACTTTGTCTCTATTTAGTCATTTCTCACACCTTTGCAATATGACTTCTGGCTTCATCATTCAATCAAGCTTCTTTCCCCAAGGTTACTGATGATCTCTAAATTGCCTTTCTTGATCTTCCTTTTTCTTAATCTTTTGGCAGCATGCTCCTGGATATTATTTTCTCTTTAGGTTTTTGTGATACTGGTCTCTCTTTGTTTTCCTGTGACATATATGGCTCTCTTTTGCAGTCTTTTTCGCTGGATGATCATGCACCTCCTATAACTGTAAGTATATACCAAGGCTGTTTCCTAGGTGGGCTTCTCTTTTCTATTTGTGATATAATCAGGTCCAATCTCCCCTCTTCCATCCATTCTCCACAGAGTAATCAAATTTATATTCCCAAAAATGCAGGTACAACCATTTTGTTGTCTTGCTCAGAAAGCTCTAGTGGTTCCCTATCATTCCTGGGACAAAATGAAAACTTTCTTTTTGTTTTGCATTTAAAATTCTTCATAGTCTAGTTCCAGATTATCTTTCCAAACTCACTACTCTAGGTTCCACACATTCTATGGTAGAGTAGTCCTTGATACTTTTCACAGAACATTTCAGCTCCTTACTTTTACACATGTTCTCCATCACACCCAGAATGTCCTTCTGCTTCTTATAATCCCTAACTTCTTTCAAAGCTGAGTTCAAGGGCTACCACTTCCATGAAGGCTTTCATGGCTGACCCCTATCAGTTTATTAGTACCTCATAAAATTGTATTTTATATTGTACATACTATTTATTTACTTATATGTATGGACGTTTCTCCCAATAGAAAGTGTACTTCTCAGCAATAAAAACTGGTTTTTGTCTTTGTAAACTCAGCAGCTAACATAGTGCTTTGTAGAAAACTAGTTCTTTATTTTTAATATTCACTTAAAAATTTTTTTTTGAGTTCCAAATTCTCTCTGTCCCATCTCTCCTTGACTTTTTGTGGAAGCAAGAAATGTGATATCATACATATAAAATCATGCAAAACATATGCCCATGTTTGCCATGTTGCAAAAAGAAGTAAAAAAAAAAAGTAAAAAAAAATCATGTCATTCTGCACTCAGACTTAATACTTTCTCTAGAGGTGGATAGGATTTTTCATTATAAGTTCTTCAGAGCTGTCTTGGATCACTGCATTGGTCAGAATAGCTAAGTTTTTCACAGTTGATTGTCCTCACAATATTGCTCTTGTGTTCAGTGCATTTCAGTTTGTATTGGTTTATGTAAGTCTTCCCAGGTTTTTCTGAATCCACCTTATACATCACAATCATACAACAGAATTTGTTCCCCAATTGAGGATTTCCAATTCTTTCCACCACAAAAAGCTTCTATAAGCATTTTTGTTCATATAGATCCTTTTCTTTTTAAGTGTCCTTGGGATGAGACCTAGTAGTGGTATTACTGGGTCAAAGGGTATGCCCTTTAGACATGGTTCCAAATTGTGCTCCAGACTGGTTGGATCAGTTCACAACTCCACCAACAGTATACCAATTTTTTAGTGTCCCCTCCAACATTTGTCATATTCCTTTTCTGTAATATTAGTCAATTTAATAGGTGGAGATGTTTTTAATTAGCATTTTTCTAATCAATAGTGATTTAGTAATTTTTTTTTACGACTATAAAAGAAGGGAAAATCGGTTTATAGAAAACAGCAATAGATTCAGCTAAACAAAATTGTCCCACATGGTTCTGCACATGAAAAAAAATACCTGAAAATATTTTTATAATGATCCTTTTTCACTCTCAAGAGCATGGAGCCACCACAGTTGGACTCTAACATAAGTCCTGGATATATTCAGAGGAAATTTTTTAAAATGGTATTTATTAGGTAAAACAGCCAGATTAAACCAAATCAGTAGACTGTTGGTTTGGACTAGAGGAAGTACAATTAGGGGACATTAGAGGATAGATCTTTAATGTTTCTAAAGAAAATGAAGACAATAAAGGGATGACAAAAGTATATTATACAAAAGTATATTACTACCAAAAAAAGAAGGGAAATGAGAGATCATCAATTAAATAACTTACATCTACTTTCCCACATAAATAAAACTTTATCAGAACAATCTCTTTTTTCCCTGAGGGCCACCTTGACAAGGAATTTAGAAAGAAAACACACAACTTTCACAAATGATATTCTATAATCATAGATTTACAATCTTATAATTAACTGAAGGACATATGGATAAATTATTTCACAGGTTTATTATTTGTTGATTGTAAAAAAGTAAAATATCTCCCTAAAAGATCTTCTCCAACAAGATGATTCCATGCATGTGACAAAGACACATACGAGACTCCTTGCAAAGTCTATCAGCAAAAATAATCTTGTTTGATAAATAATTCTAAGCAACAAAATAAAGAGACAATGACCAAAGGTATATTCTGCTGTTATTCAAGAAAGCCAAAAAAGGGGTCTAATTGAAGAAGGATTCCCTGTAAATGATGAGATCCTCCATTTTTTTCTGAAGGTGACACACCCTGAAATACTAAAGTGCCTCCTAAATGAGATCTATGATCACTCAAAAGTATCTGGCTTAAATATTTACATAGAAAAAAACAAACAGATGAAAAATGCCTATTGTTCATATTTCGATATGCAGTAGCTGGTCTTGCATAGGGTCATGTGAAAATTTTTTTTTTCAGATTTTTGCCTTTACCATTTATATATGGATTCCAGCATTCTCTAGGGTTTGAGACACCATACCTGTTTACTTCTTCCATGGAGATTTATGAGTCTTTCCCCTTTATTTTTTATTGCTCATTATCTTTCTTTCCAGATTGTTTGCTCATGGAGCTTTGGAAGATCTGAGTTTAAATCTAGCCTCAGACATTTCCTTGGCAAGTCAGTTAATTTTAGTTTGCCTCAGTTTCCTTATTTATAAAATGGGAGTAAAAACATTACCTTGCCCACCAGACTTTCTGTGAGAAGAGAATGAGACAATAACTGCAAAGTGCCCAGCACAGTGCCTGGCACGTATTAAGTGCTATATAAATGTCAGCTACTATTATTATCAGAGCTCTGACACAGATACAGCACCCTTGAGTTATCTGTGACCAACCTAATCTCAATTCTCCAGACCCCCTGGGCTGGGAAAGTCTCATGCCTTTGCTCCCATCAGGTACAGGCATCTGGTTGGGTCACAGCCAAGAAAAGACGGAGAAGCATTCAGAGTTACTCCTAGAGCCTCAGTTATCCCGAGGAAGATCTTTCCCTTCACTGCACTAGTGTTGTGATGCTCCTTTACTTCTGCATCCCTCTCTCATTTCCAGGAGCCAGAGCTCCTCACATCAATCTTTACCTCCCATCTCCACTTCCTTAGTTCAAACCCAACCTTCTGCATGTCTCCCCCCTGCCATCAGTACTTCCCCCCCCCAACATTATTTTTAATTTGTTCTGCATGTGTTTTGCATGTGCTTGAATGTACATATTGTCTCCTCTGTTAGAATATAAGCTCTTGCTTTTGTTTTTGTATTCCAGCACCTAGCAGAGTACATAATAGAGACTTAATAAACAGATGATTGTTGATTGTTTGGAACATTAGTGCTAAGTTCACAGTGTATATCTGGTATTGTTCCACTAAAATGCAAGTATGAACTTTAAGTCCAGACATAGCCAAAGTCACATAAAGCTCTGCACTCAGAGCTGGCTTGACAGGTGGTATATGTAGAAGTATGGCGCAGCTAAGAGTTGTAAATCAGTAACATGATCCTCTGCTGTTATTTTTTTTTAAGAAACTATATTTATTTTTTTCTTTTGTTGGCTTTAAAAAAAACAACTTTATTTTTCATAGTTCTTAATGTTTTGAGAAGGAAAACAGAACTGGGTTTAGAGGATACCTTTCATTTTATCATTTTGCTGGAAAAAAACCTTTATTGATGAAATTTAAATAAGAATAATCTAGACAACCTCTGCTTCCTCAGCAAAGAAGCAATAGAAAAAGGAATGGGGAGGGGAGGGGAGAAGTCCCACTAAATTTGGAATCAAAAGATATGTATCTGAGTCCTCTAAACCCTTAGATTCACTTGGGTGAGTTAATATCTCTCAACTCTTTCCTTATCAGTTAAATGAGGGACTTGAATTTAAAGGGACTTTCTAGCTCTAAATTTTTCTGACTTCAGAAAATACTAAGGAAGTCTACTGATGCCATAGTAGCTTCAGGTTATGGCATCCTGGCAAAATTCTAGATGGGAACATTCATGGTTATTCCTCAGTTGTACTGTAGCCCTGAATTTGAGTATTGCTAGAAGTAAAAAGGGAAGGAAGAAAATGAGACTTTTTTTTCTGTGGAAGTATAAAAGCAATGCCATCACAATTTTCTGGCACACTATGACTCAACTCCTGTGATAGGGGAAATTGAACTAGTTCTAATGTTGATGGTATTAGAGAAACTTTGAATTCCTACTTAAATTGGATTCAAGGAAGAAAATTGTCATTTTAAGAGATCATGTCTGTTTTTTCAGCTGATTCCAATATTAGGGTTATAGAGCCATAATTTTGAGCACTGTTGTCTCCATTTTGCTTTTACTATGACTCACCATATTGTTGAGATAATAATAGCAATAACAATAATAATAACTAGTACTTACATAGCATTTAAAAGTTTTTTTATGAGCATTGAATATATATACACATAAACTTGATCTTCACAACAATTTGATGGAAGTTACTGTTATTATCACCATTTTACAGATGAGAAAAAAGAGATACAGAGAGATTAAGTGACTTAACTATGGTCATATAACTTGTCTAAGGCAGGATTTTAAACTCAAGTATTCAAGATCAAAGTGGAATTGAATGGAGAGAAGTTATATGGTAAGTTCTGATAAAATAGTGAGGAGATTGATGTTCAATTTCCAAGTCTGCCATTAATTTTACAATATGGAAAAGTCACTTTGTCCCTTTGAGATTCATAGTGCTCATCTGTAAAATGGGGGAGTTAGATTAGATCATCTATGTGGTCTCTTTTATTTCAGTGCCTATAAACCACTGAGTGCATATTTGTCCTGCACACTTTTTAGTTGACTTACTGTCACTGGATATTTTTTATTGGAAATTTTTTTGTGGGAATAGTTAATGGTCTCTTTTCTTCTTTAACTATGGAGCAAGGAAATGAAGTATTGTCTGCCTATGTGAGCTAAGATAATGTCAGAATACGACTTGTACTCAAGCAAGGCATGTTTTCCTTGGAACTTCAACTCATTCTTTAATGCTTAGGTAACTTCCAGGTCCTTGTTAGTTTATTTCCTATTAGAAAAATGAGATGATAACAGTCAGTAATTTTCAGGTACTAGAGGTCTGAAGACTAAACTTGAAATCGGCCAAATATTTGAAGATCTAACTTACATGTCTACTAAGGACAGCCAAGGCTTTCTTGCTTTTTTGCCATTTCAAGCATCAGGCTAGAAACTTGGAAATGGAGATTTGTGGGTTCATAGAACATGAAGTTTTCTTGTGACTTAGGAAAGTCTTGTTTATAGTAATTGAATCAGTAAAATGGTGAGTAGGAGAACTCGCCTACCTTCCCACTTCTGGAAGTGATGCTAGAAATAAACATTTAGAACAGATTGGAGAAAAGCAGCGGATGGAGAAAATATGGTTTTTGCCCTCAAGGAGTATGTTGTCCCTAAGAAGACTGCAGAAAAAACATCCTGACCAATCAGTGCTGAAAGCCATAGGCCTTTTTTTTTTTTTTTTTTTTTTTTTTTTTTTGGCTCATTTAATGGAAGTTTATGTGGATTAATCAGAAAGGCCCAAGGGAGCATAGAGCAACATGGGAGGGACGCTAGGGAAATGCGGTGAGCCACCCTCACTGAAGCTGGGATTGACACCCTCAAATTAGAACTGGGAAAGGTGAGGGAAGAGGTGTTGCCAGTGAGCCTCGGACCCAATAGTCTTCAGACCACTGCAGAGTAGGCAACCTAATAGGCAAGGACTCTGGGCATCTTTATTTGTTGCTTCCGGGCAGCCCAGGGGTCAGACAGTTTACTCATAGTCTGGGCTACATTTGAATCAGAAATGTTCATCCATTTTATAGGGAGGGGAGGAGTCTTACTTAGGCAGATATATTAGGCATCTTGCCACTAGAGTCCTAGGCAGGAATACATCCCATAGCTTACAAATTGAAAGTATCTGGTTTAGGGGATTCCAGATATTGAGGGCTCCAGAGAAGGGGCAGGGCAGAAAAGAAGGGATATCAGGCAGAGAAAGGAGTTTAAGAATCAGAAAGCTTGGTGGAAAGAGAAAGAATAAGCTAGGGGAAAAAATAAAACTTTGGGTTTTTCCAAGCCTAATTCCCCCTCCCCTCCTTCCCACTATATCATATTGCCTTACATCTCTATAGCCCTAGAGGGCTGACAAAGCACACTGAAATATATTGATGTATTTGTGTGAAAGACAATAATTGATACCTAGACAATTCAGTCCTTTACATTGTAAAACAGCTGCCTCTTAGCTCTAGACTTGTTCAAAAAAGAGAGCTATGTTCATGCATAGCAGTTAGGTAGTGTGGTAGATAGAGCATGAGGGTGATTTGGAACCAGGAAGATCTGAGTTCAAATCCTGCCTCAGATTCTATATAACTATAGCTATATATACTAGCTATATAACTTTGGGTAATCAAATTAACCACCTTATGTCTCATGTTCTCATATGTAAAATGGAAATAAAAATAGTGTCTATCTCATAGAGTTGTCAAGAAGCTCAAATGATCACATATACACACATATAATGATTAGCAGAGTGTTATACAAATTCTTGTTACTATCATTATTATTCATTTTCTAAGATAGCTTGGTACGGAGCAAAAAGGGACCTATTTGGAGTAAAGGGATCTGAATTTAAATCCTAGCCCTGCCATTATTCCTGGTATATTCCTGGGTAGGTTTCTTACTGTTTCTAGGCCTTGGCTTCCTCATCTGTAAAATGAGTGTGCTGGAGTGGAGGATGTCTAAGATCTTTGGCTCTAAATCTATGCTCCTCCTGTACATATAATGCTCTGCACCCAGATCAGAAGTTGAAGAGATGAACGTGACATAGTAGAGTGAAAAGAGATGGAGGAGGAACAGAAGCTGAGGGAGGATTCTCTGTTTAGCCAAGCTTTCTTCTTGCCCTATCTAAATCTAAGCTACTATCACTAGTTAAAGACAGTAGCAAAAGACCATTCTCCTTTTAGTACTGAGAAGCGAAATCATAGCTGGCATTGATTATACTTTTAAGGTCTAAAAAATCTTTTACATGCATCTTCTCTTTTGATCCTTTCAACAATCCTGAAAAATTAGCGCTACACCTATTTTCAACATTTTACAGTCTTTATATCACATATCAGAATGTACCAAATGGAGAGGGCTCCATTTGAACCCTTTGCTGTATTTATTCTCTAAGGCTAACAACCCCTTGTGTTTTAAAGATCTTTTTTGAGTCCTGGAAAGATTATATCATTTTAATTTTAGGGGATTGGTAGGAGCTTGGAAAGGAAATGGCAAACCACTCCAGTATCTTTGCCAAGAAAACCCCAAAAAGGGTCATAAATCAGATGTGACTGAAAAATGACTGAACAACAGGAGATAAAAGGATTAGTGAAAGAGTTCTCTTAAAAGTTCTCCCTAACCCTAAATTCTAATACCATGATAATGTAATATTAAGAAGCCCATAGAATTTCAGATTCACAACAAATCAAGTTAAAAGAGCAACTATTGTTGTTTAGTGAGTTTTTTTTTCCAGTAATGTCCAACTCTTTATGACTCCATTTGGGGGTTTTCTTGGCAAAGCTACTAAGATTAAGTTAAGTTTTTCTGTAGCTCATTTTACAAGTGAGGAAACTGAGGCAAACAGGGTTAAGTGACTTATCCAGCCTCAATCTAAATTCAGGAAGATGAATTTTCATGACTGTGCTCAGTCCCTTATCCACTGAGTCACTAGATAGGATTCTACTGGATGAGCAATTAAGAGTGGTTTTACTTTTACTTTTTTTTTTTTTTTTACTTTGCTTTTACTGTCTCCAATTTACATAATAAGATCTCTGAGATATAATCAGGAAAATAGGTAAAATCAAAATCTTATCCCTTCCCTCAGTTTCAAAACTGTGCAATGTTCCTGATTATAGAAGGGAAAAGGTTAAATGAGTTGCCCCATTGACATCAGAGTTTACTTAGTACATGCAGGAGAAATTTTCTGTGTGCTCAGAGATATCAGTGTTTGCTTTGCATGTAATGGAAAAACCATAAAGGTAAAGAGTGGGACCTGTAACAGCTGAGGTACTATACAAGGATAGCCAAGTCCTTGCTTTTATGTCAGCGTGGGAGGTTACGCACGTTCACATCCATTACTAAATAGTCATTTTATAAAAAGGATGTGGTCCCTGGAAGATTGCATGCGTCAGATCTCTAGTAATGTTAGTGGGGGATTCATAATGTTTCTGCAGAGAATTAATTTCCAAACACAGGAAGGAGCACCGGAGGGAGACAATAAAGAATAGCTGCATGAATAAACATCCCACTGCAGAACTGGTCTGGTCAGCCTCTTGAATAAACTTTCTTTTTTCTTTTTCTTTTTTTTTAAACTCCAGTCCTTTATTTTTCAAATGACTTGTTTTGATGGGATGAAAAACCATCTCCTTTTTATCTCTCTCTTAGCTTTCTGGAAATTATCTGGTCTATAGAAAAATAAGCTTCTGATCAGGGCTGTGCCTTTCAATTTGATTGTCTTCTATTTTCTACTCTACTCCGCTTTTGAACCCAGTGGTTAAAAAAAAAAAAAATTCTGGATCCAGAATATAGTGTGTTAACTCCAAGTCTGTCAGATGAAACAGAGAGGAAGGCATTATGGAAAAGTGGAAAGAATATTTGATTGGGAGTCAGAAAACTTCGATTCAAGTTCCAATCTCATATGCATTAGGAGTGTGATGGTGGGCAAATCACTTAAGAACTTTGAACCTCAGTTTTCTCATCTGAACAATGGGAATAATACCTGTACCACTTTCCTTACAAAATTATAGGAAAGAAAGCATTTTGTAAAGGGCTATACTGTAGTATTATTATTCAAACATTTGTGTGATGGGAGTTTGGATAGAACACACACACACACACACACACACATATTTTCCTTCAAGGACTTTATCATGTTACTTCACTTGATGCTTGGACTGAGAGTAAGACAGTCCAGCAGTCTCAAGAAGCTCTCATTCACGTATTATGCCTGCCAGGACAGGTAAAGGTATTTTTGCTTACTACAATATGATTACCTGGGGTGGTAACCATAATGTTTAGATTGGGTGTCCCATACCCAAGGCACAGACATTTTACCACAAAAAGAGTTGTCTTGAGATTGTATATAGAAGAAGAAAAAAACATCCCTTCCCTCCTCACTGAAACTGCTGTTAAAAGGAAAGTTTTTTTTTTTTTTTTTTTTTTTTTTTTGGTGGGGAGGAGAGGGGGAGATTTTTTGTTTGATTAAAGAGGCAAAATGCAGGACAAAGAGAATTAAAAGGAGTTCATCTCCTTACTGGAGATCAGGGATGACTTCAAGATGGGATCAGCTTTTATTGATAATTTTTGTAATGTGATTACAGACAATTCAGATGGGTCCAGCTCAGCCAAAGGGGATATACCATTGTATCCTCAAGGGCCTACCTATCCTTGATGTTTATCAGGTAGGGGATGATTTGGTATGTGTTCAATAGCAGGCAATATAAAACTGCAGAACTTACGCAACATGATTGACAAGGAGGTCTAGGAACCATAATGAGTCACTGAGTCATCATAATTTTCAGTACTCTATCTGGTTCACTTTCACTATGTATAATGGAACTGGAACCAAGGAACATCTGAATGTGAGGAGTTTGAGTTTTTTTTTTTTCTTAAACAGATCAGTGTATTAGTGCACCAACATTTGCTAAGACACCACATCCTGGCCTGCCAATATAATCTTACTCTGCCAAATTTTATCTGCATTCCGCTGGATTTAATATTGTGACCTAACCAAATGTTAAATATTAATTAGAAGCAGAATGGCCATGGTAGACAGATAGCTGGACTTGTAGTTGAGAGAGAATTGGGTTCAATTAAGTAACTATAAATTGTGTGACCAAATGCAAAGTACTTTAACTACTCAGATGTGCTCGAACAAGACTCTGCCCTTCCCTAAAAAACCCGTGGCCCTGTTCCAAATCCCTGTATCCCTGTTAAGTAGGATGGCAACACCCAAAGCCAACAGGAAAGGCTTTTTAGATCTTGATTGTGTTAGAGCAAGAGAACAGTCTCTTTCTGGATCATTAATCTCCGTCCTCTTTCTTTCTTAGCCTGAAGAACATAACACCTGAGGTTTGGTCACTCCTACTGGCAAAGTTACAAATATAACTCTAGGCATCTATTGTACTCTAGTTTCCCTAGTCACCCGGATATACACATCATTGCCCACTCTTACCCTGTTCCTCTCCTCAGTTCCCTGGGAGTCTCATTTAAGCCATAAATTTTCCCTTGTATTTATGATAATACAATGAACCCAAAACTTTCTCCATCTACTAGCAGTCAGTCAACTAACAAATAGTCACTGTGCTCCTGGAGTTGTGCTAAGCACTGAGGTACAAAGAATGCCCAAAACCTCCTGTAGAAATATCTAAGTGTCCCCCAAGCACCTGCAATGACAACGATGCTTAACGATGCATCGTTATATATAGTTATATATCTATATATAGAATTCCTTTTAATTCTCTTTGTCCTGTGTTTTGCCTCTTTAATCAAACAGAAAATCCCCCTCCCCCCAAAAAAAAACCTTTCCTTTTAACAACAGTTTCAGTGAGGAGGGAAGGGATATTTTTTTCTCTTCTATATAGTGCAACGATGCACTATATAAATAAATGCTAATAAGCTTACCATAAAAATAAATTTAAAAACAAAGACATATGGGTATATTGACTTAAAGTGATATGTAAATTTGAATTATTATGTATTATATAATATTTCTATATGTCATATCCATATATACTAACAGTTTATTTATCTGGCTTTCTAAGAAAATCAATTACCTCAAAAAATGCATTTTTCCAAGTAATGTATTTTGCGAGGTAAAGTGACAAAACTTTTCTAGCTTTTTTGGGGAAATGTTAGAATATTTTTGATATGATCAATTTGAAGAAGAAAATATCCTGTTTTCTGCTTTGAGTATAACTTTCTCCAAATGAACTAATGAGACCTGACTTTTAGCAACACTTCAAAGGGGTTGGGTCCAATAGTGATTTCAAAGTTACCTATATTTCATTCAATTCAATAAATATTTATTAAGCAACTATTATATGCAATTAATACTCAAATATGGAATTAAAACAATAAACAAAGGAATCAAAATCATAAGAAGTTGTGACATAAGATGTTGAAAACTTGGCTTTGATAAGTTAGTAATGTATAGAAGATAGCTGAGTTATTTTTAATGATGCTTTTCATTCGTTTTTTAAAAAAATAAATTAATAAAATTTTAAAAATCAATTTTCTCCAGTTCAAAATTCTCTTCCTTCCCCTCTCATTCCTTACCCATCAAGAAGGCAAGAAAAATAAAATCTATTAGATATGTATAGTCAAGCAAAACTAATTTCCACATTAGCCATATCTAAAAAGAAAGAGATAAAAAAGAAAGAGGGAAAAAAAGAAAAAAAGAGGAAGAAAAGAGGGGAGGAAGGGAAGAAGGAAGGGGAATAAGGAGGGAGACACTGAGGAAAGAAAGGAGAAAGAAAAGAAGGAAAGATAATATTTTCCCTAAACCTAATCTACTGCCAATGTTGCATGCTTTTCTCAGAAACAGCATCCTTCTGCTCAGTTATTGAAGTGTTTCATAATACAATAAGAGGGCTATTCAGGTTATCCTACTCTAAATGGTCACTGGCTGCTATTTTTCAAGTTCTTTTATATTTTTTAAGAATTTCCTTCATTGTCAGACTATCTAACCTGACTTCTCACTACTATTACTGTGTTTACTTTAATTTTCTGCTTTAAATTTCTTTAAGGGGCAGCTAGATGGCACAGTGAATAAGAGTACCAGGCCTGAGTCAGAAATACTTGAATTCAAATATGGTCTTAGACATTTATTAGCTGTGTGACCCTGGACAAGTCACTTAACCCTGTTTGCCTCGGTTATGTAAAATGAGCTGGAGAATGAAATGGCAAATTGCCCTAATTCTTTACCAAGAAAGTCCCAAATAGGGTTACAAAGTTAGGCAAGATTTGAAAAATTACTTAACAACAACATACTTTATAACCTCTCATCTGCTAATCATGTTCCAGATAACTGTTTGGGTAAATCATCTCTGGATAAGTCAGCTTTTGTGCAATTATATTTTATATTTATATTAATTTCATATATTATTTATATATATTTATATTATATAATTTAACATTATTTTATATTATTGTATAATTACAATATATTACATAATATATTGTATAATAGATAATATATTTAAAATGTTATTATATTCTATAATATTGTTATATTATTATGTTATATTGTATATTATATATTATAATACATTATATTTTGAATGTATATTTTATGTATATGTGTAAAATATATTAATATGTAACATACAACCTAAATTTTATTTATTTATTTTTAGGTTGGTATTATAACCTTAATAATAATATGGGATAATAGAAACATCAAAGAACCAAAGAATTAAAATGCAAGCTATGTAAAATCCCAACTAAAACACAAATGTGAATAAGGTATTCATTCAGTAGCTAACTAAAATTCCAAGAAAGACAATACTCTCAATATAATAAAGTACTGCAAAACAATTGGCAATATCCAGGTATCAAAACTGTGGGTTTTGTCTTTTATATCCTTTTTTCAATATGATCTAAATTGTAAGGAGTTTGCCATGTACAACTGGAAAGTAGATTAACTAGAGTATATAAATAATATTTCTCCTTTTCTATCTTCCACCAGAAGAAGAATTCTTTACCCTTCACCTTAGGATTCTTTAGTAGACAGAAAGGAAGGAAGGAAGGAAGAAAGGAAAGAAGGAAGGAAGGAAGGAAGGAAGGAAGGAAGGAAGGAAGGAAGAAAGGAAGGAAGGAAGAAAAGAAGGAAGGAAGGAAGGAAGGAAAAGGAAGGAAGGAAGGAAAGAAGGAAAGAAGGAAGGAAGGAAGGAAGGAAGGAAAGAAGGAAGGAAAGAAGGAAAGAAGGAAAGAAGGAAGAAAAGAAAGAAGGAAGGAAAGAAAGAAGGAAGGAAGGAAGGAAAGAAGGAGGGAAGGAAGGAAGGAAGGAAGGAAGGAAGGAAGGAAGGAAGGAAGGGAGAAAAATAAAGAATGGCAAAGAGAAAAAAGAAAAAAGGAAGGAAGGAAAAAGGGAAGGACGGAAGAAAACTAAACAGACAGATTAGTGGCCTAATTGGC